>NW_016690189.1:6734251-7037675 GCF_001604755.1 Lepidothrix coronata
CATCTATACAAGTAGCTGCATATACTTTTAAGTCTGACAGTTTGCCCCAATTACATCTTCACCTCCATCTCTCTTGCACTGGATGATTTTTGTCCTCTGCATGTTTGTGGTAAAATAGACATCTTTTAGTTTTTGAGCCCCAGTCTTGCATTGATTCCTACCACATAATTCAATGTCTTCATAAGCCTGAGCTGCTGGTCACTTGTTTCAGCTCCTCAGACACAAGACACACAAGCTGTCATTCCTCCATCAGGCCCAGATAGGCCTGATGTCAGAAGCAGCCCAGCAGCAACAGGAGTTATCCCACTCCATACCTCACAGTACTAACATTGGGAAAAATGACAGTATGGAGGTAGCATTAAACCACCAGAAATAAAACCCAAGAGAGTGTCAGGAGGTAAGCAGAGGATGTTTAAATATGAGGAAAGCAGGCACCACAGAAAGCCTTAAATCCCTGGGACCACTTTTTTCCTGCAAAAGATCTTGCACAAGCATTGACCACCATTGTGGTTGAAACAGCACAAAAAAGAGGGCCTGCATGCAGACTTTACGAAAGTAGGAAAATACAGGCACAAGCCTTAGTAACGCTTTGAGGAGAATGGGAAGCATGGATAATACTGCAGCTGAAATAATTCTCAATGTTCTTCAGTACCTGATAAGTCTGCTGCATGGTTCCCAGACAAAATGTAGATGTAAATAAAGAACAATGGAGAAAAAGGAAAAGCATGGAAATCTTGGTTTGAGAACAGAAAACTGGCTTTTCAGTTTGTTTGTTTGTTTGTTTTATGGTCAGAATAATATAAAAATATTTATATTTATTTGATTTAGAATTAATTATTTTAATCTTCCTTATAGTGAAATGGAAAATAAACCTCACACCATGTTTATATGTTGTATTTTAAATTGAATGTTAATGAACTTGAATCAAACCAAAACAAACACATAAATAACTAGCTTTTTAAAAGATTCAAAACATCATGACCTTCAGAGAAAATCCTCATATGAAGCTTTCTCTTCCCCATTTGGCCAGTAATTCAGAGGGAGTCTGAGGGCTCTGTACTTGGCAGCTTTCTTAGTGGAGATATTTAAGGTGTAACTCCCACCTACTCTGCTGCTAAGCAGTGTTAGGAAGGGTTGTCATCAGACTTTTGCATTGGAAGCAGTTCCAGTCATTAAAAAAATCAAATCTTAGGATTCACAAAATAGAGTGAACCTCTAATCTGGTGCTCAAAACATCTTCCTCAGAGAAAAAATTCTACACTCCAAGTCAATCTGCTTCTGATTCAGAAAACGATTTGGATCTAGATCCTATAATACCATGAAGCCTATCCTCACTGCCAGGATAGAGAATCAGTGATTATTTCAAGTCCTGTTACAAAGTAAAGCATCAGAAGGAGATTATCCTCCTTGAAATAGGCTTCCTAGTAGTAGGAACATGATTTCAGACAAATTCCAGGATTTCACCACATGCTACATGGACATCTTAGCAACAAGAACATTAAATAAGAAGGATGAACACTGTTTTAATTTTTTTCTTTCCTTTACCGTGGCTGAAATTCTTTGTTGTTGTTTTTTTTTTTCTGAATTCACTAACATTTAATAAAAATGGTGATAGACCATTTTAATGAATAAATGATGTAATGAAAAAGTCTTCACTGAGTGCTGCTGATTCCACATGTAACTTTCATTGCCTCAGACCCTAATTAGGAACAGCTTTTGTTTGAGGAAGATGTGATTCCAGATTCTTTGCCAATTTCCCTACAAAAAAGACTGAGAGTGGGGAGAGAAAGCCTTGGAAAAGAGATTTCCAGCTGTATTTTCTCTACGTGACAGCATCAGCTTGGGTCTGAGCACATGCATGGGAGGAGGTGGGCATGCTGTTTGCTGCAGCAGGTGTGTGGCAGTCAGGGCAATGCTGAATGGCCCCCAGAGAACCCACATGTAGGTGAACTACCAGAAAAGGATTGACACCAAAGCAGACATTAGCACTGCGTGCATTAACATGCATAAGCTAATAAACACTGAAGAAGCAAAACTAAATCAACCTGATAGGCAAATAGGTTGGTCAAATGGATATAGAATCATAGAGTGGTTTAGATTGGAAGGTACCTTGAAGACCATCTAGTTTCAATTGCCTTGCCATAAACAGCAAACCTTCCATTCGACTAGGTGGCTCAGAGCCCCACCCAACCTGACCTTGAGCAATTCCAGGGATGGAGCATCCACAACTTTTCTGAAACCTTCTTTTCTGCAGGCTGAATGACCCCAACTCTCTCAGCCTGTCTTCATAGGAGAGGCATTCCAACTCTCTGATCAACTCAGAGGACCTCCTCTGTACTCCTTCTAACATGACAGAAACCAATATAAAAACAGTAAGAAGAACATTCAGGCAACAGTGCAGGGAGTGTAACAACTGTGTTGGGAAAGGTTTTAAATTCATTACAGTATAGGATTGTTGGAACTAACACTGATAGAGCAAGCAGAGGACTTGGCAGCATATTACTTCTACTAAAATAGTAAATTAACTAAGGCAGAACATGATACCAGTGATGGATATTGCTTCATACACTTGACTGGAAATGTTTGCTACTATTCCTGCACACCACTATACAGTGTGGTGACCTGTAGAGCTTCCCTTCATGTTTAAATGGGTAAGCAATTCTGTGTAAAAAAAATGCAATTATTGAGGAGGCTTTCAGTCAAAAGAAGGATGTTGACTTGCTGACTTCAACAATGTCAAAGTTTCTCAGCCACACATGGCAAAATAGGGATATTAGCTGTTTAACAATCAACACAGAAATCTAGATGTTACAGTAATCTGATTCCAGGTAGGTAATGAAATTAGATGCAATATGATATCAGCAAAGAGTTTTCCCAGGCTGGAAAAATGACAGCAAGTACTTTTAGCAAATGTTGGAAACTATTTGGGTGCAACAAGGGTGGCTGAAAATCCCTTCAATGACACAGAATATGTGTTGGACTTATAACTGCAAACATGCAAATTGGTTTTCTGCTTTTCTTCCAAATTTTTACCTCTTACTGTTTGTGTTTCTTCCTTCAAGTACCATACAGCCTGCTGCGGTCACTGGCATCTACAGATGATTGTTACTGTGGTGTTTTTCTTTAAAAATATTGAAGAAGAAAGTGACAACAAACTGGATATTGAGAAAGAAACAGAAAATGCTAGAGTATGGAGCAGGGAAATTTGTGCATATGGCTGAATTTTTAACTATGCTGGCAGCATCTATTAAGGACTTTTCCTGCAGAACCAACTGTGTTTATAAAACCCCACAGCCTTTTCACAGATCCAACATCCAACCTCCAGTCATGCTGGAAGACAAGTCAGAAATGTCTGGGCATTTTTCACTATTTGAGTCTCTCACTTTGCTTTAATGCTTTTCTTTGCAGAGCAACTGTGCATACCCTAGACTGAGGTGATAACAGATCTGTATTAACAAACTTAATTTCAAAATTAATTCATTTATAACATGGATTTGTGCAAAAAACACTAAGTGTTCGTGGTTTGGTTAGTGATTGACCATGACTGCATCGTGCTTGTGGTGACCTGCTTTGTTCTCAGCTCCTCATACTTGTAAATGTCTTTGTTTCTGTATATGGTGTTCTGTTCAAAAGTGTTTTCAATGTGTTCTGACAAATAAGTGAAATAAATGGCAGCTGGGGATTCAGACAGGACAGCTGAGAGGTGTGTTCCTCACTCCTTTCAGTGGAAGAGATCACATTTTTTTTCTAAATCAAGAAATATCAGTGGGGAGTTTTAGAGCAATCTAGAATTCGGAAGAATTAACATCAGACTTTCAAGCACAGTGATGCTTTATACTCTGTATTAATGACCATCTACATTGAGAAAAAGACACTGTGTTTTACATATTCCTTTATAGTCTTTTGGCACAATGAATGAATGGCCAAAAGCTTACATTGTTTAGTTCCACACAAGAATGCAATTCAGGCCTGCTATTGTAGTCTGTAGAGAAATTACACCAACCAGGTGTAATTACACCAGGATGTTTAAGAATATTAAGACTGTTGCAATTGGACATGTGCATTCAGTAAAGCAGCACAATCCTCAGTCAGGGTTGATTTACTTTGTGAAGGTCATTACAGAAATATAACTATTTAGTATTCTAATTCATAGTGCTGGTTTTGGTGAAAAAAGTCAAGATGGGACAAATTAGCCTAAGTGAGGATACTTAGGATTTTCTCTGTATTACATAGTTCTCAGATGTGGAGTCAATGGGTTGCATCAAAGGTGTAGAGCAAGCACTTAGTAGAAGTAGCTCTTCAGCCCAATAGAATTTTGTCCAAGGATATATCATGAATGTTTCTCTTCACTTAGATTAAATGGGATTTGACAGAGATCTTGAGCATCTGTCTGTATGTGTTCTAAGATTGTTCCATAAGACAGCACTGGCCTTTGAAGAACTAATTTATAAGGATTTCCACACTACACTGTATTGGAAAAATAGCAGGCCAGCTGGTGAAAATAACTGTTTAAAATTATTCCATGCGCTCCTGATTTCATTGCATAATAACCCTATCCAGAAAATGGAGTACCTTGATGATCTAGTGTCCCTTTATGATTTTACATATCAACCCTTCTCATATGTAAGCTAGACATCTCTTTGGAGAAGCGTTAGTCTTTTCTCCTTTAACGTGTACCTTTAAGAGTACCTAAAAGAGTCATATTTTTTTACAGGAACTTCAAGATGCTTTGCTGTATGACCAGAAATGTAAATAATGTATCAACATATATACACATATATATACATATATGCCTGTGAATATTTACTTTGGAGTACACATATTTATTCCTTGTTTAAAGTGGAGATTGATTTCCGAGTACAAGAACATAATTATTGGTATAATTTAATTAGTAGTATCGTCACTTTTTTTTCAAAAAAATAAATTACTATGCTATTACTGAGTAAAGAACATAGCTAAACATGCATACATATTGTAGAGACTTCTTAAATCTGTATTTTTTCATATTCAGTGAACAGAGATGTACAGAAAATATTTTAGTAGAAGGGCAAGAGTTTCTCAGCAATCACATAAAAAGAACAGCAAAAATAAATGGTTTTTTGGATAGGATTTCTGAATTGGTTATTTGTATGTTGGATTTCTATACTAGGTTATTTCCACAGGTGCTCTGAAGCAGAATAAGGCCTGATTTTCACATAAAAAGATATTCAATGTTAGAAACCGCAGTTCTCAACACTTTTTAAAATCTACTTTTAAGAAAATACCTTATCTTCAAAGTAAAAATTATACCGCATGCATAGTCTTTAAATGCTTGCTATTGAGACCAGTCTTAAAATGTTAGCAATAGATGCAAGATATCAAAGAGCAACTAATTACTTCTATCTATGAATGCAAGACGACTAAAATAATGTGACTGATGGATAGTTTGTTGTGCTGGTTGTCAGAAATAAGGATGTTATACTCTCACATTGAATAACTGATTCTACTATTCAAGTCATTTATTGAAATCCCATTATTATAAAAGAGAAAAAAAATCAACTAGATTTCATAAAAAGTTGCCTGATGATATCTCCCTTGTTAATGAATTGTTAATGTGCTGTGTTCTAAATACCTGGACTTCTCTACAGTCCAGTTTTATTATGTGCATGTATATCACATATAGTTAAATACTGCTGTAAGTTGCTTTTATTTGCATAAACTGATACAATTCCTGTGCAAATATTTGGGTAGTTCAGTAAATAACTGGGAAGGGATGTATATCTTAATTTATTAATTTTCTCTTTATCACCATTGCACTAACTAGCCATTGAATTTTTTGTGAAGTACGTAGTCTGTGTAATATGTAATCATTACTGTTGGTTGTATCTCTGTGGAAACTAAAATGAACCAAATATTCAATGACTTTTGCAAAGTTACAGAAAGAAATGGTGTCAAACTAGAAATGGAATACTGAAGAATGAAATTGCATAAAACTGGTACTTTGACAGAACAGGATTTCATCTCATGTTCTCTTGTCCCTGGATTTAAGTTGGATCAGTCTATTCCAATTCTGAAATAATTCACTGAATGAATCCCTATGACAATATATATTCAGTATGTTGCTTTGGATGCTGAGCCTCATGTACTTTTTGCCTTAAAAGTATCAGTCTTCAAAGGATGACAACAATTTATGGGTTATTTACATGTTAAGTGGTTGTTCACCACTAGTCACTATCTTAAATGACACTGACAGTTCTGATTACTAGTAGTCATGCAGCTCATGATTTTACTAGTATATGCATTTGGCCAAATGCACCCAAATTCACTATGTTAGTTACTACATAACAAAAGAAGGAAATATAATTTGTCTATAACAATGATGCTAACAGGATAGATGTTGCATTTGAGAAGAATCACGTAGTATGTTCTTTGGAATATTTGTGATCTTACGCAGATGATTTTCAATATATTCCCACTAGAAATTCTAGGGTAAAGTGTTAAGCACATGTTTCAGGTCCGTACAAAATCTCTTCTGAAAGAAGAACAACTTTGTCAACCGGAGAAAAGATAAAAGCAAATTAAAAATTAAAGTCAAATAAAGCTGTTATTTTTTGATTTCTGAGTTGGAACAAGTTTCATTCCAGCAAAACTTGTATTTTAGCACTCTTACAGTACAAGAGTGACACTGCAATATCTTTATATGACAACAGCTTGAAGTAGTCGGAAACATATCATGATGTCCAATGGAATTGGAGGTTGAATTTCATTTCCATCCAGGCGAAGGTATCGGAGGCGAGGAATGTTGCCATAATAACCATAGTCTTCTTCTAGGGCAATTGAAACTGGGCATATTTGAGTACCATTGACACCTGAAAATGTAAATCGACATGTTAGGTAATTTCTGTGGGAAAGGTTCATGAAAACAAAATTCATTTAAGAAAATAGTAAAGCAGGCTTCCACTGATATTTGTATGGGAGACAGTTTTTTTCTGTCAGATTTGTAAAATGCCAACAATTAACTACTTTTTTGATGAAGCAAAAAACATCAATGTAATCTGAATCAGTGAATCACATATTTACTGTGCTGTAACTATGAATAAAGGCCACGAGATGCATAAATTGGACAGAGAGGACACTAATTTAGGCCACTCCATGGTAAGCATTGAGAAATAGCTCTCTACCCTCTGAGAGAGCAGGACAAGATTAATGTGGAGAGGTTTTGAACATCTTATTTCAAGGACAGTACATTAATTTTAGGCTGATGATATTCCCTAATGAAGATCCCGCATTCAAAATGATAGCAGTATTGAATCAGAGGAAATTTTCATTTAGTGTTTTTAACTTTTAACATCTGTACTTTCCTGTTCTCTCACATTCTTTAGTAGAGTTGGTTTTAATTGCAAGAATGTAATTTTACAATGGGATATTTTTCTTCCTAATCTGAAATCCAACAAGTCCTTAACATTCTTTATGCATCACACATAGTTTGTTTCTGTTCAGATAAAATTTGAAACTATATCTTAAATCATTATCCATATTCGTAAGTGTTGAATGGCTTGGGCTCTTTACATTGTCTCCTCTTGGTTACATCTGCACTTGGTTAACATGCTTTTCGTATTTTGTCTTCAGTTGTTGAATAGTTAGGCAGCTGCTGCCCTATTTCAGTCTCAAAACGGGCTCATTCTAGAAAATACCGAAGTGGTGTTTGTTTATCAAAGATGTCAAATTCCTTTGACCAAATTATGGTATTTAGTGATTGGTCTGATGGCATGATCAAATGAAAAAGAATTAGTGGAGAATGTGTATGTAACAGATCTTATGAAACATATTTTTTTAGCAACTCAGATTTCTACCAAAAATTTTTCTCCCTTTATATTTAATAATGATAATATACACACATCTTCTGATTACACTAGCCCAAATAAGAAAAATGTTATGATGTAAAAATCACAACATAAATTACTTTTTTTTTCCCCAAAAGAAAACCCTCCACTCTATTTTGAACAACTGCCTAGATTTTTGCAACATCTTGGAAGTGGACTTTATCTTTGTCATGGAAACTAGTTAAATACATCCAGTTGGCCCAAGTCTGAAACTTTTGTCATATCCGTCATATCAAAATGTCTTTGTCTGTCTTGTGAAATTTGATTAATATTGGCAAAGATTTGATATTCTTGGGAAAAACAAGCTACAGCTTATTTTTATATGTGAAGCAGAAAGCTTGAGAGTTTTCATTATGAAAGCAGCTATTACAAGTTTTGCAGGTGATCAACATCATGTAGCAGAAAATATCCACCTTTTCTGGTCAGCACTACTGTCTGTAGAAGACAAGATGGCTTCAAGTGTGTTCTAAATCTTGGTCTTCTCTGACCTAGAAACTATCTCACTGCACTTATTTTTGTTGGGTTAATTCTTCAGCCTTAAAGTGAGGTAACAGTTGTCTGACCACAGGCCACCTATGAAAAAGTTATTTCTTGATGACATATGGTGTGAAGTGGTTTGGGGTTTTATTTTTCTCATCTCATAAACAGTAAATCCTACCCAAACTATCAGAGGAGTAAGAGCCCCTCCCTCTTCCTGTCTTTCAATCCTCTTCATGTGTATATTACTGAATTTTGTTTAAGCAGGAGGGACAGGCCTATGCATCAACATGAGTACAATTCACTCTACCTAAACTGATCCATGTAGAGATTTTCAGCCTGAGTAAACCATTTACACTCTATTTTTAAACCGAGAGAGAGATGAATGTTTGCAAAAGGTGATTTACAGCTCCTTAAGATGGGACGATTGTGTATCTCTTTGCATTAATTGAGTAGCTGGTCGATACACTAGCCCAAATTAGATAAAAAATTAGGATAGTTAATTTAAAGAAAATTAATTTTGCTGCTTGTCCAGAGTATTATTATGTGGTATAATATTTACAGGTGAGACTCTGGAGCTGCTGTAAAGGAAAACTGCAGAAAGGTTCTCGTTAATGTCTAATACTGTATATCTGCTGAAGAACTGAAGAAGACCTTGTTTCTTCTATAGCAAAACTCATAATTTAGAAACATAATTTAGCTACTTGGCCTAAGGACTTCTCCCTTTCTCTACATGTGGAATAACATTAGCTCAGAGCATCTATCCCAACCTCCTGGTGTTCTTCTGGGGAACTTAATATTCACTCCCCTTTACCTGTCCTTTGATAGCACTGTAATACCACCCGCTAGCCCTTGCTCACCTGTTCCACCATCATTTCATGCCTTATCTTTGTTTCCTTTAACACTCTCTTTTCCATTATTTAACATCTCCCGAGAGTCTCAAAGGTGCATCTCCTAGATCAATATGTAAGCATGTGTGTTTTAAAATGCCATAGAACAAGAGTGGTGCAAATGTTGGAGCCATAATTAATTTTGATTTTATGTTGATTTTACTTCCAACTTTCAAGTGCTTCTTTTTCTCTGTGTATTGAGATCCTTAGGGAAGGGACAACAGGTGAAATTCTTGTTCCATTGAGACCAGTGATGGTGAAGGGACTGGAGCACAAGTCCTGTGAGGAGAGGCTGAGGGAGATGGGGTTGTTCAGCCTGGAAAAGAGGAGACTCAGGGGAGGACTCATCACTCTCTGCAACTACCTGAAAGGAGGTTGTAGCCAGGTGAGGGTTGGTCTCTTCTCCCGGGCAACCAGCAGCAGGACAAGAGGGCACGGGCTTGAGCTGTACCAGGGGAAGTTTAGGTTGGATATTAGGAAGAAATTTTTTACAGAGAGAGTAATCAGACATTGGAATGGGCTGCCCAGGGAGGTGGTGGATTCACCATTCCTTGAGGTTTTTAAGATGAGACTGGATATGGCACTTAGTGCCATGATCTAGTAACCATGGCAGTGTTGGATCAAAGGTTGGACTTGATGATCTCAGAGGTCTTTTCCAACCTGGCTGATTCTATGATTCTATGAGGCTATCACTGGCTTCCTTGGGCTTCAGAAGAAGGCCTTATATCTTCATAAATGGTCTCTGGAGAATTAAGGCCTTGCACTTATATGAAGATCTGATATTAAACAATAACATACAAGAAAGCATAGGCAAACTATATTTGATAGAAATGTTGATGTCTGAGCTCTTGCAATGCCAGCATTGTAACTATCAATCACCAAGAGAAAATGAAGTTGCAGTTGTGCAGGAATATATGAGAATTAATATTACAAAAAGGGTTTGTGCTGCACATATAAAAGTAAACCTTCATAAGGACTCTTTTGTGGATAAACCAGATTCAGGATTTTACAGTTATTCTTCTTTCAAAACTTTACATTGGCCATCTTAAAGTAATGACTGATCATCAGCTTCCAGGGTTTAAGAAGGCAAAATGAATCTGCAGTAATGTCACATCTTGTTACTCCAGCTCAATGAAATTATATTGATTGTAATATTAAAGGGCCTTTGAGATGTCATCTATTAGAGCAGTGTCCCATGAAGACTATGTCATTAACTCCTACCTCTTTAACAATTATGCTATGTGCTAGAATATGCCTTACACAATACCTAATTTTCATTTAAGGTATCAGGTTGCCTTTTTTAATATTTTTTTTCTATTTTATGTGCAGTTACTAAGAATTATTTTTTTCTTTATTATTTTAGTTAAAAGTCATTTTGTGCTTAAGGTAACAATGAATTTTGAAAAGTGGCAAAGACATTAAGGAATATAAGGCTTGTGGAAAGCTATTGTGATTTAGCTTCACAGGTACCCATGTATCACTGGGAAGCAGGACTTGAGCTTACACATACTACACAAGTTGATTTTCATGGTTTTAAGCTTTGTCAAACTTCAAAGGAAGATAATTGGGCAGCTCTTTAAATACTACCTAGATACAAGCCCCTTCTTAAACTAGACAGACCACATTCCACTGATTTGAATCTAGTGTCCACCTAAAGTGACAGGATAAAGCCTGCACCTGAGGCCCTGCAGTAAAATAATGAAAATAAATCCCTTCATAACCAGGGGGCAAATAAATATGTTCAGAAACAATATGTCATGAGCCCTAACTCTTAATTAACATTAGAAATCTTTCAGGCCACTTAAATATATGCCAGTTATACAAAAATAATTTTTTAAACAATACTTCATACATTTATTTTGTAAAATGCACTGAATTAACCTAGATTATTAATAGGTCCTTTCATGGGTCCTTGTTTCATACAAAAGCCAAACTGTTATTTTTAGTATATTTGTGAACTACAGTGGCACTAAAGAGTGGTAAGAGACTCTGTATTCAACTAAATTTCCATGACAGGAAGATAAATATAGATGCTTAGTTTCCTTCTGTGTAGTGATAAACAGAAAGCCATCACTCTTTTTTTTGGCTTTTGGCATGAAACAAAGGATTTACTGAGCAGCTAATTTTAGTACATAAAATATGTGATGTTCATAACCACTACATCCCCATTATACCTAGATGAATTCAGAAGCAGTGCTAGGAATGGAACTATGACATGACAACAGGCTTCTGTTGCTTTGGGTACAAAACCTTGCCTTATTTACACAAAGTTGAAAATGTTGGAAGACATTTGAGGAGACAAATCTTAGTAGAACAAAGCTTCTGTAAAGTCAGGAAAACACTGAAACATGTTGCCTAGAGAGATGATAGATGCCCCACCCCTTAAAACTTTCAAGATCAGGTTGGACAGGTCTCTTAGTAACCTCGTCTAGTTGAAGACATTTCTGCTTATTGCAGGAGGATTGCACTAAATGACCTTTAAAGGTCCCTTCCAACCCAAATTATTCAACGATTCTATGATTTTAATCACTTTATTTCATAGAGCATTTCCTGTAGTTAGGCAGACACTTTAAAATAATTATGTCCTGGTGGGGTCCCACACCACCAATATGCACTTACTTTTGATTTTGTTGTGATCAAGATGAAGGTGCTCGAGGTGAGCATTGATTGGTGGAATTTTAGTGAGTTGATTGTGAGACAGCTGTAGATCTAGAATAGATGAAACATTAAACCCATTTGGAGGGATACCATCGTCAGATAATTTATTGTAGTTCAGCCTAAGAAAAGTGACTTTGGGTATTGCACTGAAGTAGTTTTCTGGTATAACTTCGATGGAATTGTTGTCCAAAAACAGCTGCAGTGTGTTAGCTGGAATGCTTAAAGGCATTTTCTTGAGTGAATTTTTTGCTATGTTGAGTTGCATAAGATTGTTGAGTCCTTGGAAGGTGTCACTTTGAAGCGCGCTGTCCAACAAACTGTTCTGGTGGAGATCTAACATAGTAAGGTTTTCTAGGTTGCTGAAGACTCCTTCTGGTATTCTGGAAATTTTGTTTCTAGCTAGTCTTAGCTGTTCCAGGCTCACTGGTAGTGGGGCAGGCACCTCTTCCAATTCATTGTCTTCAAGGAATAAGTAAAGCAGTCTTTTCAGCTTGCTCAACACACCACTCTCAATTCCATTGTTTGTGATCTTATTCTTGTTCAGATTTATCCATCTCAGATGAGTGGCATTCACAAAAGGCTTCTCTGAAAGTGTTTCAATTAGATTGTTTTGAAGATAGAGGTACCAAATTCTTGCTGGAATTGCAGGTATTTCTGTAAGTCCTTTGTTATCACAGTACAATGCATTGGGGAAACTAGGAGGACAAATGCACTCTTGTGGACACTCAGAAGTGTAGTGAGACCAATGCTCAGGATCCAGATCATCATAAACTTGTCTCACAGTTCGAGTCCACACAGAATTGACCAAGAATAAGAGCAAAAGGCTTGAATAGACTTTTAGGATCATTGTGTTTGCCTTGGAAGGGGAAAAAAACAATTAGCTGTCTCTCAACAGAATTCTCCAGCAGCATACTAGATTAACAAAGCAGTTTTGCATATAAAATAATATTTCCTTTACAAACAACCAAATTCTGTCCTCTAGTGTATTACCCATGGCATATTAAGGAAAAAACAAACAGTAATATAAGAGGTATAAAAAATTCAGTTCTATATGTTGATGAACATTTCCCTGATTACACTTAGATTCCACATTGGCTACCAGTTTAACTGATGTTCATGCAAGTCATTTCAAAGAACCTGAAAATAGGGATCATTTTTCTGACATTAAATCAGTGCTTCTTATAAATTTGTTTAACTTTTCCTGTACAGACCTATAATCTACATTATATAATGAACAATCTTCAGAAAAGATATCTTTACCACGATGATACAGATACTATTGTACTGACTGTTCCTCCTTTTAAAATTAATCATACCTCCTTTTCAGTTTTGCTCTCTTTTAAATTATAATGGCATCTGGATCAGATTTTCCAGAGTCTTTTTTCTTCATTGAAAAGTGAAAGATCAAATAGTGTTTTAACAGCTGTTTGTTGGGCACGTTCTTAAAAAGCTTGGAGGGAATATGTTTGGCTAGTCCATTCCCTGCCTCATTCACTCTCTCATATTCAAAGTTAAAAATTTTCTTTTCTAAAGCAAACATACAAAACAAATGCCCTATCTAAATGACACAAAAAATAAGTTCTAACCAAATTATATCCATAAAAAGTAAATCCTAACCAAATTATTTTATATACACTCATGCATCTTATATCTATTTTACCTACTTAATTATTTGTTTTGTTTAACCTCTTCCACCATTAAATTATGAACAAAATCATTACTGATAATTTATCTGTAATCCAAAAAGAAATATTTGCATAGCACAAAAACGATGCTTTAAAAACTCTGTTATCTTACTTGTTGTCTGATGAAGATTAACTAGCATTTTACAATACTTAGTCAAGAGACTGCTAGGTGAAATTTCTGGTCAAAATTAGGTTAGTTTTTTAAAAATAGTATTTATATAAAAAGTAAAGACTCTCACAGGATTAATGCACCAGTAAGATTAAGAGCTCAGCTAAGTTGCTGCATAAGATATATAGTAATTTAATAGTTTTCAACATTGTTACTAGCAGTAGCAAGTGCTGTATCCTACAGATCTTCCAGCCCCAGACACTGCTACCTGGAAACATTCCAAAAAAAAAAAGGCAAATAAAATATTTCTAAAGAATAACATCTCTTTTTTACACAGTGAAATGACAACCTTATTTACTGTGTAAATATTCATAACCTTAATAACATTTTAAAAAAGAAATATAAAGCAATTTACCTTGTTAGTCAAGTTCCTGGAGCTATCTGAAGCCAGTTAGAAATCACTGTAAATTCAGAGTTTTTGGCTGCTAACCACTGTGTTTGCTTCCTGTCCTCCTCAGAATTAGCAGCACATAAAACTGGAAGTACATACTAGTATTCCCAGATGTATTTCCATACACACCTTATTAGCTATTGCTTCTAATTTGACATTGCTTCAGAGTTTGTGCTTACCTCAGCTTTCTTGGATCTTCTTCTCTTTCTATTGGTCCTTGTTGCTAGACTGTAATAGCTTGAGTCAGGCTACAAGCCGTGTTCTATGAATACAGCCTCATATATACGCATCAGTGACTACAGCTTTTAACCCCTAAAATAACTAAGGCACCTCAGCACCTATGCAGGAAAAGAAGGAAATCCTGACCTTAATATCAAGCAGCCACAGAGATAAGGCATTTGATTTTTATGTTCTAGCAGAGGAGAGGAACTAGTATAGATGAAACAGGTAGCCCAAAATTTAGATTTATTCAAAACTTTTGTTACAAGGCACTTTACATGCATAGTTCACTTACGTCATAATTCATTCTCATAATACCTGAACTGGCCACAAAGAATTAAAACCAGTGCCATCTGTTTCTAAGGAAATATTTTATTTGATTTTTATCAAATGCAGATGCTGTCATGCCATTTAAAGGAAAAAGTCTTGATTAGGAGAAGAAGAGAGCAAAAGCAATTTGCTAAGAATTTTTTAATAACATATTTTCAGTTCTTTAAAGATTAAGCCTTACCTTTTCCTTTTTGTTCAGAGAGAAATTTACATATATTTCTACAAAGTTATAATTATCTCCAATGCCTCCTGCAATTCTCTTGTTTTATCACTGATCTGAACTAAACTCTTTCCAGCCAACTTGGTATCCAAAGATTAGACACATATTTCTCACATTAAGTATTTTGGAAGATTTTTGTTTTCTTTTTTTGATACAAACTTTGAGTAACAACTTCATATAAGGAAAACTATCCACATTCAAAGCCAGAACAATGGCATAAATATTTTAAGGAAAAAGATAATGAAAATACTGAAAACATAAAATATATCTTGCTACTTTTTATGGGTTATATTAGTTTTAAAACTTGTTTACATAATTATTTTGAGTTTCATCTGATTGATTTTAACAATAAAACCTGTAACAACTTATTTCATATTTTTTAATACTTTACTTCTTAAACTAAGAATGTCTCAAAAGAAATTTAGATGTACAGTAGACAAAAAGTAATCAAAAACAGGAAAGTAAACCTTAAATACATGGGCAGATTTCACTGACTTCAGTAAGGCTAACGTTAAATACATCATAATATTTCTTTCGTGTGTGTATGTTTGTACTGCCTTATTTTTTGTTTAGGAAAAAATGCATCCTTACAACTAGTAATTTTTGCATGGCTTAAGTATGCGCTTAAAAATAAAATAAATGGTTAAGCATTCCACTCTACTAGAACTCCAGACCCTTCACCTCTTAAAAATCATTAGGGATTTTTTATAAACCAGGTATAAGATTGATTCCTTCAGGTATATTAAGTAGAATATTTTAATAGTTTAAATTAGATTAAATTAATTTACATATATACCTAGTTTTAAGCAGATGTACTAATTATAAAGAAAAAAATTAGGTGTCCTGCTTTAACTTTTTCGTCATGAGTGCTACTTTAAACACCTAGGACTTGTAAAGTTTCCTTTAACCTCCTGCAGCAGACCCAGTTCACACATTAGTGACAGTGATGAGGGTGCTTGTCCAATGGGGTCCACCGAAGAGAGATGGGGA
Organism: Lepidothrix coronata; assembly: GCF_001604755.1. Classification (NCBI taxonomy): domain Eukaryota; kingdom Metazoa; phylum Chordata; class Aves; order Passeriformes; family Pipridae; genus Lepidothrix; species Lepidothrix coronata. The sequence continues at coordinate 6,750,143 of NW_016690189.1, forward strand.
GAGGCAGAGGCCCCACTGTAAGAAGTTTAAAATCGTTTTGTGTCCAGTTGTGAGTGATTTAAGAAGGCTTCACCATGAAAAGTGCATCTATGATTTTTGTAAAAGCCAGGCAGTGCAATATAAAACTGACTTGCATTTGTACTAAATCTTCACAAAGTATGTAAACAGGATATGGAGGAGATGAAGTCTGTTCATCACTAAAGAATGAGCTGAGTCCATCATGAATGTTACACCAAAGGATCTAAAACAGTGAGTCCTGGTGGCAGATATCTGTTGTGACACACTTAAAATTCATTTTACCAGATGTTTACATTTAACAACAACAAAAAAGATTGATTTAGCTTATTCTTCATGGGGATCTGAATTTACCTGCTAATTTAACCTGCTAATCACATACAGATATTAATTTTGTTAAGATGGAAGTCAGTGGCAAAGGGACTTGCTGATTACCTTGTGACAGGCAGTGGTACTATTTGTATGAAATACTGTTCAGCAAGTGGTCAGAGTCTGCCCTTTGGGGATTTAGAGGCCAGATATTTGATCCTTATCAAACATATACTGCCATCCCATTCAAAGAAGGAGTTCTTCATTGGAGAAGAAAACAGCAAAATATGTCTTCTAAGACTTTCTCAATAATGTGAATTTTCATTTCTTCTTATGCAAACAAGGCAGAAAAAAAATGACAAGAATTGTCCTCAAAATCGGGAAGAAAGAAAATGATGACTGTAATATGTGTTGTCATGTGCACTCAAAAGTTTTGGAAATATTTCTGCGGTAACAGGTGATTACTTGGATGTCCAAGCAGACTTTGCAGAAAGGCCAGCTTCCAATGAAACCTTCAAGGTTATGCACATATTCTCCATCATGCACTGGTTTTGTTCAGTCCTCCATCATCTGGTGTTACTATTTATTATTTAAAGGGTGCGCTATATGGTGATAAAGTTTTACAGACCAATAAAAGACCACAGCCAAGATTTTTAAAAATGACTAATGGTTTGGGAGGCTTTTTGTTTTGCATATCCAACCTGAGACACTTTCCAGGACCTTATTTTCAGTAAGAGGCAGCTAAGAATTTTGTGTTAATGAGGTAATTTTTATCTTGTGAAGCTGAGCCATCAAAGGCAAATATCAGTGAAATACAAACTGCTCTTGAGATCATGAACAACCTCCCAAAAAGTAACATTATGGAAGGTATTTGCACGACAATAAAAGGAAGTGGAAAAGTTATTACAGTAAAAATACTGTGGATACCCACTCTGAATTTTGGAGACCTTTTAAAAGATACTGTTGGGAGTATTCTAGTTTCAGAAAGATGTCTTAAGCTTTTACAGGACTTTTACTCCATATGTCTTCTGGCAACCCACACTGTTAATCAAGTGAGTTTGTATTAAAAAAATATAAAAAAGTGAGGAGCACAACTGAAGGGGCTGGTAACATCTCCTTCAGCAGAGTAATGTCCTTGCTTGAAACTAAAACAGCTCACAAGCTTGAGAAAGACTAAAAGAGATAAAGTAATAGACTAGAAAAATCCATTGGGAAGAGATATGGACAACTGGGAGTACTGTTAGAAGCTGTTGCTCTGTTTCAGCATCAGAGTTGCTGACAGTGAAAAAATGCATTCCATCCTTTCAGTAATGGTTGCCATATGTCTCAGACTTAATTTGAAGCAATATCTGTTAAACATCAAGCATGTGTGTAGTTCATCACCAGTAAACCCAGGAGTATACTGCAAGCAGAGCTTATTCATTAGCCCTCTGGATTGTTCCATTTAGCAAAGGCTGCAATCCAGGGTGTCTAAATTTGAGTACTATTTTACTAAAATGCTATGTGTCTTACTCCACAGAACAATCAGTTTATCTGAATCTCTCTCTTGAATTACCTTCGTGGTTACTAGAGAAAAAGTGATGCTTTAAAACCTGAAGAAGATAGTAAGTCCAGTTTGTGTATCATATACTTCACTGGTAGCTCCATACACTTAGGCATGTTGGCTTTTACTCAGGATTCAATCTGCCTCTTTCACTTCTGAAGGCTGGCATGATTTCTGTTTTTACATTGCTGCTTGAAATAAACAGTAGGAAGCTCTGAGTTTTACTCAGAGTCAGAAGACAAAACTTCTATTTCCAAACAGTTGCCTGATCACCACACAGTGATATATCCCAATTAATAATATCTGCTGCTTCTTCTAAAAAGAGCCACAAAAGATCAGCAAGATCAAAGAGTCTAAAAGCAGATGACTGAACCCTTCAGACAAGCCCAAGGGACAATGCAGAAAGATCAAAGGGACCAGGCCAGATGTTCCAGCCCTTACTGCTATGGATGTATTTTACTCTATATCATTCCTGGTCAAAAAAAAACCCAACCAAAACCCAAACCAAACCAAACCAAACCAACAAAAACCAAAACCAAACCAACAAACAAACAAACAAGCAAACAAAAACCAAAACCAAAACAAAACAAAACAAAAAACAAACAAACAAACAAAACTAAACCAAAACAAAAAAAACAAAACAAAACACAAACAAACAAACAACCCCCCCCCCAAAAAAAAAAAAAAACACCAAAAAAACAGACTTAGAAGCAGGAATGCTGCACCTCACCTAAAAGCCTAGAATTACCTACCTAGACTGCTCAGTGGAAGAAACTGCATATTTTATTTAAATAGGCACTTTTGTTTACCTGGGGAGCTTTCAGTTTAGATTAGAAGACATTGTTTAAAGAAACACTGAAAAACAGTTTGACTGGCTTAATCTGTGAAATGTAAATGCACCTGACCTCTTGTTTAAGTAGGATTTAGGAAGATGACATCCCACTCTAAAAGTCCAGAAACAAAATTCTAACAGTCTACTTTCTGCACATATTTACTCCCTGGTGAAAACCACAGTGAGAACTGAGTAGCTTAGCTTATAGAGATCCTTGTAGAACAACACATTTCAGAAAAGAATAACTATGAAAAAGGGCTTCGCTTTTATGGAAAATATACTTTCTCCTGAATGTGCTTCATTAAGGAATTTTTTGGCTCTCTGTTCCCTTTCTCTCTGTTTTGCAATCCTTACCACAGTAACACCATAAAGGTTCCATGACACAATGCCAAGATCTGGTATTTGTCTTGGCTTGTTAGCTTTACTTTACCTACTATGTAAATGATGCTGTCAATCTCTTAGTTTGTTTTCTTGCTTTCAACAATTTCAAGACTGAAACAAATCTATCCTACCCAAGGACTCAATTTTTAAAATAGTATTTAAGTATATCTTAAATATCTAACATGTATTTATTGATTGCAGACATATATTGAGCTATTGGACCCAAATGTGGCTATTTAGATGATATATATTTTCCATACAACTAAAAGTAAATTAACACATGAATTAGTGATCTGATGTCCATTCTGTAGACCTGCAGTTTTGAAAAGTAGACCATCATGGATTAAATATTCTAAGATAACATAAAGATAGTGAAAACAAGCTGTGTTTTCACTATCCTTTAATTATATCCTTATCCTTAATTTATGTTAACTTTTACTCTCTTATTTTGTTCAGTTGTTAAAGAAGTCCAAAAATATTTGAATTCATCTTCATTTTAGATACCCACAATGAATTCTGAGTAACTTAGACTTACACAAGATTCTGTCCTCTAAAATAAATGACAAGGGTTTCATAAAAGAGAACTCCTTAATGAAAAAAATATTTTAATCCCCTTATAATAAAGCTCTGCTCTAGTGGTTCTGCCATATGAGAAATTCAAGGTCCAGGGGCTTTTTTTAATATTTAAAAAGAAAAGCCAAATGGCATAGGATATATGAAAACAGCTCTTATTTTATTTTCCTTTAATTGTAGTAATTTTTTGTCTAATTTTTAATGCAGATACTCTTGGGAAATACTGAAATTAAACATCAGAATATGTGAATTCTATTTTCTTAGACTGTGATAGTGATCTTAGCTTTCAAGAGTTGGAATTTCCCAAAGCACTTGAGTTTTCTTCCAGAGTCCTGAATTGAAGCTTGAATCTCACTCACCGTGGGTACTCCAGTCACTGATTATCCTTTCAGATGGAACATGTTGAAACTCAGTCTTTATACCATAGATGAAATTCCTCAACATCCAGCGCTCTGATGCAAACTGTCACAACCTTTTCCTTTAAAGAGAGTTCTGGAACCCAGCTCCAGAGAGAATTCATCATCCACCCCTGTCCAAGCACCATGCAGCACTCCAGAGGCCCTAAATAATTAGGGTTGTGTTCAACATTGCCTGCTCTTTTCTTGGATGACTCCCTGCTCATCATGGTGGCTGCTGCAAATCCCAGTGGTAAATGCCTAGTCCCCTTCTGCATTCTGTATATAATATGTACCTTATCTCATGGCTGTGATTTTCATTAGGAACAACATACCTCTCATCCTTTTGAATCAAGGGTGGGAATAAAAATACTGCAAGTGATGATTTTTCTTGCCCAAACTTAGGAACCTGAATAAAAAAGTCTCATTTTTATGCATGGAATCACAAATTCTCCTTGAAGTCAATGCAACATTTCACATAATTTTCAGAACTTATTAATCTTACTGTTTAATTTTTTTGGCAGCAAAATGGCTGTAATGAGGAAATCTAAAAGTGAAGCTCAGGAAACTTTTGTTCATATAGTTTGAAAACCAGTCTACATAATAAGATGGATGGCAAATTCATGTGATGAGATACCGGAAAGATGAAAACGGGAATTTTGAAAGACAGCACTTGGCCTTGTTCATCTTGAGGACAGTTTATTATTAAACTAGTTTACAAGGTATGAAATTTCTAAAGACTTCCAGTACTTCTGCCTGAAGTCTTATGCATTTTCCAGTGAAAGCATTATTCTCAATAGAAATATATTTGTATAGTTATTATTTAATATATTCCAAAGTGTCTTCGTAATTATTTAAATATGTGGTTTAGTTAGGTTACCCAGATAACATGACTGTCTTGTATGCTTTGCTCCACATTAGGACACAAGGAATAAAGACAAAAATACTCTTTTGTAGCAGCCCATTTTTTTCAAATCTAACAGCACATTCTCTTTGCAGGTCCAAAGGCTGCATGTTCAAAGGCTACATGTCAACTCAGTCACCTCCACAGTCATAAACACTTGTGCTAACTGAACAACAAAAGAACTGATTGAGCTGCAGAAGGAAAGCTAACAGAGGCAGAAACCTCCATAATGGCATGGATCTCCTGGCATGGAAGCTCTCCACATCAGTGCTATAGTAGTATCTTTCTCTGCTAGGTGCTGGAGCATCAACCCCATCAAGGAGTCCATCTGCCTATTAAGAAAATTCTTGTTAATTGCCTTGCAGGCAATGTAGCTATGCTTAGAGGTGGACCTAGCAAGCATCTCCACAAGAGACAGGAAATGTGGGAGGTTTTGCATGTCTGATGAAGAACAGAAGCCTAAAATCAGCAAATATTTATTGTAAAGCAGCCAGTTAAGTTTTCTGGCAAATGAACCTGCTAAAATTCAAACATTTTAAACAATGTGGGATCTTTTATGAGCATTTTAAAATATTTTTAGACATCTCATAAGAATGGATTTAGACACTGTAATTCAAAATATCACTGAAGATTGCTTTCTTGGAGGAAACAAAAAGCTTCATGATCCTTTGTCTTTCCTTATGAGACGGGTTTGCTTTCCCCTGTGTTTATAACACCAAAGAGTAGCAATACATACTTTTTCAGATATGCCGCTGCCCACTGAAACCCTCAGCTCCTGATTATATGACTATACTTATATAAATTGATGGAGGAGTAAAGATATTAACCCCCCCCCCCAAAAAAAGAAGGCAGATGGAACCTCAAGGGTCCAAACTGAGAGCAACTGAAATCTTCAAAGCAAAGTGATTTTGTTATTCAGTGGTCACATTCTTCAGAAATTTAGTCTCATCTCTGAACTCTTTCAAGCTGGGCACTTCAGGCAGGCCACCACTCTGAGAGAACTGATGGGATCCTTCTTGTGGTTTCAGCATGTGTAGATATGGGCACTATTATTACCTGTCTGACCCACAATCACAATATGATCTCAGAAACTGAAGAGTGTAGTGTGATGTAAAGTGCTCTAGCCTCTAAAACTTTGTTTTACATAATGAAGTGATAATTTGCCAGGGTACTTGAACCTGACCTTCCTACATTCAAGATGAGTGTCTTAGAGTACAGAGGTAGCACTGCTTTTCTTTCTCTGTGTTAACTGATATTGAGCAGTTCAGACTAAGTAGAAAAGAGAGTTATTTATAGACGAAAGCCTTAAGGCCTATCAATTAAGTTCTTTTCTTACAGATCAAAAATCTTTTAACCAATATCTAAATCTGAAAAAAAATCAAAACCATAATGTCCTTTATGAGCACTCTGTCCATTAGGATGGTAGCTCACAGGCTGTTTCCCTTATATTGTGTGGATCTCTAAGCATGATCACCAGTGCTATCCCACGTGGGAGAGTTGGATGGGATGGATCTCTGACTTCACTGCCACTACTCAGTAGATCACAAGTGTAAAAATGGGGGCAGATTTGCACAAGCCAGCTGCAGAGAAAGTTTCCACAGTTTCTGTCTCAATGGAATCTATATCTAAATGTTAGCTGAGTTAAGATTTTGTGAGTATCATGAGAGTTGGAATTATGGACTGGAACCTGAAATTTTCCACATGAATTTAATGCTAAACTCTTCAGCTGTAGAGCTGGTTATTAATATTAATTTTTTTCCCCCATTGGTTACTAGTATTCTTAAAATCACGGATTCACAGAAACTATAAATAAGTTTGAAGGAACATCTGAAGGTAGTTTCGTTCAACCTCCTTTTAAAATTAAGGCTAACTTCAAAGACAGATTAGTCCCCCAGGGCACTGGTCATGCAAGCTATGAAAATTTCTGAGGATTTAGAGTCCACAGCCTCCTTGAGCAATCTGTGACAGTGCTTTATGCACTCATTGTGAAGAATTTTGTCGTATGTCAGCTCAAATTTCTCTTTCTGGAATTTTTTCTTTGCCACCTTACCCTTTCATTGTGCGTCCCAAAACTGGACTCTTTTTCTATAGCACTCTTTTGGACACTGGCAGACAGCAATAAAACATGGACTGAGACATATGGTATATTTAGAGAGGCTAAGGGAAGTGACTTGGTATTTCCTGGAAAGGAGAAGGCTGAGGGAAGTTCTCTTTGTGACCTTATATCTTAGTGGCTCTCCACAAAACTTCATTTTGCTTTCTAATCTCACATTTTCTATCATCTTCAGTTTATGGTTGTTGCAGTTGTACATATAACAGCTTAGACTGCCTTTCTGAATTATGTTTTGCCTTTTTGTTGTCTGTTTTCTAGACATTTTGGTTCATGTTAAGGAACTAGCTATCTATTCCCTTTCACTTAAACCAGAGATTTGCAGTAGAGATAGGACCCTGCCAGCTTCCTTGCACTAGAAGTACAGCTCTATTCAACAACTGCTCAATCCTTTCTTAATCCATTTGACTATGCTGGACTTTAAAAAGCAGCAGAGTGCATGTTGGATTTATAATCCCAGTCCAAAAATTCATGTGACACTGCCTGTTCCTTCTAGGGAACTTCTGTAATTTAATCTAATATGAAAAATATCTTTTAAATCAGACAGTGCTTGCCTACTTGAAGGGTAACTCTGTCTTTGTAAATGGCTGTGCAACACACTTGCAAACTAGTTCCTGAAATTTCATGGATAAAATGTTTGTCTGTTGCATTTGTATATTGTTGTTGTTGTTGTTTTTCGTTATATTTGTAGGCAAAGTTTCCGTTTTACGTTTGCTTTCAAATTTATGTCTTTCCAAAAGCTCTTATTTTTTGTAAATTCTTCCATATAAAACTTCATGTGAAAGTGTTATGATAAGTTTACCAATTTCGACCTGAAAGGAGGTAAACATTGTAAGTAAATTGTACAGCTATGCTATAGGTTGCATAGTATGTTGCCCTAAATTCTGGCTAATTTACCCCTTCTCTATGCTACTGAAACTGAGTTATTATGACATTGCCTACTTTCAAGTAACATGGTGAGTAAATTTTCAGGGCCTTAACTCTGTTAAATATTCCCGAACATCTACATTTCTGCATAGTGTCTAGAAAATAATTATGTTGCTTTCATAAATTGAGAACTAAAGAACATATATATTGTTGCCTATTTGTTTTTGCAAGATATGTAGAGATTGGGAGCTTAGTCTCTACAGTGATTTAGAACAATTCATTAATGCAGAAGCAGAAACTTGGGATTCTGTCTCATAATATGAAAGCAAACATACAGTGTTCCATTTCTCCTTTAGCAGAAGGACTTAGTGTTCTGTTTTTTTTGTAGTGAGGAGCTTGCTGCACAATGTCATATCTTCCCAACTAACCATGAATTTCTGAACCACAAGGAAGAGATGTTCAAGATAAAAATGTACTGCCAAATGCCACTTTATTTTACTTGTCCAAGTGCTCATTGAAAGGTAAAGACGCCCAAGTTTCTGAGAGAGGTCATTGGTACTGTTTGCTTCTTTGACAAAGGGCTTCCTTCTATTGTATACCTTGAATAGAACATAAAAATGTCTTGTGAACATCTGTGGATGCTTTCTTTGCAACATAAGGGTATTTAGAAAATACCTTCAACAGCATTCAACAGGATAGTTCTAAACTATCCTGAGGTGGACTGTTCTCAGTCTCACTGTTCACACTGTTTCATTTTGCATAAAGATAGTTTGCTGAAACAAGCTGAAAAGGAAAATAAATTTCTATTTTATTGTTAGATTACGGCTATGAGGTGACAAATTTCATTATCAGTTTCTGCTCTAGAAGTCTTAATATTTTCCTATGAAGGGGACAGTTGTGTTAAAATCTCTCTGGAAATGGTTAAATACTGTTTCCATTATATTTTGCTATTCTTTGGGAAGTTTTGTATGCATTTACTTCTTCTTTTCCTATGTTATAATGCCTAAGTACCATTCCATAGTGATTCCCACTCTGATGTGTTCAGAAAGTCCCAGACTTAGACTTCATTCTTCTATGAAAATTCCAGCCTACTTGTACCAAAGGTTCCTTTCAATCCTTCCTGTATGTGGGTAAAAAAAAGCAGCAACACTTATGAATTCCAAAATGACAAAAATGAGGAGGGAAGTATTTCTATTGTTTCTACATCTCTCCTTTTGTTTTAGTCCCAGGTTTCTTTGTGAATTGTGCATTGATATTGAACATCTGGAACTGGCAAAGTGCAGACTAAATGGATTGGTTAAAGGTATGGATTGGTTAAAGGTTTGGGGTTTTTTGAGAGGTGATGGTTTCTGCTTTTGCTATAGAAACTAGCAGAGTTTCTGTTTGAGTGTTTAATAGCCTAGTAGTTGAAAAGAAAATAGTACCCATGGGATGATTGTGCTTGCAAGCAAACCACTTATGGCTCTCAGCTACTACACATTTATTTTAGTGTGTTCCAGGATGCTGACAATATTTGGACTATTCATTCCTGAGCAGAATATACTACCATGCCTCTACCATGTGTAGCTGCATTTTACTCACTGTCTGTGGTTTCTGAGAGATTTCATTGTTGTTTTGACTATACTGAAACATTAATTTCTGTTTTTTTCATAGTGCCATGATTCCCATACTGCAAACTTCATAATGCATCAACTTACTAGTCAACATAAGTGCAATGGAGCATGCTAAATTACGTTTACAAACATATTGAAACTTCAAAGTAGAGAAAACAGTTTATTTAACCTTACAATAAATTTTAATAATAAAATAGCTTAGATTATCTTGTCTCAACTGATTTTTTTTGCAATGTATAAGAGAAAGAAACATAGTTGACAATGATAAGGACACAAGAACACTATTTGATATCTTTTATTTCCTACAAACTGGTTAAGAGTAGCATGCAATTAATTGAATAAAAATATATGTATATATGATTTATTTTGAAATTACAATTATACCAGTAAAGGATAAAAATCTTACCATGCAAGTTAAATGAAAGTATGACAAAAAGAAAAGGTAAAAAATTTTTAACCTTTTTTTCCCTGATTATCTTTCACATATTCCATTAATTTAATAATGTCATAGGCTCTGAAAAGATATTTTCATACATTTTAAATTTTCTTAGATTGTTAAATCATTTTTTTCTTTATCATTGATAGCAATATATAAAAGGTATGATAAGTAATAAGGTTGGAGAGGAATCTTGTATTTACATAGGCCAGCTCATACTTTTCAGTATAACCCATGATAAAACTCACATGACTTCCATGTAAGTCTGGAACCAGCTGACATGTACTGCACGCATGGACATAGATTTCTCTGAGTGTTTTTCACTCACCTAACCAGATGAAAGCATATCTTGCACTATATCTGGTCATTCTTGTGCTTTCTAAATACAAACATTTGTAAAAATAAGCACACATTTCCTTAAGGCTGCCAAGTGCATGCTAAACATTAAAAAACAGAATGGATAATAGGCAGATTGACATTTCTTTTAAGGCATATCTTAATTTTAAAGCACTATCATGATGTGTTATTCCTGTAGTTACTGCCCTTAGAAGGGAATTGGGTAATCCCAGGTATCTCACTCCAGTGAAATCTCAGCAGCCACCCGAAGGCAGTTGTACATCTCCTGTGGCAGGTCAGCCCGAGTGAGGTTGTTTCCATCCAGGCGCAAATGTGTGATCCTGGAATAGGTCGTTGGTCCAACTACTTTACAGAAGCTGCTCAACGGGAACTCTGAATCAAAGAGAACAGAAACAAGAGAAAACATGAATAATTAGGACAAGTAGGACAAAGCCATGCTTTTTCTGGTTTTTTTTGTTTGTTTTTTTTTAATTTTAGTTGGGAATTGTGCCCTTAATTTATGTTACTATTTTTAATATTTTGCGTATACAGTGATGTAAATCCCCATGAGTTTACTGGAACTTGACAGACTTGTGTTAGGAGATGTTCTTTCCATTAGTTGTGAGATGTTCAGAATTTATACATCATGATATATATCATCTCTATTCAGTTGAAGTATTATTTGGTTCACATACCACCAGAGAGATCTCGAATAGAAATCTGTCTTGTAAACTATGATCAGTATTAACTGTAAGCTAGAAATTAGATGAATCACTGAGGTTCTCTGCTCAGTATACATAAGCACAGACATACACATATTATAGATCTCTTTCATGCAAGACCTAGTCTCAAGAGACAATGTGTGTGAATAAATCTGATGTCCCCTGCATACAACATTGTGCAATTCTGCAAAGATGATCTTTTGTTCTCACCTGTGTTTTCTTTGAGTCAGACAGACAATTAGTCTAATGAAAAGCTCCATGACTACTAAAGAAGCAGTCTGAGAGACTGATCCCTCTTCAGGTCACTGACATGAGGTGAATTCATACAGAAAATATTTTAAAGGGATGAAGGGACTCCTTCGATGAACCTGTATACCAGCAAACAGATTTCATGTTTTCAGTTGCTTTTAAGTTGGAAAGCACTAGATCTCATAATTTCTGAGAAATCAAGTTAGCACTCTCAAAATTGGATGCCATTTTAACTACCAATCATATGTCATTCGTGGACTTTTGAAAACACCACCTTATGTTTTTTTTCTACATGGCTATTTAACTCATCTAAGAAAATGTGATGACCTATTTCATGTTGTAGTACTACTGGAAATGAAGGATGTAGCTTTTGTACCTCCACATTAAGTTCTGGATTACCATTGGGTACTTCCAGGACTGGTATTACAATAATCTTTTGTCACTGATGTAACTGGGCTTTTGCAAACTAAGTATAAATGTACAGGCAGTTCTTTAAAACATGAGAGCTTAGGTAAATTTTTGGACAGAGGTACGATGTTAAGAATGGGTAAAGACTCATGTCTCTTTCACAAAATAGGTTGTTTTGAGTAGGGATTAAGGATATATAATTCAAATATCAGATCATGATCACCAATTTAATTAAAGCAAATCAAAACAATTTCTTATATTTTGTTTAGTATGCAGCCTTCTTTTGGAAGGGTAAGAGATGAAAAGCATCCTTTGAACAGTCTACATCATAATATAGTAAAATTTTAAGACCTCAGAACAATTCTGATACTCTTCTGATCCCGAATGTACCAGCAGAAATGAACTGATGAATCTTATGATTTAAGATCATATAGTCTGAGAGATGTTTATAGGATTATTTCTGTGTGGAATTTTGCTGAATGGAAGTCTAAGTTCCTGAAACTTTTAACTCTTTTTCTTGGCTATACCGTTAACTATTTAGATTCAGTTTTCTACAGAGAGCTTGGATTTAATTTATAAAGTTTAAAATAAACATGAATTCTAATATAGATTTTTTCCATTGTCTTGTCATTCAGGAATGACATGGTAAGTATATTTTTGTTAAAGGCAGACATTAAAAAACTTTATAAATTTACTTGCTTGGTTGGCTTTTTCTCTTCCATATTGTTATTTTTGAGTGTATATACTAATGTTTGATTGCAAAGAAGTTATGCTTATACAAGTTGGGTAGATGTTTAAACTACTCTAAGGATGTAAACTTCATGCCTGTAAACTATAAAATTTAACTGTTACTGAAACACTCATCTGTGTTGACTATTTATGATACTGAAACTACTTGGGAAATGGATGTAGACCTAGTCCTCACAGAAGTCAAATGAACTCTGTCATGGACTTCAGTGGGATTTTGCTCCACTGTTTGAATTTGGGTATTAATTTTTTATCCAGTTCATATAATTGTCAGTCATTAGAAGTGTATTAAAAATATATTAAAATATATTAAAAATGTTTGGTTTTTTACTTGCAGTCTTCACTAGCAAAAAATAAGATAAGAGGGTCTTGATGTGCTGTTACCAGAATGATCTGAACAGGAACTGCAATCAGTGAGACCAGAGCACTGTTGCATAAAATATCTCAGTAGCTTACTTCCTCCTTTGTTACATTTATTCATGTTGCAGGGGTTAGAATGTCTTCCTGAATTTATAATCAGGTTCAGGGGCAGTGTACCTGGAATTTTTCTCACATATTTTCCCAACACAGGATTCCTGCATAAGCTGGACACTGAGAATAAGAAAGGTTAGATGAAAATTGGATTTGTATCTGAACAATTATATTCACACTAAAAGTACCTGTTGTCATAAGAAATTCTGATATTCCAACAAACTACCTGAAATATGTGGGAGAAAAAAAAAATAAACAAAGTAGGAGCAGGCGAATGTTTGATGGAGTGAGCCACATAAATGACCATCAAGCACCTCCACAACTATCTCTGTTTACAATAAGTGCAATTGTGCTACAGGTCCTGATCCAGTCAATGGACAGAAGCAGAATATATAGCTCCCCTTAGCTATCCTCTGGAACATTTTCACACTTCCCCATTTATACTCCATTTACATGGCATCTACTTGCTGGTGTTTCATGTGGGAGCAACAATTCTCTCCTTAATCCTTTATAGGTACAAATGAAATATGGAGAAGTCCACCTTTGGACCTTCTTCTTTTATCACTAAACCTCTTTGTTTCTCATATTTTCCATCCTGCAAGTGTGTGTGTGTGTGTGTTTGTGTGTGTGTGTGTTTGTGTGCGTGCACAATGTATGTATGTAATACTAATGGCATCTTAAAAACATGGTAGCTAACCACTGCTATTATTATACAGAAAAATTCACCCTTAAACTACCATTAATAGGAAATATTAAGACATTTCAATTTAGAAGTTATGGTTTAGGTTTGAGGTATGGAGAAAGCAAAGAATTTTATAAATCTTCCATGGTCCTGTGCTAGCTTGGAGGTCCAACTAGCATCAAGTACAATAGGTGATGTATATATTTGACACCCACATTCAATATAATGGATGTGCTTCAATATAGAGATCAGAGGAGTTACTTTGAATTTGTCTTCTTTACAGTTTGTTATCTACTTTACACACTGCTTCTTGCAACACAAAGGATGACAGAACATACTGAAGTGAAGCCAATTCTGCTACACATTTTTAATGTGCATGTTTATCAGCTCTTGTTAAAAAAACTCAGTCACTCAAATGAGGGTATTTCTCAAACAGACTTTTTTTTGTGTATACCAGTGCATAATGATTGTAGGAAGTTCTTGCTGAAACTCATGGACATTAATTTAGAGAAATATTTCTTTTCTTTCTGGTAATATCAAAAAAGCTTAGTACCTAGGTATCTTGCAGAAGGCTCAGAACAATGTTTCTAAGCAGCGAAAATTACCTCATATATCTCATGAGAAACTAAAAATCATCATTGTTAGCTGTTTTAGTAGTGGCAGAGTATCAGATGGAGTTCCACAGGTTGCTGCAGCACCTTAGGCAGGAAGTATTAACTCATTGTTTTCCCTCATCAAAACAAGGAACTGAGATGCAGTAGAAAAGAAAACCACCATAACATTGAGGAAAATGTGAAACATAGTAAATATAAAACATTTCAAAAGGTCTTACCCTTCGTCTGGTAAGATCTGCGCTAAAAATATTTGGCTTTAAAGGCTACATCTGTTTGGAGTTGGCTTTGTATGGAATAGCTGACACTGATACTCTTAAACTCTTGATGGATACAAAACAGGCAAACAAAAGGGTGGACTTTATGGTTTATTTTATGCCAGCTAGCAAGATGATGCTCCTGCAGAAATCCTCCTGCAGAAATCCTGGTATGTTGGACAGATCTCCCTCTCCATCAAGAACCACCACTGACAGGGGTGGTCTTCTGACATGATGGCAAGATCTCTCCAGGTCTGCAATACCTCCTTGTGGACCCAGGAGTAGGATAGCCTTGTAAAAGCCCTGCCTTAGTAGAAACCTCCATGAGTTCATGCAAAGTGTGACATTAATTGACTCCAGAAGGAACACTTTTCAAATCCTGAGTGAATGGAGACAAGCTTGCCACCTGACCATATGATGTGTGAAGTGGGAATAAAAAGAAAGAACGGGGCAGCTCTTTGGATTTCAGGATAGCTTTGGAGGGATACTGCAGGAGACAAGGGAGGAAAGAAAGAAAAGAAGCTTCTTTGTTGTATCTTTTTCACTGTGTCTTGTACCTGATACCTTACAAATTTATTGTCTTCTTCCTCTCCTTTCCCTTCCCTCCAGCACTTTCACTACCAGTTTCCTGAAAGCTTATGCATACCCTTAGCTGACATCTGTCTCTTCTTGTTGATTTAAGAATTCTGAATTCTTTTCCACTAACCAAACTTTTCACAGTTTTTTCCTCATTTGTATAAGAAAACTCCATTGGCTTCTGTGCAGTTACTCAATTTACATGAGATGAGAATTTAAGCAATAATTTCCACATTAGTATAAAACCAGAAATTTCTCTCTTTAAGGATATTTTGAGACACTATTAGATAAATATCTGTCTTTTAACATTAACATGGACATTAGTCAGATAAATGTCAGTGTATTAACTGTCTAACCAGTACCATTTCTTCAGAGTGGTTCATCTATCATTTCAGATACCTGCATTGACCATCAGTGTCTAGTCTATGGTTAACATTAACGAAAACATGCAAATTTAACTCACTGCTAATTTTGTTGACTTGGAGGTAGAAGTTTTCAAGGTTCTCACTGACAGTTGGAATGCTCTTCAGCTGATTGAAGGAGAGATCCAACTCAACCAATGATGTGATATTGAAGACATTTCCTGGTATTCCAGAATCTGTTAATTTATTGTGGGATAAACGTAAATATTGCAGGGTTTTGAAACCTTGGAAGTACTCATCAGGAACATTGGAAATCTGGTTATTATCAAAATACAGCATGAGTAAGGAGTGAGGCAGTCCTGTCGGTAGCTTTGTAAGTTGATTGAAGCTTAAGTCAAGATACAAAAGTGAATTCAGGCCTTTAAAAGCCCCAGAAATGGAATCTGCTTTCAGCTGGTTGTTCTGGAGGTGAATGACAGTCAGATTCATCAGCCCCTCAAGTGCACCAGGATTGACTTTTGTGATCTTGTTGTGACTTAACTGCAGGTCATCTAGAGTTTTGGGGAGTGGTCCAACAGCTTCAGTCAAATTGTTGTAGTTAATGTGAAGTTTCTTCAGATTCTTTAGTTTAGAGAAGACTCTTCCCTTAATTTTTGAATTTTCCAAATGGTTGTGATCTAGGATCAGCCACTGTAGGTCTGTTACATTATCAAACGCATTCTCTTCAATTCCCTCAATCATATTGTTTCGAAGATAAAGATATTTTATTCCACTTGGTACAATCGGAATGGTTTTCAGCTTAAGATTGTCACAATACATGGCAGTAGGGTAGCTTAAAGGACAGTTACATTCTGGGGCACAGACTGCTGCGGATGGCCCAAAAGGATCATAACCGTAATCATCTCCAGGACCATAGTCGTATTGGCAAAAAATGCCACTGATCAGTAACAGCAAGACAGGTAGGGAGTCTAAAGTCATCTTTCTAATATGTCTTGTCCCTGTATGGTGAAAGGGAATAAAAAAGTTATAACTTTAATTTTTTGTCTCTTTCGGCAATATGCAAAAGTTTATCACACAAATTATAATTTTAATATTATAATTAAAATACAATTATATTTTAAATTATTATAATTAAAAACTAATTATAATTTAAAAATAATTAGGCTTCCTGTTTAAAGCTATTAATTAAGGAAAAAATATTAGTTTGATAGTGTTACATTGTTGCTACTATAAACTTACTACCCATCTTGTTATAATCTACCTTTGTAATGTAAAACTGCAGGCCATTCTGTTGTTGTAAGTAAAACATTCTTTATATCTTTCTGCATTCATTAGGTCTCAAGAAAGTTGATAAAGCCCAAGGTTTTTAAACTTGACAAAGAAGAATTTTCAGAAGGCCGTGCTCAGAGTCACTTCCGCCATTTAAATTCTTTTGAGCATCCTAATGTACTGAATTGCCTCATATCTAAACATGTGGTTATTTGACTTAAGTTTGAAAGAGACAGGGAAGTTACAAACTGACAGTAATGATCTGCTGCATTGTGTGTTTTTAAGACATGTATAGCTTGAAATATCTTTTTCTCATGGATCATGTGCACTAAAGCATGGTCCACTAAGTTTCATATTCACCTAGAGGACAAACTAATAGAAATAAATAGCATAATATCTTGGACATGCCAAACAACCCATACTACATATATGTGCAGAAGGACACTCTATCAAATATGAATCTACAGTGGATCTGAAACAACTGATTTTCAGGTAGTGAAAATGTCCTTAAAAATTCTCTGTATAACAAATGTATTGATTACATTGTGTGTCCATTCTAAATCAATCAAACAATGAAACACTGGCTTCACATAGATTTCCAGTTCACATAGAGCAAAGTATGTGAAAAAATTCAATGTCCTTGGGGATATTTTGCTGAGATTCAATATGAGTGGTCTCACCTTACTTTTTAAAAGCATATCTTTCTCATCAAATACTCCACAAGTTGCTGATTAATCTGTGCAGATTAGTATCTTGCTTATATTTCTTACTACTTAGACAGATATTTTGCTGGTAAAGTAGGTCTAGCATCAGTAAAGTCAGTGAGCTTGCTTTGATTTTCACCAGTAAAAGATAAGGTTCCAGGTACTCAGCTGCTGTTCAGAGAGTGAGAGGATTAAGAAAATCCTTAAAACTTTTTGTTCCCAAGTAATTTCAGAAAGTATGTGAAGCCTACAAACAGACCACTAGATACTGACTTCAGATCTGGGCAATCTTCCACAGAGTAAGTTAGTCCCTGAATAAGGAATATGATTGCATATTTTTTCCATGGTATTGGTCCCATCACATTTAACCAATAAGAAATCCTAGGATAATCATTGAAATATTAGTTATCAGTGTAACTTCCTTTGTCTGTTCTTCATTACTGCGTAAGAACATGCAAACTCAACCTTCAGTCCCCTGTTGGTATAAACAAGTACAGCTGGTATGAAAGCAAATAATGCAGTAACACAATTCAGCTCATAATTTGGTCCTATTCAGGTACTAAACATTAAGGAAGGGACACCAAGGGCTTCTGTATTCAAAGTATAAAAGAGAGTATAGAGAACCTCTAGGACTACATTCTTTGGGTGGTATTTTTTACACATCTATGTAATTTTATAGCCTTAAAGATAAAATAACAGACATTATTAATTCAAATTCTATTGCTTTTCTAGTTTCAAATTTTATTTGTAGTGTTAAGTCTCATTATTGATATCATAGACTGACAGCCCTTTAAGTAGTGTACAAAGTTTAACTTCTCTGAAGATCCCTGGAAGTAATTAAAATAACAAGTGTTTTGAATTAATTTATCAACAACATTTTAGAATGTATGTTACAATTCTGTGGTTCAAGGATGTATGGGCATGCGTGTGGCATAAAATAACAAAGTACATATATAGTGTTTTTAATTTGTTTTCTTAATGAATTTCTCATTCAGGTATCTAAAAATTTGTCTCTCAGAAGTGTAAAAGCTTAATAGATTATGTACATATGCTTGTTTGTTGCACTGAATTACATGAATCCAAAAGATAAAATCAGAATACATTCTTAGACAGTTATCTTACAACATAAGTGTGATTGAAATAATTTCCTGTGTTTGCTCTAAGATGTTATATTGTAAAATACCTGTGAAAATATTTATGAAGTAGCTCAGGAAACTTGTCAAATCATACTAAATGTAAATACATGATTCTGGAAAAATGCTCACTAAATTAGAGTAGACATCCTATTCAAACTATTTTTTATCTTTTCTATACTACCTTAATTGTAAAGTTGTTGTGGAAAAAAAAGAAATATAAAATTATAAGTAAATCAACCTTAATTCTGTAGCACAACTTCTTACACAGTTTGAAAAAGATTATATTTTTAAAAGTTTCAACAGTAAAGTTAAAATGTACCTTAAAATTAACTAAAAAATTCAAAATATCTATAGTTTTCCTCTCATTGTTTATGTGACTAATTATTTAAATATCAGGATACCTTGCTTCTTTGTAGAATGAAGCAGAATGATTTAACAAATGGAGTTTATGGAGCTCTTACTAACAGATTATGAATGAAAAAATACACAATGAGTACTCTTACAAATTTCTTTGTACTGTATATCAACTCTTGTTCTGAAATAGAATGAAGCAGACTGTAAAAAGAAGCAACACTGATCTACAAAATATGTGAAGTTGTTTTAAGGAAACTGAGAAAGCAAATCCACTAAGCAACTGCTGATTTGTGCTCAGTTTACAAATTGGCAAACTTATCCTGTCATGTTTTCATGTTCCCACTGCAGCTACATTTAAATAGCTGAACATTACAGTAAAAACATGCAGCAGCACTTACCTTACTGCCTTGAAGCTGCTTTCCTTAATTCCCAGAGCAGATGCAATAAGAGACTGTATCGACCAATATATGCTCTTAACAGTGTCAGGAGATAAAAGTCTGCCAGATCCTCTGTGTTACAAGAGGGGAAAAGAAAAAAAAACCCTAGTCACGCTGTTCTCTGAAGCTGCTATGTCATCATGGTGATCTTGTGGTGTCGCATGTACAAAAATGCAGCTCTCTAATGAAGTGCAGGTGGATACCATATTTCGTACAAGGACAACCCATCTGTTATTCCTGTAGGATGACCGGATGATATTTCACAAACCTGAGAAAGTTTATAAGCCGTACGCTTATACAGTAATTTTTGTATTTTAGAGGGAAAATATTTTAGATTGTAAAAAAAATTGCAAACAGGCTTTTGTTTTCCAACTTATTTTATACTGCTAGACATGAGCTAACACACAGCACTCAGACCTCAATGCTGCTGGGCTTCTTCAGCCAAGTGACTCATTCATTTTTCTGCCTTTTTCTTTAACTATCTTATGACCACAGTAAAAATATCCCTAATAGAAGCTTTAGTTTAAGGATCAGATCCAAAAGATGCAGCATTATCTTCCAATCATAACCTTTTCCACTTTACATACTGAATTCAAAGATTCTTCTGCAAATCATTGGAATTGATTTGGTCTGGAGATTTTCGTTGGTGGTTGAATGCGTGTTTGTTTAATAAAACCACATCCCAGGAATGGTTTTTCAGCAGTTACTGTAAACTCCCTTCATACATTTGTTCATTTTTGCACTTACAGCTTTCTCCTGCTTTTCAGAATCTGGAACTACTCAGCTTTATGTTGTCTGTTTCTTATTCCATGAATGTAGTTCAAGAATTCCTCTTAAGGCTTGGATGACATGTTATTTTCACCAGGCAGTGTCGAAAAATAATGCATTAAGACAGCAACTATTTAAAGTGTGTGTAAAAACTTCCATAAGAACATTCCCTTATCTCTGAAAGGTGTACATCTTCCCTTTTAGTGGGAGGCATCTTTTTTTTAAAAAACATCAGATGGGGGTAAATATCAAACATGCATATGTTTGCACATGTTTGTGCGTGTTTAAAATGCACAAGCCATTGCATGTTTAATTGCATTTGATTGTAATTGTTGGGTGTAGAAGTTAGGGGTTTTTTGTCCATTATCAACCCACTATCTTTATGAAAATTTATGGTACAGAATGTGGCTGGGTTGAGAACTCTAGCAGCTTCCTGAAGAAGAGGAACCTGGACGTGGGCGTCCCCCAAAATCTGCCATTGATGCATTTCACTCTCCACACCAGTGAAGGTTTCTGGGAGCAGAGAAAGGCCAGTGCCTTTCCCTGAAAACAGGGAAGACACCAAACAATTACAGACCTCTGTACTTCTGCAATACCGCAGTTAGCAAACAAATTTACTCAAGACAGAGTGCCAAGTACCAGTGCAGCTTACAGGGAGTGAATGTGGTGTTCTGACATAATACCTGTCTCCCTGGTGTGGGAGAACCATTTACACATTGGGAAACATGTTGGTGACAGATCGTAACTACAGTACTATTTGAATGGTGCAAATAAGTGAATGTGAAGAAGTGGGATTACGACAGTGAATTAATCTAAGTAAGTGAAAATCTGTGCATAGTATCAGAACTAGAAATGTAGAATTGGACAAAGCTGCTGTTGTTCTGTGTGTGGACAAACAAAGACCAGATGGAATTTCTCACACACAGAGCAATATTTATTTGAACACTACTCCATTAGTTTTAGTTGACCAAGGAAAACCTAAACTGTAGACTTGACTGAAAATTTGGCAACAAGTAGAAGCACTCAGCAAAAGATCAGTTGGAATAAGGAAAATAATTTTAACACAGAAAGAGACCTTTCAAGGCAATACTGAAGTTTTCTCTGTGAAAGAAAGTACATCAAGTTGAGCAATGAATGGAGCATAATATTTGTAAAGAGAATTTTTAAAATCACGGGAAAGGCACTAGTTGAGTTTTTTACATTTATGGATTTGTTTTGAAGGAAAATCTCAATATTATGATAAACTAAAACATATTTTGAACTTTCAGTAATAGATGTAATTTTGCATTTGCAGTACAAATAGAATTGTACATTGTCTGCAAGTACAGGATAGTCTAGGTTTAAAATGTTTTTGACACAGCTGTATTTATGCACCAGTTTTTTGTTACATTGATTTCTGTACATCCAGTATATATCCTTCTTCTCATTCTATTAACAGAAACACAAAACATGCATATCTTTATAACTTGTATAAAAAAATCTTCTTAAGCAAATGTGATGGTATTTTGCAATTAACATATGATAAAAGCTTGAGTCACATGAAGTTCAGCTGAGACGTATTCATTCATATAGCTCTTGTTTTACTGACTGTTTTAAATTAGCTCTAGAAATTGCACAGTCAAGATGAATAATCACATGCCTTCCAAGGTTAAGATATAAACCAATAGATTTTCCTTTTTCTTTAAAAAAAATTTTACCATCTCTCCACTATGTTATTTAATACTTTCCATTCAGCATAATTGTTCTGATTCATGATGCTCTCTCCTCATAAACCTCTTTTCAGGAGAACAGGTAGGTATGAAAGCCCAGCAAATGGAGGTAGGGCTTCTTCTACAACAAAGGGGCAGAGTGTGAGTGGGTGATTTCTTTTTTTCTGTCTCTGTTTTCTGTTTTGGGTTGCGATTTTTTTGATAACTCTCAGAAGTCATGTGACAATCTGTGAATATAGTCTAGCTAATTTTCAAGGAATATGCAAAATAATGCATAAATTCATCTATGACATCCAAGTTACAAACTGGTTATGAATACACTTCACACCTGATCATGTTGATATTTCCCCTTTACAAATCCTTTGCTGCAGTTTGGTTTTTTTTCTAAATTAATCTTCTTCTTATTCCTCATTTATTCATTTTTCTTTGGTGGGACATATGATCAAGACTTATTCTCCTCTGATTTTCTTTGACTTGTGATACATGAACAGAAATATTTCTTTTCTGTGATACAAAGCTCCTTTTTATAATTCATATTTTTGTATCTGGAGATGGTCAAGAAGTCTAGTAGGTTGTAGCGAAAGAATCTGAAAGGAAAACTCACTGCAAGTGTATTAATTTGCAGTGGGCAAGATCTAGCCTTCAAATATTGTCAGGTTACAGTGTCACTGTTTTGTCTCTTTGCTCATCAGTGATATGCTCTCTACCTTTTCTCTCTTGTAAAACTTCTTTATAACTTCTGTGTACTTCTGCATACTTCTGCATAAATGGAAGTGCCTCCCAATCTATTTGCTTTTAATCCCCTTTTTCCCAAAAAACTGAAGTTACCAAAACCTAATAGATATTTTGTTACCAAAACCTAATAGATATTATCTAATCCAACTGCTTTGTTTTCATCTTAAACCTGTGCACACATCTGGTACTCAGAACCAAGAGATTTTTGTGCCGAACATTAAGAGTAGGATATCTGTATCATAGGGTCATATAGCCTCAGAAAAAGTCCTTGTGGAAGTTCTCACATTGCCACATAAAAAAGTAGTGAGGTTTTTCCACTGATCTCTCAAAATTTAAATTAAACGTTCCTCTCAAGATGAAATGAAGGTTAGTTCATTTACCTGTAGAAGAAGGTAAAGAATAGGCTGTTCCATGGACACCACGCAGAAAGACACTTAATTATGAAGAGGTAGCATATAAACAAAAATATGATGTTGACTCAAATCTCCAGTAACAATTAGTTAAATGTTTTTGTAAAGTTCTGCAGCATTTTGAAAATATTACTGAAGGCTGACTCACATCAAATGAGTTCCACTAAAAACAATTCAGTTCCAGATTCTGGAGCCTGTAGGTGCTTATTTTTTCATCTGAAAACTTCCTTTCCTGCTAATTGAAATTTTATTTTTTCAGGCTCTACACTGCACTTTCATGTCAAATGGAAAGTGTCAGACCACATACTATAAGCATTACAAAATTTGTGGCAATCTAAATCCTTCTTTCCTTTCTCCTAAAAAGGAAATACCAGCTCTAGAAATTTACAGAAATGGTAATAGTATTACAACTTACTAGCAGACCACAAGAGATATTTTAGTTGAGCATGAATGCTTGTTTTTCTCCTTCTGAAAAACTGCTCACTGTTTTGCTTCAAACTTGACTGTGTCTATACTGTAGCTCTGTTATTCTCCTCTCCATTTCTTCTCAGACTGGTTTTGTACTACACAGTACTTAATTTGATTCAAATCGTCAACAGCAAAATTCCTTTCAGTTAATTCAAAGGTTGATCAAAGCTTTTTTATGATAAGGACTACGCAGACAAAGGCGAGAGTCTGTTTTTAAAACAAATTCCTTTATATATACTGTATGTTTCGTCATAGCATTCAAAATTTGCTAATCCATGCATAAAAGAAAATCAGGTGGTCCTGGAGCATGAAACAATTCAAATGATTCCATAAACAATCCAAGAGGATCGCTAGAAGTTGTTAAATTTGTGAGAAAGTTGTGGTTATAGGTAAAAATTATAACATCTCTGTATTTTAAACAGTACAGATAATTTATAGGAAAAGAAAGAGTTGGACTTGGCAAACTTGGCTCTAGTTCACTGCTTGTAGTTTGTATGTACTAATGCTGTATCAATATAGACCTCCTTTGAAAATCACTGGGTTCTTAACACCTTCCTCTAATCTAAGCACTAGCAATGTTTGTCTGCATTCACATCACACTAGAAGACATTTTACATCATCTATATTCTGCTGTATGACCAGAATGTAGTATTTGGCCTTCTGTTAGTTGATGTGACCCTGTATTAAAACAGATAAATTGGTGATAAATTGTCTTTGCCATGGAAATGGGAGAGTTTGGGAGGCACTTAATGTGCAGCTTTTAAAAATACTGCTCAAATCTGGACAAATCTACTCCTACTATGGAAGTCACTGCTATCCACCAAGTTTATAACCTCACAAGCAAATAAAGGCTTCCTAGATAATATTTATTATATCATTGACCATCTATTAATATCTATTCTGACACTAGTTGTCACTTAACTCATTACCAACTGAATGCTGTATGAGATCCTTTTCGTTACTCTCCCTGGGACTGGTGGCATGTCAATATGCTCGAGGTGTTGCTTCCACCTACTTGTAGTCCATGAACAGTAACAACACAGTGGTGTTCTGGTATTCTCAGGCTCATGGCAATGGGCTGCAAATGAACCAAGGAACTCTTAGGTGGCTTCCTAAGACATTTAAGTACAAATTATTATGACAACCAAATTTAGAAGTATTTATCACTAACAAATATTATTTTCCCCTTTAGAAAGAACATGATAGTCTTCATATGATAAAAGTATATCAGTCTGAAGAAAGCACATCTTCTACTCCTCTCCAGATGCAGAGAAACAGTGTTTATTGATTTTTTTTTTATTTAATTTCCAGCCATTGTCTTGTCTATTTAGTTGTGATGGAATTTAATTTCCTCATCATAAACTTCATCTTACAACTATCTTCAGCCATGCTATCTCTGAATCTGTCACTGATATCTTCAGTGCAACTGTTTTATTTTTGCCTTATTACTAATATGGACAGACACACTATTATACATACTAAAAATTTCTTCTTTCTTCATGTCTCATGCTTTTTTTTCACTTTTAATAACATTTTACTTTTCCACTGAAACAAAGTTATGGCTCAAATTGACCTTTTTGGGTGTAATATCAAGAGGGAAGAGGTATTTGAGGACAATCTCCTAAATTCTTCTAAAGTATTCTTATTTTTCCTACAATTTTTTCCTCCCAGACAAATTTGCTCATTCATCCTTTTCCTGTTTGGAGACATTGAGCTCCTCTGCAAGACTGGCTGGAAATATGCTTTTGGCCATATTAAATGGCCAGCTTTGGTAACCACAGATTCCAATCCAGTGATTAAATTGTCTTTGTTCTTTATAAAGAGGTCCAGAATGGATTAAACTCATGTTGTAAGCAATACCTTTTGTCTTAGGAATTGTGAAGTGTTGAGAAACTCAATGCTTTAGTATAGGCACTGTAGTACACTTTAGTACATGACACTACTAACATCTCAAAAAATCAAATTTCCCATTAGAAAAGCTACTTGTTTCTTAAGTTACTCCACCTTATACCTCACTAAGATTACCTCCACTTCTCTGAGATGCAGACCATCTATTATTATTAATGGTCTCAGGTGCTGTATCTCACATTTTGGTCCTGAGAGACAGCAAACATATGTCTCTACATGTGTTCTAGGAGTTCAAGCACTCCTTAAGGTCAATCGGATGTAGTAAACAATTATGGAATCTAGGGTATGATTCAGTTCTCAAAAACAGACATCATAACAGTATTCAGTTGCCTAGGTAGACATCTAATAATATCTGAAAGGCTCTAAGTTATCCAGCTCATCTGTACAGATTATGAGAAAGGACTTTAACACTTGTGCCCTTTTCAAATGGGAGCTGATGACAAAGCAAAGAACTCCACAGTGCTAAATAACAAGGCATCTGCATTTAGGCAATTGCCTGTTGTCAAGGGTTTCAGTCAGGTAATACAAGGGCATCTAACTGCTGTCTGACATATCCAGGGCTGTATAGCACATCCAAGTGGGTCTGGCTACTGTGACTCAGGATTCTAAGATATATCCTATCCTGAAGTAGTAGCAGGCCAGGCACATATAAGCAACCTAGAATGACATTAGACACTTTTCTTTTGGAACCTTAATTGTGTCCTTGGAGCTCCTGTCCAGGAGACAGCCAGTTTCCTAAGTAATATCCTCACTTTGTGTAAACTGTCTGAATAGTATTTTCACCAACAATTTTCTCCGCAAGCTTCTCTTAGCTGAGTATTCATCAGAATGTCTGCAAAGAAATGCCACAGAAATTCATCCAAGCAAAATGAGATGTACAAGCCTGGAGACAGTCAAGACTATCCCCCCACAGGTATTTTCCATTTTCCTACCACCTCTAAAAAAATAATAATAAAAAAGGCAAAACTGGGAATTTTTTGAAAGGTCAAATAAAAATTCAGGAGACAGTTCCCCAATTCTTTTAGACCATTCCCTGAGGCCTCAAAAAAACTGAACAGGGTTTTTTTTCTTCAGTCGAGGAAAGCTTTTCCATAGATTTCAAATATAATTTTATAAGTTATAGACATGAGAAGGACAGAAACTATTTAAGACATTGTCTGTCACAAGCACTCATAAGCTTTTTTTGAATGGATGCAAAAGTGCTCAAGGTCTAATTTGATATCCATCCAAGCCAAGAATAGGCCAGCTGCACCAACATTTCCCTCATCCTGGAATGTCTTAAGGAGAATACACTACTTCCCAATTAAATTTGTTAACTACCAATAGATTTTAGACCTCTGTCTACTTAACCTCATTTTATTTTATCTCTTTTTATATTTTTTGGACTTCGGTAAGCACCTAGCAATTGTATTTGGATAATTATGAATCTGTATATTTATACATAGGTGTGTCTGTTTGTTAAATGGTAAACTAGTTTGGACCAAAAACTGGAATGAAAATCTATCCCTTTAGCTTCCCAACAGACTTTTTAATGTTTTCATAATATTTTAAATTACCTTTCTTATATAGATACATTATGCTATGCAACAGAATATCATTTTGAAAGATGCTGTACCTTTTTGGAATAGTAATATGAAGCTAACTCAGAGGGAATGTCTTCCATTCTCTCTTCAAACACTGGGTTGTAATGTCTTTTGGATTGTGGGTTGGAAGGTAAAGCATTGCCATCAAATGCTGTAACTCTTCCAAACTCTCAATTGGATCAGAACTCCATAGTATCAGCTGTTCAAAGATAAAAAAAAAAAAAAAATCCCTCAGAGATAAACTTTACTGTGAAGGGCTGAAGAAAACATTAGAATTGACTGAGAAGAAAACATAAGGAAAACATTCAGATATCAAGCAGGTTAACCACATTTTCAATATTTGGGTAGATCAATGTAAAATATTAATGTCACAAGACAAAATTATCTTATAAAAGCAAACTGATGACTTACCTCCCCTTTAGGCTTTACCTACACCAGTAAACCTCATAATGTCTCTGACACTGTCAGGTTATTCTTTATAGTATTAATTTATTAGAATGGGTTTTTGTGTGATTCTAGCCTGAACTGAACGATTCCTAGCCAGGATTTGAGACTTACCACTCTCAACAGAGAGTTTAAATGAAGCCACCCTGTTTCATTGGGTAAGAAAGCCTTACAACAGAGATGGGGCTAAATCATGTTCCAGAGGTGGAAAATGGCATGATTTCACTTAATAGTACAAATGCAGCTTCAGACTCTGGAGTATAAACTGATCCATCATAAAGCAAGTAGACATTGAGGTCCTAAGGTCTGCTGACATGCCCTGATGCACGATTGTATTATTATCAAAATATAATTTCACGGTTTTCACCATTATCTCAAAATTTTTGTGTTTCCATGTGTATGTGTGCACATATATCACTCTTGCTTTACACTGAAGTTTTGAAGAAGGTACATGGATTATTTTTAATTTTCAATAGAGAAACAGATATATTCCAGAAATAACATCTGATTCCAAGATTTAGCAGAGTAATAATATTTAAGTGGAAAAACTGGTTTCACATTGGACTGCTGACACAAACTTAGCTACAGCAGTACCGGTGAGCAACACTATAATTTAAGTAATTTTCTTATCCCATAGATAACTTCAATAATATGGGTAGCCAGCTGTGGTATAGAAAATCCATTGCTGCTATTCAATCTCACAAAAATAGAATAAGACCTTCTTGTTTCCAGAGCTGAGGATCACACATTTCTAATAATATTGCTCATGAAGGGAAGGGTTTTGCACTGTGTTTTAGCAGTTAAATCTCTGCAATTATTATGGAACTTTTAGCACAACAATAATTGAATAACCCTGAGACACATCAGATTTGTTTTGTCTCAGATTGGTGACTTTTCTAGGGAACCCACATGAGGGTTATTCTTTCAGGCAAGTGGGGAATAGATGTGCAGGTGATAGCCCACATTTTCATTCAAACCTCAGTGAAGGGAAGAAGGTGTTTGCTTTATCAATTAGCACAAAATCCTTTTTCTGAAAGCCACCACTAATGACTTGTCACATATTCATGTAAAATATTTTTGAAATGTGTCTCTTAAGGTCTTGGAAAACAATGTTTGGGGTCCTAATTAACTCAGGTGATAATGAACAATTTACTCCATGCTTACCCATTGGCCAGCAGCTGTATTCAAGATGAACCCCAGTCCAAGTTGTAGGTAAGCTGTGCCTAGCTTTGTACCTGGCATTATATTACTCACATGATATCTGAGTTTGACCCTAAACCCGCCTCCTCAGTGGAAATCTGTTGCTGGATGGTTGAGCAGACTTGGTTACAGTCACCAAACCAGCTTTGCTCCTCTTCAGTAGGTGCTGTGGGATCGTGCATCTTACTCTGAGGCATCTTGCTGCCCTACCTTGTGTAACTGCTGGCTCCTAGCTTGCCTTCACTTGCACAGCTGCCCTCTCTTGCTGAACACCAGCAATAAGCTCAGGGAAAGGACAAGGAATTGAGCTTAAACGTAGCTCCTGGACAATGAGTTGTAGATGTCTAGGTGGACAAAGGTTCTGGAAGATGGTCATGGCAGCAAGACCCTACCAGTGTACTCAGGGCCCTGATACTGCGTATGGAATCACAGAATGGTTTGGGTTGGAAGGGACACTTAAAGATCGTCTAGTTCAAGCTCCCTGCAATAAGCAGGGACACCTTCCATGAGACCAGGTTGCTCAAAGCCTGGTCCTACCTAGTTTTGAACGCTTCCGATGATGAGACATCCACAGCTTCTCTGGGCAACCTGTTCCAGTGTATCACCACCCTTTATTTAAAGAATATCTTCCTTCTATCCAACCTAATTCTACACTCTTTCAGATTAAAACCATTGTGCCTTGTCCTGTCACTACAGACCACAGTAAGAAGACTCTGCCTTTCTTATAAGCCTTCTTTATATAATGAAAGACTGTAATAATATCTCTCTGTAACCTTCTTTTCTCCAGAACAATTTCAATTCTCTTAGCATGTCTTTGCAGGAGGTGTCCCAGCCCTCTGACCATTCTTATGGCTCTCCTCTAGACTCACTCTAACAGCTCTTTCTTCTGTTGGGGACCCCAGCACTGTGTGAATAACTGCTGATGGGGGTTTCATGAAAGTGGAGTAGAGGAACAAAATCACTCCCCTTGGCCTGCAGGTCATGCTGCTTTTGATGCAGCCCAGGATACATTTGACTTTCTAGGCTACAAGTGCCCATTGCTTTTTCATATCCAATTTTTTCATCCACCAGTATCCCAAAGCCCTTTTCTGCAGGACTGATCTCAATCTATTTATAGCTGAGTATGTACTGATATTGGGATTACCTCAATCTTCATGAGGTTCACATATGTTCATATACTACCTCATACACTCTCATACTAGCTCAGAAACTGTCCATGAGCTAACCAAGAGGCTAGAATGCTCTTTTATATTCTCTTTCTCACTTGTATTGTGAGGGAGGATAGAGAGGGACTGGAAGCATCCTTGGCTTCGCCTGCTGTAGGTCAGAGCTCTTCTCCAGTTCTTATTCCTGCTATTTCTTTCTCAGCTCCGCAGAATAATCTAAAATCATTGTGCACTTGCATTGTTTTTCATAGTATGAGCACACTCCCTCTGTCTAAGATATAGGGAACAAAACAATCCTGTATGTCAGAATTCTAACAAGGAAGTTCAAAGGGAATATTACCACTTCACTGTAATTTAGTCCTTTGACAGGAGTAAAGAGCCTACCTATTTAACTTTTTCCATAACAATCCAATTATCTGCATCTGTTAAAGAGAATTTCGCACAGTCTTCTTTATCTCCTGTAATCTACACATGCATTGCCTCCTCTCTATATAAAAAAAAAATGATTGGCTTGTCTTTAAAGAACTTCATGCTGAAAATGAGCAGTAAAGGATAAAAAAATAAAAAAATACTCCAAAAGGTTAATCTTTTTGTTTCATTTTTTTGTGATGGCATGATGAAATATTAAGTCACCTGAGGTTTAGGATCTTTCAGTCACTCTCTTCTAGCCAACACTTCAAAGACAGTACTTTATTTCAAGACTTCATTGCAATGTATCCATTTTTTCCTTCAAGGTTAGAATGATGTGTAGGGACAAACCTCTGAGGTTTATTCTCAGAAGTGAGTAAGCCTTTTGAAACATTTCAGTTGTCTAGAATTTCTAGCATAGTCAAGCAGTGTTTAGAATTACTCTGTCTTTCATGTCAAGATTATTTTATGCATTTTGAAATTTCTTTTATTTTTTTCTACTCTCTGGAATTTGGTTTATTCTTTATAAGCTTTTGATTCCTGCAAAGATTCAATACCTTAAAATTATAAGATTAAAGGATTCAGCAGCAGAATAATTCATGATTAGCTCTAATTGTTTCTAAGTTTTTCTATTGAAAGGGCTTTCTCACATCCATTTAGTAGCAGACATATGGTCCCTGTTTTCCATGCCTTTATATTGGGATTTGAACACTTTCAAAAATTACTCTGTAGAGGAGAACTAGCCTAATTTATCTCAATTAAAATCTTCATCTGGAAACAATAATGTAACTTGTATAAGCCCAAAGTTTGCAAAAAAAGAAACCAAATCCTTAAGGTTTTTTATTCAAATATAATATGTACTTTAATATATTAGTTGAAAATGAATAAGAAGTGTAAGCAGGATTTATCATAAATTATATACTTCAATCCTATTGAGACAATAACATAAAGAGTTGAAAAAATTTTGCTCGATTTTACATTAGAAATGAATATAGAACATTTAGCAGATTATAACCATTTGTACGGAATCACAAAATCGTTTGGGTTGGAAGGGGCCTCTGGAGATCATCTAGGCCAACACCCCTGCCAGAGTAACTTAGAGCAGGTTACACAGGAACACATCCAAGTGAGTTTTGAATGT
This sequence comes from Lepidothrix coronata, assembly GCF_001604755.1. Taxonomy (NCBI): domain Eukaryota; kingdom Metazoa; phylum Chordata; class Aves; order Passeriformes; family Pipridae; genus Lepidothrix; species Lepidothrix coronata. The sequence goes on from NW_016690189.1 coordinate 6,781,382, forward strand.
CTGCAGACAGGGAAACTCCACGATCTCCCTGGACAGCCTGTTCCAGGGCTCAATGTAAAAAAATCCCTCCTCATGATGAGGTGGAACTTCTTGTGTTTTAGTTTATGGCCATTGCTCCTCATCCTGTCTCTGGACACCACTGAAAAGAGTCAGAACCATCTTTTTGACACCCGCCTTTGAGATATTTGTACACATTCATGAGATCCCCTCCGACCCTTCTCTTCTCCAGACTAAACAGGCCCAACTCTCTCAGTCTCTCCTCATAAGATAGATGCTCCAGACCTCTAATCATTTTTGTGACCCTTCACTGGACCCTCTCCTTGGTTTTGTTGTACTGAGAAGCCCAGAATGGGACACAATGCTCCAGATGTGACCTCTCTAGGCCAAGTAGAGGGGTAGGATCACCTCCCTCAGGTTGCTGGCCATATTCTTCCTGATGCACCCGAGGATACCATTGGCCCTCCTGGCTGCAAGGGCACACTGCTACCTCATGGTCAACGTGTCATCCACCAAAACTCCCAGGTTCTTCTCTGCAGAGCTGCTCTCTAGTAGGTCAGACCCCAACCTATACTGGTACTTGAGGTTATTCCTCCCCAAGTGCAGGACTCTACACTTGCCCTTGTTGATCCTCATTAGATTTTTCTCACCCAACTCTCCAGCCAAGCAAAGTCCCACTGAATGGTAGCACAGCCTTCAGGTGATTCAGCCACCCCCTCCAGTGTCGTATCATCAGCAAACTTGCTGATGGTACATTCTAACCCTTCATCCAGGAAGTATACAGAGTAAAGCATATACATTCTACTGTCTGTTCTGCCATGTTAGGAGCAACACAACCTACCAATTAATATTTGTACATCTAAACAAAATATTATGACATTTACCACCAGAAATCATAATTTTCAGTATTCATCTTCTCTCCATCTGGGTGTGAGCCAAAAACAGTACCTGGGACAATTCTTTGGATGAAAATTTTCTGGAGGGATGTGATTTAGACAGTTTTTTGTTTGTTTGTTTAAAAACAGATTTTTGTATTTAGACAATGGATGGCATCTTTTGTTTAATTTCCCTTCAAAACTGAGTGACGACCTGTAGCTTTCAATTCCTCTGACTGAAAATATTTTCAATTTTTCAAAATATTTCAATTTTTCTGACTGAAAATATTGGAATTATTTGTGTGGGTAAATTTTGAAAAATTTTGTTTTTCAAAAGCTTCTTCACTATGTTGCTTACTGCAGACATACATGTGGATATAGAAATATGACATCACTCTTTCTCATGACACTGCTATAATTTTACTATTAGTTCCCTGCTATCATATAAAAGGATGAGTGAATATATATATTATTAAGGCAATACCATTTTTTGGTATTGTCTTAATAAATGGACAAAACCATAGTTTTGTCCATTCTTTCTCTCACAGGTTTATGTCCCAGTTCAAGCAGGCAGTAGAAGAGCATTAACATTCTTCTGGTCTGCTGATTTAAGACACCCACATGGAGGTAGTCTCCAAAGCTTTCAAGCAGTATAATGTACACACTGAGTAAGGGAATTGCCTGACAAAGCAGTTTTGAAGAAACCACATCTTTATATCTCAGAAAGAAAAGTGTGGAGTTTAACAGATAAGGTAAACGGCCTTCTCTTGTGCCTGTATCCAGACTGATCCTCAAGCACTTATGGCAGACTAACAGCCCTGAACTTCCAGAGCAGGAAGTAGGGCAGGAGGCCAAAGGCTGGTTTATGTCACTTAAAATGTAGCCATTGAATTACTCTAGCTGTTTGAGTGTTTGTGTTGAGTGTAATTCAAACAGCTAAACAGTTTTGTTGCTTGTCAGGACATCCACAGATCCTTTGTTCTTTTGCAGATGGAGCTTCTGGAGCATTGTTAAGGTACTGTTTTATGCTAAAATTTATCAACTCTTTTTAGTTGCACTATTACAGTTTGAAGATGATGCACTTAATATTGAACATGTATCTCACAGCCCATGTTTCTCCTTCAGTGCTGTGCAACTTGTCACTAACATGCTCTTTAATTTATTTTTCTTTTTCTTTTTATTGAATGAACTACTTTCAACTAAATTAGGCCACCTCTTTTGAAAAAAAAAATTTGACAGATGTAGACCAGACTCTGAAGCAAAACTGATTTCAGAGCAATGTGTGCATTCAAAGAGGATGAGCAAAAATCCATTCTTGTTCAAAGAAAGAGTATTTAACTGTGGATATACAAAAAGGCTATTGATTTCACAGCTATGCACACCTGACTTAATATAAATATAAAACCGAAACAGCAGAGTATGTGAATTTGTGTACCTTCTTTTCATAAAACCTCATAAACTTCTTTCCTCCTGTTTTCACTAGAGAACGGTAACTTTGTTATTGTCCCTCAGTGACACTAGATGGCACTTCAGAGTAGTGGTGGGATCAGAAAGTCTGTAATCTCTAGTTATTTTGCATATGACATTAGAGACGCATTAAATTAATGTTTGCTTCAAATAAAAATAATTTCTCAGCTTTCTCTTTTTTTTTACATATGACTGTGGGGTAGAAAATTATATCTGTTTTTAGAAAAATAGCAAACATAAGCAGAAATAGATTAAAACAGAGCAGTTCTATAGCAGCTCAAGAAACCCAACAACCAAGTTATGGGCCAAAGCTCTGTTTCCAGACTTGGGCTTAGAGCATTTGAGTTTGTGGAGGCAACTGAAAGAAATCTATAGTCCTGGAATTTAGAGCAACACATTCATGTCAAGGATTTAAGAGGTGAATCTATCCCGGAAATGAAATTAAATTTAATGTCATTTATACATTGGCAATCAAAAATATGATGATTGTCCATAACCTGGTGCACTACAGGAGAAATCAGCCCAAAATGGTCACAGCTTTGCCTTCAGTAAGGGACAAGACGCTTTTGGGTTCCACTAGGAAACAAGGGTATTATTCCTTATGTATTTGAGTCCTACAGTTGTGACCATTTACCGTTTTCATATTTTACAGAGAAATAGAGAATGCACTGTTGGGCCCAAAAGCTTTCTACTTCAGTTCTCTTATTTCTTTCCTTCCAACTGTTTATAGATTTTGTTTGGTTTTTTTTCTTTCTTTTATGTTTTTTCCTTTCCTTATTTTTTTTTTAAGTGGGAGAGCATCTGTTCTATATTTATATGAAAAGCAGTTTTAAAAGTATTTGGCTTCCCGCTTCTTTGAAGTCTCTACAGATGCTGTGTGTGGATAGGATCCCATCAGTCGAACAATATTAGTGTGGCTGCACAAAACCAACACCGTGTTTACCTTTTGAATTGAAATCTTGCTTAGGTCTCTAGTTATAGGATGTGCTTATTCTGTTTCATTGAGCAAGACTGAGAATGAGGAAAGCCCTGCTATCTTTGCAGCCCTTGGTTATTAGCAGGGAATGTATTTTATGGGAGGGGAAAACTTCTGCTTTAGCAGCAAGCAGGGGTAGAGAACATATCATGGGTACTACGGATGACTAGACTCAGATATTTTCTTCTGGACTTAAAGTTCCTTCTAATTTGAAAGCAGAGCCTTACTATGGGAGATTTTAAAACTACAGATGGAGAAATGGAAAGCTTGTGACTATGTTTATACGAAGCTCTAAGTAACATGTAATTGTTTTTATTTATTGTGTGAATCTCTTCTGTAAATTGTATCTGTATCTGCTAATTTGAACCAGGCACATGCAAACCCTGTACTTACAATACCTTTGTTCTCTCTTGAAATGCCAGTGTGCAGTTTTCTGCATGAAGTCTCTGTCTTCACAATAGCAAATATCCAACCAAGAACCAAAAGGGAAAAAACTCTAACTGATGACTTTCTGGAGGGTTTTCCTTTCAGTGACAGAAAGATATTATGTACTGTTTATTATACTTAAAAATAACACTCTGAAAATGTGAAACCCAGAAGAAAAAAACAGAGGCAAGTGGGAGAAATCATTGGCTATTATATGCAGAAGACAGCTAGCAAGAGTGCAAATATACTTTTTGAGTGTAATGGCTTTAGTGAGTCATAATTGTTACTAATTATTTACTACTGAGTAAATGACAACTATAAAAAGGCTATATCTGTTTTCTACAAAAAAAAAATAAATACGAGGTTTACACAGGGAAAAAGTTCCTTGAGGCAAAAGATTTTCACACAACTTGCTTTTACTTTAGCTATCACCATGCTGAAGATGTTCAGTTTTCAAGGCTTAATTTAGGTTCTGACACACTGTGTTATGCTATCAAAACAAAATGAAAGACAAACACTTTGGAGTTTGCCTGTATTACATTATTCTTTAATATAAATGACATAGAAGTTTTACAAATTAAAGAGATTGACCTTGGAGTATTAAGAGACTGCAGAAGATTCTTTCCAGGTGATGTTTTTGTTGAGTATAAGTTTAGCTTTGTAGATTGACAGTAGGAATGTGCAGCCTACCTTTGATGTGCTTGCTACTCATTGATATAGGTTGAAGAATCCCAATTTAAAGAGGGCTCAAAATCACTCTAAATAGATACTTCTACAAATGATGTCCCAGCAATGTCCATATTTGCACTTATTTCACTTCATATATTTCTATACTTATGATTTTGCTTACAATCTAAATTCCATGAATTCGTCAGATGGAGGAGCCTGCGTATGTCTACTTAACAATTAAAAACTTTGTTTAAACAACAAAAACAGTAAAGGATGCTGAAAAATGTACAATGCAGAACAAGTGAACAGTGAATTGCTATTTTTTTTTGTTGTAGATACATACATGGATTGATATCAATTACTAAACCCTTATATCATACTCTGCAAGGCAGTAAAGTCATTAAAACTGCTCTTGTGACTAAGGTGAGAGGGATTTGCACTACAGAAATTTAGTCATCGAGCTCCAGGTATAGATTACACATTTTTTACTGCAGACTACTCAATACTTTGTTCAGTAGGATGATGTTAGGCTAATTTTGAATAGGAGAATGGCAACCTTTAAAGAATTATGTATACAATGAGAATTTTTTTATTTTTCCAAAAATAATGATATTAGCAACCACTTTATTTGCCTCTGCTAAATAGATACATTCAGAATTATCTTAGAGTTATAGTGGATATTTTTAAACCTCCAGGGCTTGAAATAAATTTAAAGGAGGTAACTCTCACCTTCTCAAGTCTCAAGATGATTTGAGAGTCTTTTTTCCTCTACTATTTTTGTGTGTGTGTGGCTATAAAAATAACCTCACTCACTATTTTTTTTCTATATCATAGCTTAACAAATATTTACTCCAAATCTCATATACAGTGGAATCTGAAAACCTGCAGCATTCAGTGAACTGAAAAATGCCACAGAAAGCATGCTGGAAAAGAAGGTTGAAATAAGTCAGTTTAAAGCACAGTTGACAATTCTCTTTGATGTTATGCTTGCTCTTGTACATCTGTAATGTTTCATTTATTCTACATCAGTGAATCATCTCCACTTTAAAGTGAAGTTTCTGGTATTTGGCATTAATTGTTAGCAACGATTTTTTGAACAGGCCTGTAACAAGAGATACTTCAGCTGAAACACAACCGAACCCCATCTGTAGACACCTATTTGTAATTTCCGATCTGTACTGCAGAGCGTTCATGGATACATCGGAAAGCAGAGGGCTGGATTTCCCAGTACTGCACGGGATTGCTGAAAAGACTCACACCAGAATAGCTAGCCTTTTTGGTGTTGTAGCCAAGGGGGCAAAAGTCGTTGATACCAATGGAAGCAATTTTGTTGTTATGAAGATAGACCACCTGAAAAGCACGGAAGTACAGAAGTGAGAAATAGAGCTATCATACAAATAAGATAAATTATTTAATATCGTTTATCAAAATATATTATTTTATATCATTTATTAAATGCCTGCTATGTTTTTTGCAACATTATACAGAAAAACAGCATATCTTTTTTCCCAAACACATCCTTGATTCAGCTTACCTTTTGAAATACCTGCAGTACACTCAGTACAATAATTTCTACAAAAAGTGCAGAAACTGTGCAAGGCAATCTAATAACATTACCGTCATTTGGTAACGGTAACCAAATAGGGAGTCAAAGATGTGTAATTATTAATAAAGTGCTGTGGCTCAGAAGCATGTGCTGTATATAGAGAATGCATTTGATGCTAATTAGTTTCTCTCCAGCTGTAATGCTTTCACTCTCATGAGAGCAACAGTACAGGACTCAAAGCCAAAGTAGTCACTAACTAATGATTTAAAATAGGTGATGAATATTAGTTTGCTCCTGAGTCATAATTTCTGATTAATTTTCCCAAGCTACACACAAGGGGTGATTTACATTTGGGAGTCTTCATTCTTTGGGAGGTTTTTTTCCTGTAAAATCTTAGTCCAGGTGAAGATTTTAGTTGCTTCCAAGAGGCCATATTTCTAGATATCCAGCCACAAGGACCCTAAAAATACTGCTGAAGTGAAATGCCTATTGTATCTCTTTGCCCTCCTGAAGGCACAGCTTTGTGAGATAACAAAGGAAAGGTTTTTGGGAAAGGTTGCAAAATGTCACTGAGTAGAAATGAAAAAAAAAATCAGCAGAAGAAATGTTCTTTGAAAGTATTTTTTGAGTAAAGAGGAAATCAAAACACACAAAATATCTCATATTTGTTGTGGTCCCTAAGACACACAGAGACAACAAGTGCACACCTCCAGATCTATATACCTCCATAGCCACTTCCACAAAAATCATAATAAGAGTTTTCCTGTTGTATGAAACCTTTCCACAACAATTCAAGAGTTTATGAAACTTGCATCAAGTTACCTTTTGCACAAATACTGTGTATGTTTCTGTTCAATACTGAATAAACACACAAATACCATTTGGAATCTTTCAACTATTGCTCTCTGAGGCAATATGGTAAACTTTACCTGGATATATTTGTGATCACCCAGTCCACCGGGTACTCTGACAAGTTCATTGTTGTTCAAATGGAGCTCTCTCAGATGAGGTACATTGTTAAGGGAGCCATTCTCAACTGAAGAAATACTGTTGAAACTGAGACCCAATCTAGAAAATAAAACCAAACAAAAACAATAAAACAAAACAAACAAACAACCCTCCCCCACAACAAACCAACAATAAAAACATGTTAAACTTGCCCTCATAACTATCTTCCTTGAGTTGATTCCTTCTCTACATTACTGTTGTAGAAGAGACCAGACTAATTTTCGGAATTATGTCTGAACTAGAGTCACCATGGAGTTTAAAGAAATGTATTCAAATAAGCTTGGCATCTGATGTGAGCAATCATAATTATCATTATATCATTCAACTTTTGCTTATAGTACTGCATACTCTCTGAAAGGCCTTTGAAAGACTCGAGTAATTTTACAAGGAAAATGAACAAACAAAAAGGACAAATATTAGCCATCTACTAGAACTCAAGAACTCAAAAGAGAATGAGCAGTAGACCTACACCTACAGTTCCTTTCATGGAACTTTTTACAGTTTAAAACACTTTAACACAGTCAGAAAAAATGTCCTGTTTCTCAAAGTTTAACTGTGCTTTAGGGTGCCTATTAGACTGTTGAGCTTGAGTTGACATGATCCAGGTTATCTGATCCTGTCCTAATATCTCTAAAGACTTAGATGTGTAAATTAAAGCTGGTTTTGGTGGCTTGTTTCTGTGGCGCAATGGGCATGCTGCCCTTAGATCATCCCATATGGTCTCCTGGAGCTCTCCCGTAGCTCCCTCCTTTCTTCATCTGTCTTCTCTGTTACGTCCAATCCTTGTTGCTCCTTGTTCACCAATCTGTATTCTGCCTTACCTCTCAACTTTGCAAAAGAGAACTTCTGATTGTGCTCGAGTTACTTGCTTAAGAACAGAGCAGAGAGTGGTTTATGACTTGGTGCCTGCTCTGAGCAGCTCCACATATCTACACCATGATCAACAGAATATCTTGTTTCTCCTTACAGAACAGCCACAGTAGAAGCAGCCCAAGGTTAGACATTTTTATATTGGCACTTGCTGTGTAAAACTTTATGTCTTCAGATGGACTTTCAACAATTTTGTCCATGTGATGCTGCCTGTAGTGTTATCCAAGTGTGAATGTGAAAAAGCAGAAAAACTGTCATCTGCAGGACAACTCACACACCCCACAACCCACACCTCCAATAAAGTAAATTACTCTCTACCTGAGTAGTTATCATACTGTTATGGTTTTGGAAGTTTTCTTTATAATTTCTCTGAAGAATGTTACATTCTATACTAAACCTCTGTTATAAACAATAAGTGCCTCATAGTCCTCTATCCCATAATTATGGTATTTTTATTTTTTTCATTAAAATAAAGGAACAATTTTTTGAGCAGAGATAAGTTTGTGAACAAATATGAAGATAAAACTAAAATGAAATATCTTATTTTATAAGCTCCAGAAAATTGCTCTAAGCTTTATCATTTGGAATTGTCAGATCCAAAATATGTGTTACTGTATACTTCATTGCATTAAATTGCTGTCCAAGCCACTATAAACAGTGGTAAACTTAACTCCTATTGCTAAATAATCTCTACTTGATTTCCAGTTTTCGTCTTCATTTTGACAAGCAGAATGGTTAAGATGAAGATCCATGAATTAGATCCAGTAATTTGACTAACTATCTGATTAATAGTCTTCTTGATCAAATAAATTGTTGTTATACTAAAGTTTTAAAGTACTATATCATCAAAATAAGTTGTAATAAAGGCCCCTTTTACTCTGTTAGCCTATTTTGTGATATGAACAAATTCACAAATAATTCCATATAACTGCTCTTTGGGAATTCTTCTTACATTTTCCTACAGTTAGAGAAACTAATTCAACAACATATTCACAGATTAGCAGATTAAAATCAATCTTACAGTGACACTTTTTCATTTTTTTTTTTAATCATGTTTCTGGACCCATTGGACACTTGCCTTTCTTGAGAAGCAAAGAAACCACTGTTGAAAGTAGTTTTGGTTCCCATGTGCTTTTTTCATCAGTTTCCAGGGCAAATTGTATGACCAAGAAAACTGCATAAACCAAAAAGATGGACATAAAATTAAAGAAATATGATATAATCTAAAAAAAAAAAAAAATCTAATTTTTCCCTTTATCTCTTTTTTTTTTTTTTTTTTTTTTTGTTTTTTGGGTTTTTTTGTTTGATGATACTGTTTGTTTGTTTGTTTTGTTTGTTTGTTTGCTTGCTTTTTGTTTTTCAATAAATCAAATAAACAGTTGTCTTGGACATACATCACTCATAGTTGAAAACAGATGAAAAGTTTTGTTAGAAAAAAAAGTTGTTGTTTTTTTTTTAAATCAGTACACAAATCCTTAGAAGCTTTTCCTGCATCACTGATGACAATGCCCATGAAGCCCAGACTGATGTTCTCTAAATGTGAGTGTATGACAATTACAATTTCAACTAATATTTTATGTGAACAGATGAAACTAATTCATACTTTGCCAAGTTGGTGAGTCCAGACAGACTTTCAGCATCAATTTTGCTGATTTTGTTGCCATCAAGATGAAGTTCAGTAAGGGATGGGGGAAGGCCTGAAAACGAGAACATCATCAAATTGCTTTTGATTATACTGGATTATTATCATTTTAAAAAAGACTTGCATTTTTAACTTTTACAGTTAAAAAAGACTTTTAATAACATGCTCAAGAACAATTCACTGAATGAAACAAAGAACTTTCACAATCAGGGAAAATTAAAACAGCTAGTAACAATTTATTTAGCATGAAATAAGACCAAGCTCCTAAGGTCATTACAGAACAGTTAACTCTTGAAAAATACCTCTTGAAATTCTTTCCAGATATGATTTCTAGCCTTCATGATTGTGTAAATGGGACATGCATAACAGTGCAAGAGAAAGAATTTTCATTTTAGCCAGAGTATCCACATACATAAATGTACTAACATTTAGCACCGAGGTATTTAACAAGTAACAGCAGTAGAAAATGCAATTGTAAGGATGAGGTAAAATAATATTAATATTTTTTTTTTTAGTTAGGGTACATACTAGTTTACAGATTCTGTTTATCAGGGGAAAAAAAGGAAACATATTTTACCTATCCAAGGACCCTCAAAGGAACAGATGTGGGAAGAAAAAAATAACAACCAGTTTAAACTTTCAAAAAGTTTTCAGCCATTCTAAAATGATCAGTTGGCTGAAGTATGAATAAGTTGAATCTAGTTTGTTCTGGATTGCACCATTCTGGTTTGTTTGTTTTATTTTTAATAAATCACAATGAAGTTGTTTATGTCATAGCAATTTGCAATTAAGCACTTTTAAAAATAGCAAAGGTTGCTATTTTGTATAGGGAAAGTATTTTTGGCTTCAAACCCACAGACTTGTGGAGGCCTGATTTTATGCCTTTAGAATTTCAGGTAATTCTACGTGAGTTCATATCTGCTTAATGTTAATCAGGCTCAACAACCAGGGTTGGAGGTTAAAAACATTCTTCCACTTTATATTTCAGCTATGGGACAAGAAAAGCCAAATAACATAAAGTGGCTTACTTTTTACAGTACACCTCTCGTGGATCTTCTCATAACAGAGAGACAAAATTTTCCAAACTACTAAGTAGAGTCAACTGATCAAAAAACATAGTTAAGTAATAAATACTGTAAGGACTGGCTCAAAAAGCTTCTACAACATTTTTTTCCCCAACTGACTGTAAGTCACTATATCATACCTGTGCAAATCTCTGAAATATTAATTGAATTTCTTACCTTTTGGGATGCTAGTAATGTTGGTGTCTGCAATACGGATGTAGGAGAGCCTCTTCATCCCCTGAAAAGCTCCGTTTTCAATGCCTGAACTCTTGATTGGATTGGTGCCTAGTTCTGCCAACAAAACATGGTCATGAGCTGTGATGCAGTGTAGGTACCTATATTCTTCCAGTCAACACTAATTTGGAGGTACTATTTATTGGAGTGTTTCTTGGCTTTCTACATGAAATCACTGATTGAACTAAAAACAACATCTTTGAAAAATACTGAGTTGCTTTTATTATAATTTCTCATGATCATACCTAAGACAATCACTTGATTCAGTCCATTAAAGACAGTTTTCCTCAACTTGGAGATGTCATTCTCATGAGCCCGTATCTCCTGAAGAGACTTCGGCATATTTTCCGGGAGTTCCTTCAGGTTGTTCTTAGACAGGTATAGTCTTTCCAGTTTCTTCAGAGGAGCAAAAGCTAATGGGCTTATTTTGCTGATTTTGTTGTTAACAAGGATCAATGCCTGTGGAGGAATAATGAAGGAGATCTCAGATGATTACAAGGGAAATTACTTTAGGAATGAAGCATTAAAAAATTTATTTTCTAGAGCCTTTTGACCAATTTAGTGAGCAGAAGAAAATGCAATGCAGTATTAAAGAAAAGAGATTATAATCTTTTGAAACAGTGAAAGACAAAAAGTCCTACAGAACAAACGCAAGTGTTGTTTCATTGCTGAGACCATATGCAGCTTCTGTTAGCATCCGTAATTTATGCCCACGGATAAGTACAACCTTTCCATTTGAAAGCTGTAATGAACAAGACAGTCACAAAAGATCCAAATATTATTATTTTTTTTTGATTTTTTTCTCATTTTGTTTATTCTGGGGGTATTTTTATGCCTTGCCCATCATCACACAACCATTCTAACCAGTTTGTCCTGAATAAGAAATTCTATGACTCAATGCAGTGAAGGCACAGCCCAGCTTAATAAAAATATACATAGCATCACCTCTTTCCTCTCAGTCTTATGACTGTGCTTAATAGATTTCTATCTGATAACAGCCTCATTTTTGCAGAGATATATAAGCTTTTTTTTTTTTGTTAGAGTAACTTTGTATGGAAGGGGAAAAATCTGAGGCATCATACTCCAAGTCCTGCAGTTAGGGATCATGGACCATACCCACTTTGCCTTCCATATAGGTGCCTGATCTAGTTCTCACCACTGTGATATCTAGACTCCAGGTAACTCCAAGCAAATGAGCTCTCTATACAGCTGAGGGACAAAGGCCTCCATGAAAGCTCTGTTACTCGTAATAGTTGGCTCCACATGTCTCTGAAATTTTACATTATTGCTGAGTCTCTTATTGATTAATCAACCTTGACACAAAAAGGGAGGAGAAAGTCCCATTACTGTCAGAACATAACATACATAATGGAAAGTATTTGATATGATACATACTTGAATGAAACTTATCATTTCATCTGTTTGCTATCTACGTTTGCTATCTTACAGTGCTGCATGTTAGTTGCAGTGAATTAGGTAGAATGGGCCATGTAAACATAGATATAATATCTACCTTTATTTATTACTAGAGAATAGATACAGAGCATCTTTGTTCACTTCCTCCATTATGCTAATTTCAGATACAGAAGAAAAAAGTTGCTGTGTATACTATAGTTAATATTCAGAGCATTTTAATACACTTTCAATATTTTCAGAATTACAATTTAGTCTGTTTCTTGGAGGAAAACGGAGCATTCAACTCATTCCACAATCAGTTAATTATTAAAACAGTGGCAAGTCTGTCAGCATCTGTGACAGCACCTCTCTCTCATGTAAACTGAAAGAGAAGTGAGAAGATAGTTTTAAATGGTGCCTGATGTGTAGTTTTCCCCCAATGTACTCCTCCTGCAGATCATCCTGAGCAAAGCAAGCAGTGTGTTCTGTACATGGTTTCATTGAGTACACGTAAAATGGAACATATCTTGTTTTAATTTTATATGTTAGCAAGAAATAACACATATGCAAGAGGAGGTAGAACAGGTCACTCATAGCTCAGTAGAGTATTTCCCTAACAATAAGCCTCTCCCAAAATAAGTATGTTGGCCAGTGGAAGCCATGGCCCTTACTCTCTTTTATTTGAGTCTGAGCTATAAGAACTGACATGAGAACATACAGGGTACTCATCAGGTGTGGTTTCTTGATTCATCATTGCCAGAATTGTGATACAGATGTAGATTCTGCCCACAATGAAATGCAGCTACCTGTACAGTATTAGGACACGGCAAACATCCCAGTTATTGAAAAGTGGTACAGTTTGAATTATACAGATTAATCTCTTACATTGTTTTTATTGCAATAATTGAATGTTCTACTGCTAATTACATTCTTCTTTATTTTTCTTAGTTTCATAATGGATTTCTTTTCCATAGATCTCTAAGTCTACATTTAATGAGTTTGGACTCATCTGATGAGCACTTGAAATTTTTATCCCACATCTTGCTTGGTACTGCTTAGCAATTTATTTCAGCTAAAAGCTGCCTTAACTTTCTTCTTTCTTTTTTCTTTGATTTAACTTTGTTATCTTTTAGATAAAAATCTCTGGGCTGTGATTATCACAACAGATGATCTAGTGTGAAATATTTCTTGATGGAAATAGGTGGGTATACATTCAGCTAGGCACTGCAATGTAAATATTCTCTTGAGTAGTTATGTTAAGAGGATGTTTCATCTTTTCAGAGCAGAACTGATAGCCTTGACCAAACCCAGAAGTTATCTAGGTACCTAGGATTAATCTGTTCTGCTTTGCCAATTCTTTTCTCCTGAATATGTTAATGGTATCTTGGGGAAACACACAGAACTGTTGTTTTATTCAAACACTCAGAGAGTCTCTCAGAAACGATGGTGTCTATCAAAAGCATGTTTAAAAATATTAATTTCACAGTGGGAACATGTGTATGGTAGCATAAGGTGGGAAGGTATCATAAGTCAAAGTTTTCAACTTTTTTGTACCAGAATATGATTTCCCACTTAGACCCTCCTCTGCAAATCCTTGCTCCCAGTATTTTAAACCTGCATTATTTTTCCACATTGTTGTGCAGCTGCAAAGAAATAAAAATAAATCACACTAGAGTTTACAAGAAAAGTTTTACTATCTCCCAGAGCAACAACAAATGATGAAGACAACACACCAGTATAGCACCTGGCAAGTCATAGCCCTGGATTCCCTTCCCACTTCACAATAACTCTATTATATGCAAGACTTAAAGAACTAAGTTATTAGGCTTGGAGAAACGCTGTTTACTTTCCTCAGAATGTGTCCCGTATGGTTTGCACGCAACAAAAGCTAAACCAAATCAAAATAAAATAAAATTAAAAACTCAGGGGATTTTAGAGGTCAATGAAAACAGGAACTAGGGGAGGAAAAACCTAGGGAAAACATCTGCAGGCGGTGTTCCTGAGCAATGGATCTTAGGTAAAAACAGGTCATGTGGACTAGCTATCCTGAATAAGGACCAGATGGCATGATGGGACATTCTATGCATCGTGTCAAAGAACATAACAAAAATTTTGTACACAGCAAGGAGTAATTGGAGAGGAAAATAAGGGTAAACCTGAAAGTGCTCAAAATGCTGGACCCCTTGGTCACAGACATCACTTGCAATGCAGCTGGTATGAAATGATTTGGCAGAAATCTGACAGCCTAGAACAGAGAGTCACAAGAAATTACACTTTTATTTGAAAATCTACCTTCTTCCACACTTCTGCTTTTAGTGGAGGAAAAAAAAATTTAATTTAAAATAAATGTACTAAAAAAAAAAAAAAGAAGCACATCAACAATTCACAATAAAAAACACTGAGCATACAAAAGTACAGCTTTCAACATGACCTGATATGGATGCAAAGATATATAGCCATGGGTGAAAAAAAGAGACAAGAAACAATGAGAAAATAAAAAAGGTATAAATACATCAAGTATTAATATATCACTTTGCCAGGCTTAGAAGGTTCAGAGCAATTCCCCATGGATAAGAAAAAATTTAACTTCCATCTTCATTTTCCTGAGATAAAGCCCTTTTCCTTTGTCATAACATCAGATGTAAACACTGCGTGGTAAACACTAACATTTTTATAATATTGAACCACGTTAGCATAACCTGCAGTTAAAGTGGTGTTCAGAGAGGAAAAAGATTCAAGCTTTGCTCTGAAGATGACTTTCTTTTTAGTGAAACACCTCTGGTATTTCTGTAGTCAGGCAAAAAAGAAAAATCACTGTGTGACAGGAATAGATGCTGGCTATGTTGAAGTCAGTGGCAGTCTGGCCATTTAGCTGCCTCTGACATGATTTCTACCTCAAATATTTATTTCCAAAACAAAAAGGGGGATTCACAATTCAGGAAAATTTTGGAACCCTTATTGGCATGCTTTTGTCAAAATATACCCTGACAAACTGCAGAGGGAGCATGCGGTAGTCATGTGGGAAGTAGCATAGGGTTTTTCTTCTCAAGGTTACTAAAACTTACAATTTTTGACCTGTCTAGGAGTGGAGAGCAGGGGATTTAATTTTTTTTTTTTTCGTGTGTAATTTCATTATATTAGAATCTCAGGACATTGTTCTGAGGAGTTTTAATCCCCCTTCATCTTAATTTAGAATAGTTTGAAGTGAGAGCCTTGCAGACATCAGAATTAAACTGTACAATTAGCAGCAAACTCTTATCAGCCGTACTATATAGTGAAACACCTGTTTTGCCAGCTGGGGATGGTACTCTTACCTAACCTATCAGTTTTTTAATGATGCATGCATCCTTGAGGGTTTAAACTGAAAACTCAATCCACTTACCCAATGGAATGTCTTTCATTTCCTGGGTTATGTGTTACATTTTTTCCTGGTTTTTATTACAGTTCTGCTAGGAACAGTTATGCCTTAAGAACTTTAAGCCCAGGAGCTAGGCATCTACATAAAAACAATAATAAAATTCATCCCTTTTGTTTGCCTTATGTTTTCAGTTTTTAAGTCATACTCATAACCTGGACATATAGTCAAGGTTTTCTGCCAAATTATTAGAGGTGCATGTACACTTAGAGAAGAAACAAACAACAATAATCCAGAACTTGACATTCTTCTCTAATTGTCCAAACCCAGGATCAAGAGGACAAAGCTAAGAAAGACAAGGAAAAAGGAATGACATAGAAGCAATAGGGAAGAGATGAATGAACTGTGAAGAAAGAAGATGACAAGGCCCTGAAACAACAACCTGACAGTACAGAAGCCTGTGCAAAGTAGTATAATCACATACACAGTAACTTGTTGAATAATCTCACAAAGCCAATGAGCCTGCTGCAGATCTAATTTGCCTGGCCTTTGAGCTCTCAGTGGTAACTCTCATGCAACATGACTTGCACAGATGATGAGGGAGCAGCTGGCTCTATATTTCCCTTTTTCTTTCAACCCCGTCCTTGTCTACTATTACAAGCATTTTTGTAATTAATTAAATTTATCACAATTGACTTGATTACTTTTTTGGTTTATTCTATAAAAAAAATAATTTTTTTCATAAACTTGGTATGCTGACTCTTCCCAGAATTTTAAGGGCCTAAAAGATCTTCTGTTTTTTTCGTAACATGAGAAGATCTTTACCTGCTGCACAGGAAAAATGTTTTGTGTGCATGTGGTATGTTGCATGCTTGTTTCAGTGGAAAATCTCATCGTGTGTTAAGGATAATGCAAAGGAGAGTCTGAGGAAATGAAAATTCTCTAAGGGAGTACTGTATTTCAGAAAAATTAACTTTTTTTCCCCTCAGAATATTTTTTAGAAACCTACAGCTGCACCAACTGGGAGGGAAAAAAAGTAAACTTTAAATATATATCTGTCAGTCCTGCTAAGAATGTCTGCCATCAATAATAGGAGGAGCTGAGTTCAGAGGTAGAACCTGGACAGAGATATCTGTCCTTGTGCTTTTCCACGGTATGACAGTGATTAATGATTCTTCATTCTGTGATTTACTGAGTATTGTGTTTACCTAACTTCACTTTATGCCTGGGAAAAGGGAACTAAACCTGTAATGATTTGTCAGAAGACTGGATTATTCCTTTTCTTTTTTTTTATCTGTTAGGAGCTTTTCTATATCCCTGGAAGATGTCCTTAGACTTTTCTTCAGTTAAATAGTTTATTTATTTATTTATTTATTTATTTATTTATTTATTTATTTATTTATTTATTTATCTATTTAAAGAAAAGTTTAAAGTTCGAAAAGTTTAAAGTTTTTTTTTAAGAAAAAGATGTCATGCAACTTTTCTAATGCAATACATTATTTTTCCACTTGCTATTACTACAAAGAATGTTTCATTTTCTTTGCCCATATGTTTAGTGCTGATAATCCTTTAGTGTCGATATGGCTGCAACCTTAAGTTCCAGGCTTAAATCCTTGGTCTTTTTCTTCAGTTTAAATAAAACTGGTTTTAGCACTGTTGTATGTACCACTATGGCTTTGCATAGTTCTGCAAGCTTCAATTAAGTAATGCTCTATTTGATTTCAGGCCAATAACACATTGATCTTCTTTCACTATACTAACACTGTGCCATTGAAAAATTCCTGTTGGAAAAGCATGCAGTCACTATTCTGTTGTTTGTTCTCTTCTTATAGTGATCTAATACACAGTAGTTTCTTTTACCTCCTTTTCCAAGTGCCAGGCATTATGCTGGTTTGCTTTGGTTTTGCCACACAGCAGGCAAGTCCATGTGTTGTTTGTGTAGACTCCTCCTCTACTCTGCATGAGGGCTTACTCATGTAGTATTTTGGATTCTTTACTGTGTCCATGGGGTCAAAGTACTGAACTTTATCCAGAAATGTCAGTCTGCCTGGAAAATTCCAACAGTTTCATAGAAATAGAAGACTTTTTTCCTGGCTTTTCCAATAGCGTCTGTTTGATTTTTTGCCACAGGTCTAAGTTATAAGCAAGTTTTTTACATAACATAAGTCAGCTCTCTGAAACCACAAAATTCAGTCCTCCACCCTTAAAAAAGACTCAAGTCCCCTGGTTAAAAAAAAATAAAATCTTGTCTGTCAATTTTAAACTGAGTAAAGTCTCACTGAGTTTTTTTTAGTAAAACATTAATAATTTAGCCACTTTTTCCTGGATAATTTAAAACTATAAAAATATGAAGTATAACTCTTGACTCTGGTGTTTCCTGGCAGGAATTCATTATTTGCAGGTAAATATTCCCTTAGTTGTATCCTTTTCTAATTGCTTGTCTTATTTCCACAGCTGCAAATTTTAGCTGCTTTTTTATCTACTTAGGAAAATTTTCAATACAAAGAATATTTTTGTAGGTTCTAATTTCTCTTTCATCTCATTGCTGTGTACCCTACAGAGCATAAGCAGCTACATTTGTGCTGAAAGAGAATCCTTGGGCAAGTTATAGGCAAATCCTTTCTTTTCTTGTTAATTATTCTGTGGTTTAGTACTAGTTGAATCTCAGGTTCAATCCGACTTGCTCATGAAAATCTCTTCTAAAACTATTACAGCTGTGGTTTGTGATATCTATAGGTAATAGGAAGGTATTTAAAAGGATTATTCAAAAGGAATAAACTGTGTACACTGTCCATTTTGGAGTTTAAGAAATTGTTCACTTAAGTGATCACTTCATGAAAAATGTTAACTTCAGTGTCTGGGTTTAGATTTTGGAACAATAATACCAACAATTTTTGCAAATCTTCCTGTTTTAGTAGAATACAAGAAGGTTTAATAATATCTAAGAAATATTTGAATTTTTGAACATCACACATCACATCAAGTGTAACATTAACCCAAGCTATGTTTATCAGAAAATACGATTAAAAAGAATATACATCATAGATAGATAGGTAGGTAGATAGATAGATAATCACACACACATATCTCCTTAAAACAAAAGTTGCAATGGAGCTCTGCCAACGTTTTTGAGTTTTATTTCCTAAAAGCAACATTTCCCTTTCACTATCACTCTGAAGAATATTTAAGTTAAAGTTGAGGAATGGGAATTGTTCCCAGCTATTGCACAGGAATATTCCTCCTGAGAGCAAAGATGGTGCCTAGTTACATAAATGTACCACATGACTAAATTATTTTGGGGAGGAGATCATAGAGTCACAGAATCATAGAATCATAGAAAGGTTTTGGTTGAAGGGAGATCTTGAGAAAATCATTATTTGTTCTTGAGTAAATTCAGGAAAATTGCAGTTTTGAAGGTTATTTGCCAAAAATTTCGTTAAAGTTGTCACTTTTCTGTATGATTTCCAGTCATCCCTAAGCATGTACTGGGTACCTTTAGGAGTAAGCCAAACAAATAATGAAGAGTTACCTATTTAATTCATTATTAAATTGTATCTGTTGCAATAAAAGGAAAGAAAAAAAAAGAAAAAAAAAGCAAAGAAAAAAAGAAAAAAAGAAAGAAAAGAAAGAAAAGAAAGAAAGAAAAGAAAGAAAGAAAGGAAAGGAAAGGAAGGAAGGAAGGGAGGGAGGAAGGAAGGAAGGAAGGAAGGAAGAAAGAAAGAAAGAAAGAAAGAAAGAAAGAAAGAAAGAAAGAAAGAAAGAAGAAAGAAAGAAAGAAAGAAAGAAAGAAAGAAAAAGAAAGAAAGAAAGAAAGAAAGAAAGAAAAAGAAAGAAAGAAAGAAAGAAAAAGAAAGAAAGAAAAAGAAAATCCCTTAGAGTTAGCTTCAATGAGATAAAATAGTTCACAATGGCTTAACTCATGGCAGGATGTGTAACAGAATTGAGCTTAATGACAAGTAGGTAGGAGTCAAAATCACTGGGAGCATTGATTTTCACCTGCAATACCATGCTCTGACTAATTCAATCCAGTGTCTGAGGAAGGATTGCTAAAAGATTTATTTCACTGATAAGACGTTTGTCTTTTTTAGCACCTTGTAGATAATCTTCACTGAAAACATAGGACTTCTTTCCAAGGTGGAAGAAACCAAAAAAAAATGGGAAGGAATTAAGGTGTCAAATCTGCTCAGTAGCTAAGGAGAGAAATTGAAAAAAATCTGGGAAAAAGTCATCTCATTCTCAAACCTAGCCTAATGAAATGTGATGTAGAAGTAAGTGTTTTGTTGACTTTAGGGGTTATCTATGTAACTAGATCAAGTATAGACACCCATGCTAAAATTAGATGACATGAATGCCATCCTGATTGAGTCGTGCAGATCCCTTCTCTATGGACAGACTGGCACTGTGCCTATTCCTAGAAATTTTTTAAAAATTATCTTCTTGATGTTGAATTGAAACAAAAATTTAAGAGGAACGTTGGAAGAAATTAAGGTAAATGTTTGTAGGATTTTTTTTCCCAAGTATGAGTGGCTGAATGCAGATTCTGGCTGGAAACATTGCTTGTTTGGTTGATGGTATTGGCACCAGTAACGGATAAAAAGCGGGAATTAGCTTCCTGTTTGTGAAAGAATAGCATAGGATAGCATAGCATAGAACAGAATAGACTAGACTAGACTAGAATAGAATAAAAAGAGGCTGTGAAGAGCCAGGAAAGCAAAGCCAAATAATTTATTGTTTATAATAATAAATGATCAAATAGAGTAATGCGCAGAATAAACAGTTGTTGAAATTCTGGAAAAATAATATTTTCAGACATATTCCTGAGTTAGGGTATTACTTTCAGAGACAGAGAAGCAATAGCCATTATCTGATCTGTAAAGAAAAATATTTCAACAAAATTGAAGCAAGAGTATGAGTTATAAATTGTAAGATGTTGATAAAAACTACAGACAGGGAGGAGGACCTCAGACAAAGCAAAAGAAATTTAGAAAGAGAGGAAGGTAGTTGTCTGATGGAAACTTGAAAAAGAGGTGAACCAGAAAAAATGAAGCAGTCACAGAACCCAGGAAGGAAAATATTTCATCAAAGGGCAAATCAGACAGCAGTGATGGAAGAGACTGGCAGGTAAAGGAGGATGAGGATGGAGCTTTGCTATGAGAATGCTGTTGCAAATAAACTATTTTATTGTAGTGATTTGGAAAAATTCTTGAGCTAAAATTAGTACAGAAAATCTGCTGACAAACACGGCACATACAAATCTCTGTGAGCTCAAAGGTGGGAGGGGAGGGAATAGAGTAATAAGTGAGGGAGGTGGCAGGGTTGAGATTGAAATAATCAAGTCACTGTCCCAAAGAGACTGAAAACACAAATAAATAGGTGAGAGAAATTATGATGGAGATCAAGAGACTGAATGGACACAAGATAGGTATGATGAGCTGAAGAAAGATGAAAAACTTCTGTTGTATGAAAAGAGAATTTGCAGGAGAGGAATGGGAAAGCAACTAAAAAGGCTGGGCTGGTGGAGGAAGATCACAGAGTATTTCATCAGTTGTCCTTAAAAATCACAGTACCAGGCCAAAACCACATTTTCTCCCCATTTTTGTTGACAAATGCCAGTTCATTTATAGACTTACATGAAGATTCTTCAGGTTCTTGAAATCTCCTTCTCTAATTTCAGTGATTTTGTTGTTCTGTAAATCCAGCAGAGTTGTGTCTGAAGGAAGGTCTATTGGCACTTTTTCCAGACCTAACAACAGTGAAAAGAACAGACAACTGACTTTGAAAGAAACTTTAAATAAGGGACAGTATTTTTCTTTGTAGCATTTTCCTTTCGGTAAACACCATTTCTAGAACTCATTTCCTGGAGAAGTTTATGAAGACTTATCTGAAAGTGTTTCTGTCTCCAGCCAGTCAAAGAGAGTTTTATTTTGCTAAGTTAACCAAAATTTATTTATTCACATTTCCATTATGCCTTTTCTGAGAATATATCTGAATTTTAGCTTGAAGAAAAAGATTTAGTTTGGGAAAATTATTTTTAACTCATTTAATTCCACTGAATTGTGTAAATAAAAATTGCTTTTGGAAACAGATATGGTATTTATCAATTTCACTGTGCATTTTTGTGGACAGAGAATGTTTCCTTCTCTTTAAGAGGTACTAGGCTTTTTGAAAGAGGTACAATAGTTAATTGTAATCATTTCCAGAAAAAATACTATTTGTTTGACAGTGAGTAAATTGTAGTACAGTCCGCCTTAAAAAAAAAAAACAATCTACCTCCTCCCTTTTCTTTGAACTGAAACTATGTCCAAGTTTTCTGGAGAACAAATCGTTTGGTTTCACTACAACTGCCAAAAGAACATCAGACAGTTTGAATTAAAGACTCTCTTTGGGACTATTTTCTGAATAGCTGATATGTAAGTCTGATGAAGTCATGGAAATGAAATTATTTAGTGTTAAATAACACTTGCTTTACCCAGCTTTCCTTTCATACTGTGACTTGGAATAAAGCAAATCTCTTATATTCATTCTGATTTACCACAAAATTAAAATGTTCTTTCCTAACTAGCCTTTTCTTTATGTAACAGAATGTGAAATGATAAATGAATACTTGGTAGGAAAAATTTATAGGCACTAATAAAGTTTCTATACGGGCATCTGGCCTTTTCTGGGTAAAACAGTCTTTCTACAAGTAAAGGTTTTAACTAGTGTTCTTGAAGCTGTATTTGAACTCTTCTGGGAAAGATCTCTCTGCAAGTATTGCCAGTATCTACCCAGTATGATGGTGGACTGCATGATGTTCTTCTCAGATGAAAGATCTATGCCTATATATATTATCTTTTTAAACCAGTATATTTTAATCTCAAACATGGAATTGCAAACACAGGGAGATATGCTTCCCACAGATAAGATATATTTTGCCCACAATGACTGTGCAGACTCCATCCATGGGTATACTCTAAAGTTGTCTAGACACAGCCCTAAGTAACCCCCCTAAGCAGGGGGTGGACTAGATGATCTCAAGAGTTAACATCTAAACTCAGAAATTCTGTCATTTTGTGATACTTCACATTCATCAAAAATGTGTTTTGACACATAGAATGTAGGTTTCTCTGTCAAAGTCCTGTGTTAAGCAAAACACCTTCTCTTTCAATCCTTTTTTAGAATATATCTGTATATATGGTTGGTTCTTATTTGGAAGGATTAAGGCAAACAATGAAAAGAAGGAAATGTTTGGTACTGTATTCAATTTTTTCAATTTACGTAAGGAGCACTATTCTGTATAGTTACTACTATAAAACTCTACCATAAACTGTAGAGAGGCACAATGATGTGTACTGAAGCTTTTTACTACAATTAATGATGTGCTAAGAATTCATTATAGATTTGGCCATATTCTTAAAAATATCTGCATGCAGATGAGGCCTCCAATTTGTCTTTTGGCACCTTGTCGGAATCTTCCAAAGTGCTGAACATGTCAGAGATCCCACTGTGTCTGCTAATGTTGTTTTTTACTTAGCAAATTATGGAAAAAATGATGCTTTTTTAGTTGTCCATATATGGATGCAGGAGACCTAAACTTTTGAAAAGTGTTTCCTTCTTTTAATCTTACTTTTGAGTTGATAATATTAATCTGTACAGAACATATTCCATTGCCCATTATGAACCACTACAAAAGTTTGGTGTCTGAATTTAAAAAAACATCATCCCAAACACCCTTCAAATTTATTTTCCCACCCATAAGTTCTCTAACATTAGATAAAAACATTAAAATATTTGGATCAGATTTTTATTAAAATTCAGTGCAATATAAATTAACCTATCTGAGCTTTAATCACACCAGAATTCAAGAGTTTTTAAAAGCAAAATCATCCAGCCTTGGATGAATTAGTAAAAGCTTCATAAACTGACAAGAGCCAAAACTCACATCTCATCCTGTTTACTTTACTGATATTTAGTGCATAAATATTTGATCCGGATTAACATTCTTCATATTACTAAAATAACCTTTCCTCATTCAGGCATGGACTTCATTTTCACTGCAGCAGTTGCAAAACCCTCATTACCTTCAGAATTCTAGTACTAGAGTTCCAAATATATAAAAATGTGATACTGTGTAATTTGTATGTTGGTTGTCTTTGGACAGTTTCTGTCTTCACTGAACAGGAATGATGTCAGCAACTAAAAATTCTTACCAAAAAAGCACTACTTTTTCAAGACTATAATGCTGTTATAAGTTCTTACAGTCTAGCAACTCCTATAGCATTTTTCACATATAAACACAAAAGTCTAAGGGTTTAATTATTTGTATTCAAAGTAATGTTGGTATATTCTGGTTGTCAGTACATTTATATTAGTAGACTGATATCTCTAAGTGTTTATGGCAGACAGTGGGGCACAAGAGCTCTACAGCTATACTTTATATAATGCTCTTGGAACATATTTTGTAAGAACACTTGGAGAACATTTGGATTGCCACTGAAGGGATAATTTGCCAGAGACTAAACTTCAAACTAAACTTTACTTTTCAGCTTCACATGTCAGCTCCTAAAAACTTGTGTTATCCATGAATACTAGAATCAATAATTTCTGAAAGCAATGAAGTTGGACTTTAAATGTTTCAGATTATAAAGATAAGACAAATTTAATAATCAGGTATCCATTAGAGAAAATTATTTATAACATTTTCCTATCTTGTACTAGAAACTAGACAGATATACAATACAATAATTGCCTCTGCCTGCAGAGTATATTTGCCATCACTTGAAGTGTTAAATTTATTTTATTACCTACCTCATGTCTAACTCTGTTATGAATTTCCTAAATCTGTTTTTTAAAATATTTTCAAAACCAGCTATAGACATTATATTTGATTTCTCTTTTCATGACTTATGCGAGTTTTGAAGAGCAAAGCATAGAGAAGTATCTGATGCACATCAGCTGCTGGAGAGACCTTGCGTTATCAGTAAGCAATTTAGTACATCCTCCAGCTTCAGGTACAGCAATAGGAGCTCTCCTACAGAAGAAGAGCTTATAAATGCGTGAATCTGGACACAGCCTTGCAAAATCAGCATCTAAATAATTCAGAACGAAACCGCATTTGAAGTGTGGACTGGATCCACAGCTACGTTAGCTTGTGCTTCATCTTGCGGGGCCAATTCTTTATATGATGTACCTCCGAACAGAGAATGTGTTGGAGGAGCATTGATGTAGTACAAACTAGCCCCTGTGCTGAAGAGTCCCTCCTTAGAGAACAATCCCTCAAACTTTTCTGGTCAGGACAGATCAACAGACAGCCAAGTCAGATGAATGAGGGAACCTGAACTGACATGACAGTGTGACAGAATTTAAATCGAATGGAGAAAATTGTAATCCTACTAGAAGCTCAAAAGACTTCTGGCTCTTGGCTTAGAATTATTATTTCCCAAAAGGATTTTTTAATTCTTCTGTCTGGGAGACAGAAATTTAGAGGGAACTGTGGGCTGTTGTTACTACTCATTTCCAAGAAACTCAAGTGATGCCCGTGCACTTCTGAAGCCATGTTGTACAGTACGACCACATGTCCACCTACAAATGCCTTCCAGTGAAATTTATGTAATACCAACCAAATGGGGAACTGGTGTTGGAAAATGTCAGTTGAGCCACATCTCAAATTTTTAAGAGCAGTATACACTGATATTCCAGCTCTTGGCTATGTTTTTTTCATACATTATAGCTTGCTTCTTAAAAAGCCATATGAAAATCTCTCATAGCAGTCTGAGTTTTTATGTTAATAATCAGTGTTACATAGTCTGGTATTCAGTTACCTTGAAATATTTCAGGCCTCTGGCTCCTAAAATTAACTCATAACTGATTAAAAATTTAGATTCCATTGCCTTTCCCACTTACATTAAATTGAAAATACATATGTCTTTTTTATTTTGGTGGAATAAAACTAAGTCAGTTATAATTTAAGTTGGTAAATAAATTTTTAAAAAATCTCTTCACAAATAAGTAGAAAAGGTATAGCTCCACCCTTGCAACATCCTTGTTTACATTGAGTTTAAGAGCTTAAATATTCTGGAAATAGAAAAGACTTCATTAACCAGTTTATGTATCTTAGTCAAAATATAATTTTAATTTGCACTAAAATATTTCTTTGGGACAAATAATGACTTCCTTATAGAAGCTGAACAGTCACCAGTTTCTGTAGCACAGGTCAAAACTGTATTATGTTACGTGGATTTTTAGAAATAGAAATTTCCTACTGTTTTACTTTATCAACCTGTAGCAAACAACTATTCCCACCAGTGTACATGTATATGTCTAAAAATGCATGCATATTAGAACACATAAAGAACAGAATATGCCATAGAACTACAAAATTGAAGGAACAAGGTGTGTAAGTAAGCTTGGATATTTCCTTCTGTTAGTCAGGATAAGCTGAACTTTTATTATCTCTGGCAGAAATGTTCCTAACTTTTCTTACGCTTAGTCACTACACCACAGATTTTTGAAATAACAAACACAATCAAAATATATTCAATAAACTCCAGCATAAGTGGATAATTTCTTTTATGCAGGCAAGGCTCATACAGAGTCACTTTTGTTGAGGAGAGGTTACAAGGCTCAGAAATCCCTCCTTAGTGGAAGATGGAGAAGGTAACTTTGCAGAAATCAACCTTGTCTCTGTGGGATCGCATCCTTTTGGAGTGTAGCTTTTTCTTATAATTTCTTAAGCAAATTGCAGTGTCTGGCTCTTTAGCTGTGATTGCTTCACCTCCTGGAGAGGACAGAAGACTGATGGGTCTGGAGATTTCATGAGACCAGAAATTAGGCAGAGAAGAGCCAAGACTGGTATAATTCATCCGTTATCTGGTCCCTGAGAGAGAATCAATCAGTGGCTAGCCATCTCCTGTGTAGCACTGCACCAGCCCAACTAGCACATGCTGCTGTTTAGCTGGACAAACAGGTATAGGAGTTGTAGAAAGGATCTGGAAACAGTGTGAGGACTAAGGGAGGTTATGGGGTTTGCTATACACAACAGGCTTTATTACTTCAGCAGCTGAGGGAGTAACCTGCTTAGCTACAGGAGCTGCGATCAAATGGCTGTGGAATTGTTTAACCCATAAAGGAGAAGGATGTATTTTGAACTCTCCTCTCTATGAAGAGGTTTCAGTCCACTGCTCCAGTTGCTCAGCAGTGAGAGCCACAAGCTAGTCTGCATCTGGCATGGAGCCACATTTCTGCTGAAGCCATACGACTATGCAGAAAAGGAATGCAAGATTTATAGGGCCAGTGAGGGAGACTAAGCAAATGGAAGTCTGAGCCTGTATTCCAGAGATGAGGACAGTTTCCTGAGAATTTCATCCTTGTCACAATGAGACCACCACAACAAAATAACAAATATGTGAACAGTGCCAATTATGCAACAGGGTTTGTGGCTTGATTTTTGTGTGTGTTTGGGGTATTTTGGGAGATTTTTCCTCCATCTATCCATTTACAAGCAGCAGAGATGGGGCTTATTTCTCTGAATAACCCTTCACTTCCCCATCTGGAGAGGAGGGGCCAAAAGGTAGAGAGAATATGAATGCTGTAGCTCAGATACATGTGTTACTACATAGCAACGCTTATGATTATTTTGACAGAGGCTATAAAATGGAGCTCTTCTAAAGACTCCCTCAGTTTCCACAAGCAGCTGCTGCCAGCTGAGGAATTTGGACTGAACTACATGTATTTCCCATCTGTGATCATCAGCGGCTACACTCCCAGTGGAGGCAGCCTCTCCAGCAGCTGCCTGAGCTGCCTTGTGCATGCTCCAAGCCCAGCTCTGCTGCATCCCACTGACAGGCAGCAATCCTCCCAGGGGGGAATGACCTTAGCAATGCCCTGAGTGGACTCTGGGGCAAATGAGGCGAATGGCAAGTTTACAGGGTCAAGAATCTTAGTCACAGAAAAATAACAAGATCCAAGGACTGCTTTCTGGAAGAATGGCAAGGAACTGCTTTGAATGTTTGACTTAGAAAAGTTTGCTGTCACTTTCCCAGGCTATGTGTTACACCATTTACTGGAAATTTGTTCTCTATTGTGTGGAATTTGCAAATAGGAATAATTTCATTATTTGCATCCTACCATCCATAAAATAAGAAATCATTGTCTTTTTCTACAGAGGAGTATCCATAGCCTCCTTCTCTGTCTCACTTTCAAATTAAAAGTTTGTTCTCTACCTTCTCCTGTGTTGCTATGAAATCAGTAGTAATATTTTTTCTAGGAGATGTAAAAATCCATTACTGAATGCATAAGACTTTTAAAATACATCTTAAAGGTGATTTACTATCACTTTTTTCCTGTTCAGCAGTGTTTAAGACTCATATTCTATTAAGATCCATTTTGTACTTATTTTTACTACAGACTAATATTTTTTGTATATGTCTGACCCTTTCCATGGGAAAGAACAAGAAAACAAACTTCATTCCCTGCTGAGGTAGCCTCTCACAATGGTAGACCTACTGACCTCTTACTATGCCGGGTTTTTTTTCCCAAACATTACAACATTGCTTCCCAGAATAGACTGAGGAACACAAAAAACCAGAAACATATTCACACATTACAATGAAATGCATTATTCTGCATTATGATAGTACTAATAATTGTAAATGGTCTAGTAAATTTTTTAAAATGAATGTATTGCTTTAATTGCTATTTTCCGTTTCAACCCACTCTGTGTAGTGAACACATATTTCAAAGTATAACAGATATTGCATGCCACAGATGTTATGAATTATTTTTCAGTCCTAGTTACATTTTTGGTACAGATAGATTTAGCATCCTGGTTCCAAAAGTAACACTAAGAGTAATGATACATTCTTAAAGCTAAAATTCAAGCAACTTCTATTTCTGTGTTCTTTCTAACTGACTTTAATTTCGATTATCTCAAAGGGATATGCCTCCTCAAGAATCACTGGAGCATTTTAGAAAGACAGAAAAATAATCTGAAATAATATTGAGACTTCAGGGATTAAGACATTAGGTAAAATTAAAATAAAATATCGTGAGTTCTCTGAACTCCTAGAATAATCAGCTTTACATTTCCTATTCTCATGGTTACAGACATAAAACATTCCATCAGACAACAGCAACTGACCTGTGTGATTCATGCAATCTGCCAACACCATGTGCATAATGGCTTTACTCAAAGTGGATGCAACATAGATGTACTTACTATCTGCGACTACTGATGCATTAGGTGAAACATTTATTTTTTACAAGTGTTTTACAGTTGTCATAAGAAAGATTCAGTGACTCAGAAAAGTGAGCATTATCTAAAAAATTATATTTTGAATGACCCTTTGCAGTAATATAATTTCATGTTTACCTGTTTTGCAGTTTAAATAAGCAACAGGCAGCAGATGACAATTTGAGGATAGCTTCCTCAGTCTTTACTTTTGGACTTACCAGAATTACTATAAAGTGTCATTTGGGTGAGATATTCTCTGGTTTCAAGTAAACTTTCCCCTTCCTGTTCTGACCACATGGTCATTACACAGCCCTAGTTTTATTATAACCTGAGGGCAGAGATATGTTCATGGTTATTTCAGGTACTTCTAAACATAACATGGCCATTTTTCATAAAAGTTGTAGGATTGTTGTCAACTTACTCTCATGCAAGCAAACAAAAGAGCTGCTGTGATCGTGTTGGGACTAGTGAATAACATTTAAATAAATTTGGGTAGGCAATTTCCTGAGTGAACCAGGAAATCTGCAAACTTGCTAGTTCCCTCTTTCTACCACGTGATGTTGTATGTATCCTTTTAGCTCTTAGAAATTTTTGCTTTGTATCTCCTTTTATTTTCTTAGGCATTTAGTGATAGATCTTCACCAAGACAACTACAGCTGTATCAGTCATCCCCAGCCCACAGAACGTAAACTCTCTGCCACAGAGTGAAAGAATAAAAAAGAGAATGTACATTTTGCCCCTCAACCCTAAAAACCAGTAACATTTTAATTCAATTCTTTGCCTTTGCTCCTATATCTCTGATGTATCTCAGCAATGAGTTTGATTATTGCACCACTGCAAGCATTCTTCTATGTCACCCTCAAATAGGAATTCATCGAGAACCTTTTTATTTTCTGAGGCCCACTCTGGAGCAGTAGAAGGGAAAACATGTACTCCAGCATAGAAACTGAAATTTTCCTAGGCTTTCACATTTTAGGTAGTAGAGGAGGTGCAAGCCGAAACTGGTTCTGGGATGCACTATTGCACATTTCACTTGTGTTAATGTTGTATTACAGGACCAGACTGTTGCCCTATTTACACTTGCAAATGTTTTAAAAGTTGTAGCATTTCTATAAATAATCTGTCCCTTTGGGGTTTTTGCCATTAAATCCCTAAGGCTGCCATGAAATCAGGTGGGCAGAAATATTTCTTGTTTTCACTGCTTTTTAAAGATATATTTATTGCATTCCTTTTCTCATTTAAATTAAAACTGCAACCATCCTTTCTTCAACAGATTTTTGTAGCAACTAAAACCACTTCAAACAGATCCCAGGAAACAAACACAAAGATAGTATGGGATGCTCTCCTGGGTGCCCTCTCACTTGAGCATGCATGCAGAGAGCACAAAAATTTGTAAATACTGTTTTTCACCATTTTTATTCCCATTGACTACATAAGAGGTTTGCAGTTGAGTTGCCCATGTAGCAAATGTAACCGCACTAAAATCAGGTTCATTTGCACAGAACTGTTTGAGTCTCATAATTGATGCCATAAGTTGAAAACTATGACCCAAACTCCCCCTCCCTCAAAAAAAACCCATGCAGGCATGCTCCTTGTCTTAAGGCCCCTGTGTGCCTGTGTTCACTCTTTCTCCCTCTTTCCTTGTAGAGAAGCCGATAAGCAAGTTCTACTCTTCTGTTCAGACTGGAGAAGAGGAAACTAAGGAGAGACCTCATCACAGTCTGCAACTTCCTCGTGAGGGGAAGAGAAGGGGCAGGCACTGATCTCTTCTCTGTGGTGACCAGGGACAGAACTCGAGGGAATGTCCTGAAGTTGTGTCAGGGAAGGTTTAGGTTGGATATTAGAAAAAGATTCTTCATCCAGAGGGTGATTGGGCACTGGAACAGGCTCCCCAGGGAAGTGGTCACAGCATGAAGCCTGACGGTGTTCAAGTGTTTGACAGCATTCATAAGCTCATGGTGTGATTCTTGGGGTTGTCATGTGCAGGTCCAGGAGCTGGACTTTGATGATCCTGATGGGTCCCTTTCAACTCGGAATATTCTATGGTTCTGTGATGCTCCATCTATCTTCTTTTCTTTTATAGTATACATACAGTCTATACCATAAATATAGTATAGACAATAATGCTCTGTGTGAATATATTAAATAAAATACAGCTGAAGCTGTATTATTATTATTATTATTATTATGTATTATTATTTAGCCTTCTGCAATTGTCAATATTTTTTTGTCAGGCGTGTAAAGCAGGAAGAATAAGTTTTTAAAAATGGCAATGTATTTTGAAGAATATATTCTTTGATTTGAACCTCAGGAAATTATAAAAGTATATTCAGAAAAATATTTTTTTTTTTTTGTAATCTGATTTTGGACCAGTTCCTTTTAATCCTATGACAGATCCAGGACATGTGTAAAGCAAGATATAGACCAGTGAGTCCAAAGTCGATAAGGAGGGGACACACTCAAATCTGGGTTTGAGACGAGCGTTTTGAAAATATTCTTAAAACCAGAATATTTTCAAAATACCATGGTAACTGGACCTTGTGAACAGAGTTTTCCCGAGGAACTGGAGGCTGATACCAGAAGTTTCTTGCTGTTATCATTGTTGGCTTCACTTAGGAGCTAAATTCCTAGATTTCCTCCCTGTTGGTAATGAGTTCTCGTTGAAGTTTGCGAAGGAGCTTTTGGGCTCTTTAGCTCTTCCTAGGACTTGGCTGGGAAGATTCCACAGTTGAATAGCACAGGTTTTTGTTGTGAAAACACAGATATTTTTCAATAGTTTTATGTCTTACCAAGTAATATACCCCTCAAAGGTGTTAAGACCATAATACATATACTAGTCCACCGTATAAGTCACACCTACTAGTCCATAACACTAGTTGGTGTGAGGAGTGATTATTTAGCATGTTTTAAGAATTGTAGTCACCTGCTATGACTTATAACTGACTTATATTTTACTAGCTATCTATTAGCTATTTATTTTTACACTTGGAGATTTTAGAAATGAATGTTTGTCACAGAGCAAGACAGAAAACCATCACTTCTTGCATCATTTGGACTAAGCAGCCCTTATTTCCATTCCTGCCACTAGGCTTACTTAAATGGTATTTCCTAGTCTGAAGCAAGCAAACAAATCTAAAAAAAATACAAGAAAAAAAGAAGAAAACATACAGAGCATGTCACTGATAGCTTGGAGTAAGCAGTCAATAAGAAAGGGATATATTTAGAATAATTAATTTTCATCTAGAATCCTATTTATCATCTGGACCTGGAACATCAGTAATTCTGGTGGGAATGCAAAAAGGCATGTCTTTTACTGTTACACTGGCTAAGGGAAATGGTTTTTTGTTAATATAAAGCAGACTACATACAGGTCTAATTTTTTTTCTTGGTAATTTTTCAAGAGTGTTTTCCAATTATTGGGTTCTTGATTTAATAATTTTTCCGAATGTACTTAATACAGGGCTTTAATCATGCTTTTTTAACTTCCAGGGCATCCCCAAAATTGTATTGAAGCAGAATATATAAAAAAATTTTAATAATCCATGGAAAATTTATCACAAAACAATGCTGGTAACAAGAGTTTATTTTTCCATGCCTCAGTTTTATCACACATAACTTTGTTAATCTGAAAGTAAGTTGCATAGCCTTGAGTGGTCTTTGCTGTGTTTTGGCAGTTTGATTCTCCAAGAGTGATGTATCCTTTCTGTCACTGACATCTGCCTTAGACAGGGTGAACTACTGCGTGGGCAGCTGCCTAACTCACTCCACAGCTGTGAAAGGAACTCAGATGACTCTTTGACTCCTAACATCACCTGAGATAGCTCCTATATTGAAGATAATACCTGTAATATTTCATATAGATCCTCCAGTGTGACCGCCAATATGTTAAGAGCATTAAAATTTACCCAGTCAGCATGTGGAAAGCCCAATGAATTGTGCTTGATGATGGCCTAAGTTATGGTCAGCTAAAGAATGTTGTCCAAAAAGGCATTTAGTCTTCAGTTTTAAGGCCAGAGTATCACGATATAGAGGCTATTCTCAGTATAAGTGACAGTATAGGTTCACAGATTTCCTGGTTGCATTTTTAATAATAATAATTTTGTTAAATGAACTAGTTTAATGAAGCCAGGGAATCATGAGATGCTCAGCTTCTAATAAACATAAAAGGAGTAAGTCTCTAATCCTTATTGTTAGAAGAAAAAAAAAAAATGCATAAAATATGAAAGAACTTGTCCTAAAGGCTCATCAATTGCAATGTAAATTAACTAAAACTTTTTTCTTTAGAAATTACACTTGTTAATGTCTGACCATTTAAGAATCCATTCTTTCTGTTATTGCATGTTTAGAAACACAGAAGATTTTGAGCCAAACATTTAGCTTTAAAGATTCTGTTTTTGAAAGGCTGGTTAGCTTTCAAACAGTGGCAGGGATTCTAAAGCTATGTACAGAATGAAAAGTAAGTCTATCTGTTTTGTTGAACTCATAAAATGACTGAGACTGATCACCACAGAATCACCGAATATTCTGAGCTGGAAGGGACCCACGAGGATGAAGTCCCACTCTTTAGTGAATGGCCCATGTGAGGATTGAACCCATCACCTTGGCACTATTAGCACTCCACTCTAACCGAGTTAACCTCAGGGCTAACCAATGAGGTATGTAATATTTTTCTTTAAAAATATTTTATGTTGAGTAGTTCAAATCTAGGTATATCACAAAGGAGGTAATTTACTTTAAAATGAGAGGTGAGGTTCTCACATGGAGTCATGATCTGAAAATGCATGTTCAGATATTTCTGGAAGATTATATACAATAAGATAAATAATCTTTAGTCAACAAATAAATTGTCATGTTACCATGGTTCAGTTATGAAGAACTATCAGTTAATATATTGAGACACTCTGTGTTTTAAGATAAACTGCCTCATGTTATCAGATCCCTGGGATAATGCTTTACATATCTGTGAGTTTTTCACTTACTGATCTCAAAGTGCTGTTCAAAGACACACTCCAACACCCATGCTGAGGTCTGTTCTTTACAGCTGGAAAAACCTCACATTTCTGAGCTATGAGTAAAATTCCAATTTTAGTTGTATTACTGCTTGGACTTTGATTATTGACGTCTATCTCTTGCACATCTTCCAGAGACCACAATTCCTCCATGGATGCTCACCGCAAGAGGGATGGAGGGACAGCCTTACATCCTGTAAAGTCTCTAAGGAAGGCAATCTCGATGCCTGTACAGAGACACTGCTTGCTTAGTAAGAGGCTGCCAGACTTATCTGAAGGTGAAATAAAGCTCTGGCCACCACCCCTGAATGTGCTCATGATGCATTCTGCATCTGCTGCAGGGCTGAGCAATCACATATGCGTCCTGCTGCCTACCAGGGCACTCTGGGATGAACTTTAATTGAGACTCCCTTTGGGAGGATGAGACTTTAAATGAAACTATTAATCCTTGCTAGAGTTTTTATGAGGCATATTTGCCTGGCCAACTGCACATCTTCCCTCTACTTATTATTTTTAAACAGGAAGAGTGGGCTCTGACCAGCAATATCAGCTACCTGTAGTGTGCACTAATAAGGAGTATGTTTGTGATTTCTATGGAAAGTCTGGCTACAGAATAGTAATGCTTCATACTGAGTTGTGATTAAAAAGTCAGCCTATTGCTCCCTTTTAGCAACAGGGGTTAGATTCAGAAAAGGCAGCACTTTTTATAAAGATACCACAATGGCCTTCCTTGGTGAGATACTTGAGCCTGTTAACAAAGATAATACACCTCATGAAAGGTGGCTCTGCTCTTGATCCATCAGTAACCACAGTTCAGAAAGAATTCTTCTTCAGGATATGAGAAGGCAGAGTTCTCCTTCCTGCCAACTCAGCTCTTGGCTTGGAGACAAAATAAATTAATTTGTAGGTGTGTGCTTAGGAGGATGTGACTGAAGCTTAAAAGTATAGAATGCAAAAATTTAGCTGACAAGAGTGTAATTGGACCACTGGGCATTTTTTTTTCACTGTTTTTATTGAACTTGGATTTTATTTTTTTGTTATTCCCACCCAGTGCTCATGAGAAAAAGCGCGAACTTGATCTCTGGACTCTGGATCCAGTAGTTCTCCTGTGGTTTACTCACATAACCCTGTGTCAGATAGTTGTTTTTTCCTTATGAAGCAAGAGTTTACAAAGAGTAAATGCCCCTTTGAGCACAAAAAGAAAGAGGCTGAGGAAGAGGAGCCCTCTCCAAATGTTGCCCACACTAGGGTCCTCCAGATGCATCTCTCTGACATGCCCTCTGCACCCATGGGCTCATGGCTGCAAAGAGCCCTCCCATGCCAGAGAGAGAATAGAATAAAGTATCTTGATTCAGATTTAAACTTTTCTTTGTGGTACTTTATTTATTAAAGGTCTTAATATGTCCCTGGGAGGAGTCTTATTGTGGCCTGCAGTTTTTCTTCAATTAGTGCTCATGGGACTAGACAATTTGATAATTTAGTGGAAGGGAGGTAGCTAATTTAGTTGGGTCGGAAGCGCCCAGAGCTGAAGGGAGAGTCAGGCCAAGAGCAGTGGTTAATAGAGGGGTGGAACTGTCACTGCTGCTTTCATGGCTCCTGCATGTAAATTGCCCTCCTGATGGCTGCACCTCAAGCACCCTTCATCTCACAGCTCGGGAGCATGCTAGGTCATGTCCACAGCTTACAGCAAAAGTTTGATCTCTCAGGGCCAGCAACTGGCTTTCCTCAAGACAGTAGGTAAATATGATTTTGTCTGGGCCTGAGTCACACAGAAGTGGATTCAAGGCCAGAAGAGAGAAGAGCGGAAGGCAGATTTGCCTGTGAGCTGGCAGCACACACAGCTGTCCTGTCCCTGTTGCAGGGTGGCCATCAGACCTGTGTTGTCATGAGCCTCTCACTTGGGCCACGACCCAGCAGGGGCTGTGGTAGCCATGTGCTACAAGGATGGGTGAAACCTAATGCCAAGGCTGACATTGAATGGTTATTACTTCCTTGAGCTCTGCCAGGAAAACATTATTTATTTATTTTTCAGGGCTGCATATTTTGAGCCCAGGGAGATCTCTTTTCCTTCATGTCCAAAGGCTGGACATTATCAGCCAAGTTGCTTCAAAAGTACAATTTTTTCATTGGACATTATACAGCATGTGGGTTTAACCAAGCTCAAAATGTAACTCTTTCTTTTCGCTCCACTTGAAATTATCTGGGAAGCACAGACCTGGGGCCCTAATTGTGGTATTTCTGAGTCTCTTGGTCAATATGGGACTCTATTAACCCAAAGTATCTGTATGCAGTGAACTGTAGTGCAACCCTTTGTAAATCACATGTGTGTGAAGGAGAACTGAACAACCATGGGAGCAAGTACAGCAGCAAAGGGTCTCTGTGTGAATATTTCTACTTTTTCACCAAGTGAAAGCTCCTTACGTTCTACAGAATTGAAGCAGACTAGGAACAAGTTCCCAAAATAACTCAAATTCCATCAGCATTACCAAGTGTAACAATAATAAAACCTAAGACTTTCATGACGTGTGGGGCAATCTCCTCCCCATTACCCACTCCATATTTGCTACTCTCTGGCATATAAATGGTAAAAAAAGAAAATATCTTTCAACAGGGACAGTACTGTGAAAACTTTATGAATGCATGGCTAGGTTAGCCTGCACTCATTTGTGCAACTTGGCTTGCGTTGTTCACTGGGTCTTTGCCAAACATATCTGTTGCGTAATTATGTGGCTTGCTTTAATAAAGTCACAGAAGTTTCTAGGGGTGTAACCAAAGTTTCCCCCTCCTTCCTGTAATTATACAACACCCACCACAATGAGATACAGCTCCTAATTGGAAGATTCGTGCCATGATTTACAGTAATCATCAAAGCCAATGCTACAACATAGGAAAATAGAAACACCAAACTATACATTTAAAGAACTGAGGGAAGACTTTTAAAAAAAACCAAACAGCCTCTTTAAAATCATGAGAAGTTATTTGTCTGTCCATTGAATAAATTCTCTAATTCCTTGTGAGTAAAACCAACTTTAATTGATTTTCTGCACTGCGCACTGACTCAGTCTGAATAATACTGGTTTAAAACAAATTCACCCTCACTGAAGTCAGTTTCATTACTTGAGACTTCTGCATGGAAAAGTCAAATACAGTGATGGTAGACAAGGTTTCACATCCTGCTTCTCTGACTGTGCAGACAAACCCTTGTACATGAGGCAGTAAGGGGAGTTTGTGAAAAAGGTTCTCATGGTTTCAGCTTGTACAGTGTCTAATAAAGATATTCAATAAAGAACTCCAAAATGTGTTCATTGCTTTGGAGTGTTTCCTCCAAAGAGCTGGTTGCAGGATGTATGATTCAGTTAGTTATTCCACGCTTATGTATTCCAATGGAAATGGGATGATTTCTATATTGAGGTACTAGACAGAATGATTAAGGGTGCTGGAGCTTGGGCCATGCAATTTAGAACCTTTTAAAATCTTTCCATCCCCACATCTGACCTCACTGAATTTATTTAAGATGTATTTGAAGGAACAATTTTGAAAAGTTATTTTCTCTGCAAAAGAAATCTGTGGTCTTTCAAAGAACAAACGAAATTTATATATAAAAAATTCATATTAAAAAAATCAAACATTCTTCATGATCACAACAAATGTCTATCTTCTCAGGGGTTTATGGCCTACTTTGTATGGTAAATTCTAGTTAACTGTGGCTATAACATATTTCTTTGAAAACAAAACCAGTTACAGGGTGGCAGTGCATAGCAGCCTCACCATCTCAGCAGCAAACTCAGTGACTAGAAAGTAAGTGTATAACCTGTGAAGATACTCTTTGGCTTACCTAGGTCAGAGCATTGCACCACACGAAGATGGCACTGGCAACGGAAGGGGCACACTGGTCCATATCCAGACATGACAGGATCATCCGTTGGAGGCATGTCAGCTGACCCTTCATCTTCCAGCATAAAGTCAAAGAGGCCCTGCTGGTGGAATGGCTTGGCCAAGCATGCTGGCAGTAGTAGGACGAAGAGGAGAGCCAGCCTCTTCATGGCTTAGTTCATCGACTCCCAGCAGAACCTAGGATTCAAAGCAGCACATTAACAACAAAAGTAGCAGTTTCCCATAGCTGCAGAGTTCCTGCTGAAGGAGGTCCAGTGCATCCACCAATTGCATAACTGTTCCTTTCGATAAAAGAAACCTGAATTGTGAAAATAGGACAGTTATGTGATAGGACTCTGGTAACTTCTTGTCAATAGCCTTTTTTTTTTTTTTTTACAGAGCAGTTTGAAGGCAACTGTAAACACATCTGTTTGCATATGTAGAGCAATATTTATTAAGAACAGGCAGCACTGTCAACTTTGTTATGCAAAACAGTCAAAGCAATAAGCCACATTTTCCATGTGCCTGTTTTCAGCCAACGTAACAGTCTATTTGATTTCATTAGCATTTATTTCATAGCAATGGGTTTGTCCCCTGGGGACAATCCTGAGGTTCCCAAACTCACTGTAATTCAGTATTTCATGTCTTGAGAAATATTTTTTTTAAGTGCCAGCTTGGTGTGTGTTTTAAATTATAGCCTAGTAAAACTGACTGAGAAAGTGTAGGATCTAGTGATGGGGTGGAGGGAGAGGGGAAGATCTTTAGCTGTTTAAATGCACTATACTTCTTTCCCAGTTTAAATGGCATAATAAATGTAATACAATGTTGCATTGTATCAAATATCCTTGGCTTTCTTTCCAAATTTTTTACATGCACCCTGAAAATCCTCTGCTTTGCACTGCATAAGCATTCAAATTGTTGCTTGTAGTGTTGTGTGCATGCTTTCTAATGGGACTTCAGGATTTAATTCTGCAGACTTTCATGCTCCAGAGCAACACTACACAAGAAAAACTGCTTATACATGTTCTCAGGACCTAGGCCTAAATGC
Source organism: Lepidothrix coronata (assembly GCF_001604755.1). NCBI lineage: Eukaryota > Metazoa > Chordata > Aves > Passeriformes > Pipridae > Lepidothrix > Lepidothrix coronata. The sequence continues at coordinate 6,820,046 of NW_016690189.1, forward strand.
ATTACAACATACTGTACATTGTGCTACCTGTGTTGTTTTGCACTAAGGCGAAATTACAAAATTGTTTGCAGGTTTTGTATCAAGGCTGTACAGATCAGCTAATTTTCTGAAATTATTTTCTTTTTACTGCGTATTTTATATAAAGCAGCTTATATTTTACAAACCTTCATTGATCTAAAAGAACCCATAAAAAAGTAAAATTAAGAAATTTGCCTTCCAGTTGCCAAGTGACAGAAAGGTTAACTTGTCATTTATATAGGAGCCTTTTCTTAAAATGGATGGCATAGTCCTGAATACAGATGTTGCTCTCTGTAATGAAAAATGTCCACTTGCTTCTTCGGGTCCATGTCTTTTAAATGCCCTGTCTGGGTGCTAGCTGAGATTACTTCTTTTTCTAGCAGAAATAATCTGACAGTTACAGGCGTGGTATAGCATTTTACATTGGTGGAAAGATAAAAAAACTGTGGGAGAGGCAGAAGAGGAGGACTGTCTCCCTCCCTACGTTGCCATATGGAACCTATCAGGTAGATGACTAACAAGAATAGGTAATGTTAAGCGAGAGTGGTTTACTGAAGCCTGCCTCTAAAATACTACAACCAGCTACTCTAACAGGAGTGGTTAGTGTAAAAGCAATTAAAAAAAAGCTAAATAAATAAATAAATAAAACCCCACAGGACTGGAATTAGGTACAATTTATATTCTGTAGTCCTGCAGAAACCTTTAGGTCTGTTTCTTGAGAGGATGATAAGGTTACATTATGAGAGAGGCTAGTGGTTTAAGATCATAGCCTACATTTCTTCCCAAAGACTCCCAAGTAACATCACATGGAGTAAACCACTATTTATGTTGTCTCTTTAAGAGACATAGTTGTTTCATTAGTTGGACATGAAAGTATTTCTATTCCTAGAACAGACTTACTGCAGGCACTGAGGAGTTTCACAGACCCCAACATCAACTAGAGAGTCAGAGTTTTTAGCATGAACTGTCATCCAAGCTCAGTGCTGTGTAAACTCGTGACATGTAGCTGACATGGACCAGGCTGTGTTCCTGTGTGGACCATCCCCCTGTGCTTCCTACTGTCCTGGCCCCCCACTGACACTGGGTCTGTGGTCTGTGTCCCTTCCCCAACAACACCTCCACAGTGCAGGCAGAGTACATGTGGACAAGTCAGGCTTTCACAGCAAAATGCTGTTAATGCATAGTGGTGAGATGTTCCCAGGATTTAATCTAAAACAAGATTTTTTAAAATAATAATTATTATCTGCAAATTATTGTAAATTAACAATGCAATTTATTAGTAGTCTGAAAGGAGAAGACAAATTTGCTAAATTATCACCGTTCATTGCAATAAGCTGCCTTGTGAAAATAATCAATAAAACTTTACCCCAGTAGAAATTATTTTTCAGAATGTACATTAACATCAATAAACTTTTGGAATGCTACATGCTAATCCTGGAATGCCAGTGGCAGTCAGTACTTTTTAAAGACCTTCCTCAGCATTTTTTTTAATGTATTAATATGATTCTAAATTATTTTTAAACATTTAAAACTTCTTGTATTCCTTCTCAGGGTCACTGATAAGTACCATCCATCCTAAGAACGCACTATCAGGATCTTATCCTGGAACTAAATTGCTACCACTCAAAAAAGCCCCCAAAAAATGCAAAGGCACTTTGAAAGTCTTCACACTTTGCTTCTTATTCACATTAATATTGATGACTTCATATATCTCAGTTAAACCCTGTAGTAGGCCTTTTCCTTTGGTCCCTGTTTTTTTTAAAAACTGCAATAAAATCAGAAAGAATTGGCTATAAAGTAAAACTTTAGGACAACAAAGGATACCAAGTATATAATCTGAGGACACAGAAGAGAAAATAGCAAACACAAACTACATCTTAATCAGGATATAGAGATATAAATGGGTCTGCATGTCTTCAGTCAAATATGTATTCATCCTGCAAGACACATGTATCTGTGCCTATTGTTTGCATGTGTAAGTGAACACAAACAAAGAAAAAGATATATACAAAACTGTACTTTCAAGAAATGTTTACATTTCACTTACAAAAAAAAAAATAAAGAGGGCAAAAATCTAAATTCTTAAAGTTCTGTGACACAATATTTATGTCTGCAGGACATAACTGTTTAAATTTGCTTTAGTTATCTGTTTACAATGAGGAAGACTTTTCCACAAACAGAGGAAGCTATACCATAGGCTTGGCCACATTTCAGTTTAAAATACCCCTGGAAGTGTGCTTCATGAGTTCACGTCACCACTGTATTGGTGGTCTTCACATCAGTTTACCTTAATATTAAGGTTTAAATTAGTTCCCCTATTGTCAGAAGTCTCTCAAAATTCCACAAAAGACAAGTTAAACAATATGTGCATTTTCAAAAAATCCCCTCAATTTTATGTTTTACCCATTTTGTGCAATCAAGTCTAGATGTGGAAACATAGGAGTTGGAACTCTTAAAGAGATTAAAATTCTGTTAACAGAGTTTCAACTCCAGGAATTATTTTCCTACTATTTCATTCATAAGAACCTTCTTTAAATGTGTTTCCCTTGTTTGTACCCTGTAACGTAGCACTTTCTAACATTTTAAAGGCATACAGTGAGCCTGTTTAACTAACTACTACATATTTTCTTTCTCTGAAATTGAAATTATATTCATCAGTGTCTGGAATATATATGAAGAAACCGAAATGAAAAAGAAATCACAGAGTGCAGTTTAAAACATAAATGTAAGCACACACGCATTTTTTACACTCTCTACATCACCGATTCTAAACACTGGATTGCAGAGAGAGAATATACTGCTGCAAAAGTTTACAGTAAAGAAAAAGAAAGGGCTATAGCAGTGCCTATACAAATCAAAACAAGAGACAGAATAGTCAAATAAACAGTATGAAATCTGCACAGTCCTTGAGAATGCATTCTTGTGTTTTCAAGAAACAAAAGTACTGGATAGAAAACTTAACATTGCTAAACATTTAGTAGGATTTTTAGCTTGCTTATCTTAAAATTCAAGTAGTTCTTGCCGTAAACTTGCCTGAAGTTTTATTAGTGCAGCATAGTTCAGGAGAATTACTAAAAACCATACCTTTTAATCCAGGGATTTGCAACAGGAGCTCTCAAAGCTGAGATGTAATTAAACTAAATATTCAACCCAGGAAAAAGCTTTGCAGGTGTGGAAAGGAGGAGGGGGTAAATTCAGCTCAGTGACTGTCACTTGGTGGAAAACCCTCCTGCTTCTATTCCATAGCACAGTTAAAAAATAAGGTTTCTCTCAATGAACACAGTCCAGGCTGACACCCACATTAGATCATATGGTAATGATATGTCTCCTGTATTGTAGCCAGAAACTTTATCAGCTCTTTTGCTTTCTTTTCCTTCTTTTCTTTTTCATTCCCTTTATTTCTCTCTCAACTGTTTACAGTCCCAAATTACTTGTACATTATAAGACAGATTCTTAGCTGTAATTCATCTTACTTAGTTAAGTCCCTACAACATATATGTAGGAAATTCTTGGGTTTAACTATGGGGTTTTTTATGACTCATTAATGAAAAAAATGTTTGGCTGTTCCTCTTGTTTATAGTATTTTTAAGTCAAAGAAACTATATAAAATTAATCTTAGAGTTAGGCAAAGGGGAGATTAATATCAGGAAAAAAAAGAGTTACTTTTAAGTAAAACTACTTAAACAGACACAACCCTCCTTTGCTTATGCTATAATCACTGTCAAACCAAGTAGTATATAGTTTAATTCACTATTATCTTGTTTAATAATAGAGTTTGTATGTATTTTTTCAAAATACAGCATGTTTTTGAGATATATGAAAATCATGTTTTCATTAGTAAAACGATTCTAACATTTGTGGTTAGAACTGCTTTATATAAACTTTGCTTCTTTTTTTTTTTTTCTTCTTGACTGCCTTCTCACCAGGACAGCAAAGCAGAGAGGAAATTAGCTTTAACTGTTTGGGTTTGGGTGGGGTTTTTTTGTTAGGTTTTTTTTTGTTTGGTTGGGGTTTTTTTGGGGGGGGGGTTGTGGGGTTTTTTGAGTGGGTTTTTTTGGTTGTTATTTGGGGGTTTTAAGAAACAGAAGAGATTTTTTTTTTTAAAGCATGAAAGGAAAATTATATCTGACTCATTGTTCAGATTTATATTTTATTTTAGTAATTTCTGGTTTAATCAAATGTCAGTGGAAGCTAAAATGCAGTTTATTTATTCCTGCACAATTTTAAAAATCTAACAAACTGAAAGAAGAGCAAATCCAATAATTACTATTTATTTAGTAACCCAAACACATTGTGAACACGTGTAGCTTCCCTGTGCTGTTGGCTGTCCTATCTAAATACTGAAGGCTTGTGTCTCTGTGTTTTGACTTGTATCCTTTTATTTCTGCCCCTAGGCTAAGACCAGGTGCAAATCTGAAATTAAAGCCCGTAAATGTGAAATGATGTTTAAAAGAAGTCAAAATTTACAACAGACTCTTGAAATTTTAGCTGTCCTCTTCATTTAAGTTCAAGAGTCCTTGCAAGAGCTTTTTAATTGTTCTCCTTGGGTGGAAAAAAACCATGGTAGAATAATTGACTGTTAGTTTTGGTCTGTGTAGAACAAAGGTGTAATCAGACACCTTACATTACAGTTTCTTTATGTAGCTCACTCTAAAAGTTAAGAATTGTTTATTCAACCCTAGTCCTTAAGCTAATGTCTTTTCCCTGTTCTTCACTGGATTCAAACTGCTAATGGGTTTTGTTGTGACATTTTTCTACATATGATTAGTGGTGTTCCAAGCTTTCATGCCTACAACAAAGCCTTATCTTTGTCCAGAAGTGTCGCCATGAGGCTTGATGAAATCTTGGCTACATCTTAGTAATGTCAGTTATTTGAACCTTGGTCACCAGCTGCATCTGGTGTTTAAAAACATTTCAAAGCAAGATTTTGATGAGGAACAGGTCAGGCTAAACTCGTTGTCAGTTTGCTTCACAAAACCCATTCATATCCTTTCCCAGCAAAATTTAATACATTTGTTCTGATATCTGTTACAGGATTGAAAGGCGTTGTAATTTAAATAACTTAGTCATTTCTTTGGAGGCAAAGGAGGATTGGACAGCCATCTCTCCTTCTTTTTGTCTTAGGCTTTAGGAAGAGTTAAACCAAAATGTGAAGATAAAGGTGGAGCACAGGGAGCCTGCTGAGTGGACTGGGGGTCCATTCCAAGAAGCTTAGAGGGGAAAAGATGTTACTCCATTTAGGAATTATGAAAACAACTATGCTACCTGTAGATACCCAGAGGTAGAAGGGGTATGTTTTAGGTGTCCAAACCCTCCTGAAATGACAGGACAGAGCAACTGAGTGGGAGAAGACTTAGGAGATTGAATATTGGTGCAGTGCCCTATTAATTGTTTTAAGTTAAGGAATCACAGAATTGTTTAGGTTGGAGAAGACCTTGAAGACCATTGAGTCCAACCTCTGATCGATCACCCCTTTATCAATTAGATCATGGCACTAAGGGCCACGTCCAGTCTTTTCTTGAAAACCTCCAGGAATGGTGACTCCACCAACTCCTCGGGCAATCTGTTCCAACACTTAACAACCCTTTCCATGAAGAAATGCCTCCTGATGTCCAACCTGAACCTCCCCTGATGCAGCTTGAGGCTATGTACTCTCCTGTCACTAGTTGCTTGAGAAAAGAGGCCAGCTCCCACCCTGCTGCAACCTCCTTTCAGGTACTTGTAGTGAGTGTTAAGGTCTTCCCTGAGCCTCCTTTTCTCCAGGCTAAACACCCCCAGCTCCCTCAGTTGCTCTTCACAGGACTTACTCTCTAGACTCTTCACCAGCTTTGCCCTTATCTGGATACACAATATTTGTGTGCCTTTATGGGAATGTGGGATCATTTCTGATACAAGTATTCTTTTAACCTCACTCTTTTCCCCTTGCTATGTCACTCAAAAGATAAACAACCTTAGAAAAGCCAAACAACCAAACAACAATATTAAGTGATTATATAATTTTATGGCCCATGACCATACAGATGGCCTAGCATCAATAAGCCATCCTTCCTAGTCTGACCTACTTTGACTACTGCTTAGTCAGTATAAAAAATCATTATTAGAACAGTCTTGGTTTCTACGTGATTTTTTTACTCCAGTTTAACAAACTTTTAGGGCTACATGCTGCTCCGAATACTGATTCCCAGAAAGTCACAGGCAACTGCATGTAAATGTTATTTATATAACAATCTTTTTATTAAATTTTGATGGATAGCATCTGCTTCATTTGCTCTTAGATTACTTTGTGGGTCTTTCAAAGGGAAGTGGTGGGAAAGAAGGTAGGAAGCTTACTTGCTGGTGACTGCTCCACCTGGGTCCAGTGGAGGTCTTTTCAGGAAAGAGATGAACACTGCCCTGTAAGGAGCAAACACACCCTGGGGAAATTGCTCCCAGAGCATGGGCCTGGGCTAGGAGAGAGGCACATCCAACAGGCACCCAGTGCTGCCAGACAGGTTGCAGACTCCTCAGAAGAACTGACACAATCTGTCCCTGGGGGTGGAAAGAAGGGCTTTTATTTAGGTAGTCTGGGAAAAAAATGGGTAGCATTTACTGCAGTGCAGAGAGCTACTGGAATAAAACCAAAGAAGGAGGACAAGATCTGCTCTGCAGGAACATGGTGTCCCAGAGATTCAGGTTCTTTCTCATTCTAAGTTTTCACTACAGAAAAAGGCACTTTTCTTGGGCTACCTTTTAATAGATCCCAGCTTTGATGATCAAAAACTTCTTAAAATTGTTGTGATTGTTGTGGTAAAGAAGGGCAGGCAAGTCTGCCTCAAAGTCCTTGTGAGCCAACTAGGTAAGTGCCAATCCTGTCAGAAAGGAATGAAACCAGATCCCCTGCTTGAAACCAGATCCCTCTCAGGGATCCTCTCCACATCCTCAGTATCTCATACCCTGGCTTTACCAGCTCCCTAACATGGCATCCTCCACATTCTCTAGACACTGTTGCCTGTCTCTTCTTTCTACATTGGGCATAATAATTTCTTCCAATTAACTGTAGTAAACAGTTCTTTACCATAGCAATGGAGTTTCTCTACTAAAAATGTGAGTAAATATTCACCCCAGCTTAGTAAACATTGATTCGGGTAAATATTGACCCAGGCACAGCCTAACAAGGTAGTTAAAGAGACAGAAAAGTAATTTCTGGTTATTCTGAGTATGAAAGTTTCCTTCAGTGCTCTGTGACCTCAGAAATGATCATCCTGAACTTCTTCACATTTCTACAGATCAAAAGGACCAACGTGTCAGATTTTTGAATGTGTGCTACAAGTACCATTTTTTTAATGCAGCTGTGAAAAGCAGTTCCTGTGTAATAGTTTGAACAAAATACAGACAAACTTCAAAAGAGAGAGCTCTCTCTTTGGAGGAATAGTCTCTTTCATTACTGTCTATCTTCCCATCTCTGCCTTTCCCACTCTGCAAGAGCATGTACTGTTTACCCCTCATGATCATCTCTCTGCTCTCTCCTGAAGGCAGTCTGTGGCATCTGCAGATCACTCTAGGAAATAAATTCAAATTTTTCCCAGCTGAAGTATCTGACATGTTCATATTCTTTACTTCAGTCTCTTTTCTTTGGAAAGCAAATCTGTTCCTGTACCTGACACCTGCTTTCCTTTCCACTGGCATTTCTTTTCTCTCTCAAATCAAATCATATTGTCCAGGTGTATCTAGCAGCTGCAGGAGTTAACCACATATCCATGTAGCCTTACTACTCACTATGACTTCAAATGCTCTGAACTTAACTTCCACCCTTGAGGAGGAAGCCTTTCCTAACTATTCCTCATGTCTTTGTAGTGTAAATGTACGTTTTGAGATCACTGTTACCTCTCTTCCTCAAATATGCAGCAAATAGGTAAAATAGACTTTGTATGAATCATTCCAGCTCCTAGCCCTCCTGGAAAAAAAGAATGAGAGGAAAGGAAAGGCAATTGTGGACCAAAGACCCAAGAATCTCACTTTGACTTTACCTCTTCATGTTTAATTAATGGTGAAGAAAACATAGGCAAAAACTTTTGCTATCACACACCTTTGTATCAGTACTCGGGTGCTCCATTTGCTGTTCTTCAGTAATAGACAGCATAAAATTTTGCTCCTCCCTGGCTTCTGTGTGAGTGTTAGCAGCCTCCTGTCCTCCAGAAATCTCTTATAGGAAGGAAAGCATATGCTGGTAGTCACCTCTCAGAAAAGGTTCCAGGAGGCTACAGGTCCCCATAGAAGACACTTTCCCAGGAAAGAGTGTCACTCTGGGAGCATGGGCTGTGAAAGAGGGAGTGATGACTGGGGAGGATAGAGGACTAATTTAGGTAAGAGGAGATTAATCTTCTTCAAGTGAGCAGCTGTTTTATCAGATTTTGGCTTTTCTCTGTATTTCACAGTATCTTGAGTTGGAGTCAACTACTTTCAAGGTTCAAATGAAAAATCTAAACCTTAATTCTCATTTCAATGGCCCCTAGATCATGCTCTGGACAAGCCTCATCATCCCAGCTGAATTACACAATGCCCTAGAAAAGGATAATGGTAATTCATGCAAATGTTGGAACTGTATTCCTTGCACATCCTCTTTTAATCATGGGTTATGAACCAGCATTCAGAATGAGACACATCCTGTGCAGCTCTGAACAGCCTATTCCCAGATTATGAAAAACATGTGAACAGCCGAGTCATCCTGGATTTCCCATTTAGTCATCACAGAGAATAAGTTTGTTCAGGGGGAGCTGGTGACAGTGTTACAAGGAAAGTCCTGAAAACAGGAGTGAAATAAGAAAAAAGGACATTTACATAAGGTTTTGTGTCTTTTTCTCTGTATCAAAGTGCTCATTTTTGTATGTTGGCAATCTGCTGAGGAAATAAAAATTTCTAACTTCAGCTAAATATACAAAATTATGACTTTGAAGACACAAGCAATGATAGAGTTTTTATAAACTCTGTGTCCTCACTATAGAGGAAAGTAGGGTGAAATGGAAGTTTATAAAAAAGGTCAGTCAAAGCTTTTAAAGTGATTTTCACACTATAACGGCTAAAAAAAAAAAAAAGTATTGGATTCTTTGGAAACAGTCTCCAAAACATCCATTGGATTTCATTTCATTGAGCAATTGAAGAGTCATTCACTTTAATTTGCCATTAACCAAATACGAGTTTTTCTTTGACTACTATTTAAAGTACTTTTATTCTACTTTTATTCTTATAAATAAGCTTTTCAAAAGATTGTTCTGACCAAATAATTTCACTGATGTTCCTCAACAGAAATTTTCCATAGTCAATCTGGATAAAACATAGTGAGGTTTTCTAAACAAAATAGAGTTTAATTCTACATGTAAAAACTTTTAACGTGATGGCAATTCCTTCAGCTACCAAAATACAGTGAAATGTTTATTGACAGTCAGAAAACAATTAAGACTATTCTCTTTTGACATTATTCATTGTTTTATTTCCTTCTTTGTAATTTGTTTCTCAGTTACTTTCTGAAACATTGTTTTCCAAAAAGACCAGTTACATTTTAATTTAGAGGATAATATATATTCATTGTGTTTCATCTGAATAGAAGTTTAACTACTGTTCGTATTCTTAATATTCTTGGGTGGTACTTATTTATCTCACGTTTGGGTTTTTGGTTGGGTTTTTTTCAGATCTGTGTACGTAATAGATGACTTTATGAGCATGCAGGGACACAACTCCAGAAGACATAAGTCATACCATCTTATTGAAATTGCAGTATCCTGTGATTTATGCCATTTTTGAACTTAGTCACTGATTTTATTTACTCATCTTCATCTATCAGAATATATGAGGAACCCAAACCCTTAGAAATCTAAATCAAGATTCGTAAAAGTGACTAATGGTTTTCCAAAATATCTTGGATAGATTTGATTTTCAAAGAGACTTCCAAAGAGCAATTTTTGAAAATCTGTGTCCACTGGAGAATGGACACAGAAAACAGACAGGAAACTGCACTATCTAAGAGCTTTTGGGAAGATCAGTTTATTGTAGCAGTTGGAAACTACAACTAAATTTAAGGATTGACTTATTCTGGTTTACATGTAAAAGTTAAATAGGATGTTTCAAAATGAATGTATCTGCTTTTTATAGCAAGATAGAATACTTGCCTCTGAAGAAGCCATACATGTGCCTGCAAGTAGAAATCTTTTCAGAGACTGTTCTTCACTTATAAAACCAGACCCACTCCAAATTGGTTCTTGAGACTTGGAGGGGTTAGAACAGCTGGTTCTCATCATGTTGTTGAGGGCCTTCCTCTGTGTTCCTGCACACTGTGTCTCCAAACAATTTGAATCAGCTTCACAAGAGGAATTACCTATATTTGAGTCACAATTAGAAAATTCATCTCTCTGAGGAGTTTACACTCTATCTAACCCACTCACAGCCTGCAGTACCATTTTAGTGTCAATTTAAAATGTGAAACAGTTGATTAAAAAAACCAATAGAATTAGGTTACAAAAAATAAAAAATTATTATTCAAATTATTGGATAGAAGAGAGAAAAACATGTTTTAAAATACATCCAAGAAAATGCTAGAAACTTGTAAACTCTGTAGAACATTTCAGGCCTCACAAAATCCTTACTTTTGTGGCTTTATTTTGTTTGGTTCTTTTGGGGTTTGGGGATTTTTTTTTTCATATATCCCACTAATTTAGCTTATATTTTAGCCTAAAGGACACCTGTTATTTAGTGTGAAATGCCTATCTAATTTGTCAAGTGCACATGCAGGATGAAAACATATATGGTTTAGAAAGAGTACATTTTGCAACCTCTCTTCTTTTCCCATGTCCCAAAGCATGTTGCATTCCCCTGCTCTGACAGAATAAACCTTTGAGTTATGGACTACAGCAGGCTTGCAGGGACAAGCTAGGGTTCCTTAGGGTTGGGATTACTTTAATATATTTTTATTTTGTTTTGTGGCCTTGAAGTGCTAAACCTGAAGTCGTCTGAAGTTTGCTATAATCATTACCAGGACACGTAAGAGGAGATGGCATTGCTGGACTGAGAAGCTCAATGACCTGACCAGTCTGAAGAGTTCAAATAGTCACCCATAATGACAACAAAACATGTTTTTCTGTGAGTAGATCTCTATTCACCTCTTGTCAGCCCTTTTCATAGCTTCATTTCTGCGTATGTTCTCACCCTTGTCCATAAACATTATCGGTCAGCCATTTTATATTCATTTAGTACAAAGTTATGGACCTGCCACCATCTACTGAAGTTCTCCCTTTCTTTCCTGCAAGTGTGCCCACGACCTCTCAGTTTTTTTGTTTATTGAGACAGTCTGGCACTATTCTCCAAAGCAGGTAGCTTCTTTGTATAGTTTCTCTTTCAAATAGTGAATTGATCACTTAGTACAGTATGTTTCAGATTAAAGGAGAATAATATTGGTGATGCTAAAAAAATATGAAATGTAATTGCCAAAAACGCTGGAAATGGCAAAATGGGTGTTGTAGTTCTTAAAAGTATTCTTTGAATCTTGAAAGAAGGTTCGGCTTGTGAGATTATTAATTTTTATGGATTTTCTTACATGTATATACCTCGGTATAATTTTTTTTTTAAGAAAAACCATAATATGGCCTTCCTTTTATAATAAAAGATGGGTGGCTGTAGAAGATGAAATTTTACATTGTCGTATTACGGGTCTGAAGTTAAAAAAAAATAATCAGATGTCTTTCATCAAGGAAAAACAGAGTCAAATTACAGCTTTATAATGAAAGTTTGCACAATATCTACCAGTCTGAGAATTCCTGGGCCTATTCGGAAAAATGTGGATTTTACCTTTACATACTCCAGTTTTTCACCAAAACATGTATAAATATACATTTTCATCCTGTCCATCTTCCTTCTGTGAGGTGGTATCAAGTAGAACACCTCTCAGATACACTGACTCTACCCCAAGGCTGTAACTGTTCCCTGAGCTCAGGTAGATGCAGGAGGGCTCTGCTCCCCAGCACTGGATCCAGTTACTCAGTTTGAGTGATGGTTATTAAACCTTTCTCAATATCAAACACGAGTCTCTGTTGCAAATTAAGCCAATTACACTTTGTTCTACTTCTTGTGAGACAACTGATGACAGTCTTCTTCATAGCAACCTTTTGTATGCTTGAAGTGCCATCATTTCCTTCCTGTTCTCCAAACTATTTTGCTTGTTACACTTTTTATTCAAATACTCTGATGATTCATTTATTAATTTATTTACGATCTTTAAGGCCCCTTCCAATCCAAACCATTAATGATTCTCCAACAGATTCTCTTAATTAAATCCTAAAATGAGTCCCCAAACTCTTTATATGAATTTCATCAGAGCATAAAAGAGTGGAGCAATCATCCTCTATGCCTTGCCTTCTACTCTAGAAAGTCTTGTGCTTTTATCTCTGTGGAGATAAAAGTAAAGAATTTTCAAAAGCATTGACTCTTGCTCTAGTTACATTTTCCTTGAAAGTAATTAAATTTCTTCTTAGACTTAACAAATTTAAATGAAAACCTTGTTTTGGACAAAAAGACACTTTTTTTCTGAATGAATCTTTGTCACTGTGTCATGTTCTTTTACATGTCTTCAAAACATAGAGAATCATGGAATTAGGAGTTGGATTGGAAGGGACACTGAAGAACATCTGGTTCCACCCCCCACCATGGACAGGGGTGCCCTCCACTACATCAGGTTGCTCAATTCCCCATCTAACCTGGCCTCGAATATTTCTAGGGATGGGGCATCCACAGCTTCTGTGCGCAACGTGGTCCAGTGTCTCACCACCCTCACAATCAAGAATTTCTTCCTTATATCTAACCCAAACCTACTCTCTTTCAGTTTAAAGCCTTGTACTATCACTACGTGCTGTTGTGAAAAGTCCCTCTCCAGCTCTTTTGTAGCTTCCCTTCAGGTACTGGAACACTGCTCTAAAGTCTTCCCAGAGCCTTCTCTTCTCCGGACTGAACAACCTCAAATCTCAGCCTGCTTTCATAGGAGAGATGTTCTAACCCTGTGATCATCTTTACATCCCTCCTCTGGACTGACTCCAACAGATCCATGTCCTTCTTATGCTGGTGGCCCAAAAGCTAGATACAGTACTCTAGGTGGGGTCTCATGAAAGCAGAGCAGGAGAGAATCACCTTCCTTGATCTGCCGGCCATGCTTCTTTTGATGCAGCCCAGGACACAATTGGCTTTCTGGACTCTGAGTGCATGTTGCCAGGTCATGCTGAGACTCTAATCCCCCAATACCCCCAAGTTCTTCTCCTCAGGGTTACTCTCAATCCATTCTCTGCCCAGTCTGTATCTAAGCTTGAAATGCGCCAACTCACATGCAGGACATTGACCATGGCCTTGTTGAACATCCTGAGGTTCACAGGAGCTGCCTCTCAAGCCTCTCTGGGTCCCTCTGGATAGCATCCCTTCTCTCCAGCATGTTGACTATAGCACATTGGTTTTATCAGCAAACTTGCTGGGGGTGCCTTCAATCCCACTGTCTCTGTCACCAACAAAGATGTAAAGCAGCGCTGGTTCCAATATCAACCCCTGAGGAACATCACTCGTCACTGGTCTCCAATTGAGCATGGAGCTGCTGACCACAACTCTTTGAGTGCCACCATCCAGCCAATTTCTTATTCACAAAGTGGTCCACCCATCAGATCCATGTCTCTCCAGTTTAGAGGCAAGGATGTTGGGTGGGACAATGTCAAGTGCTTTGCACAACTCCAGGTAAATAATATCAGGAATTGTTCCCTTATCTACCAACACTGTTACCCCATTGTAGAAGGTCACCATATTTGTCAGGATTTGCCCTTATTGAAGCCATGTTAGCTGTCACCAGTCACATCTTTATTTCCCATGTGCCTTAGCAGAGTTCACAGGAGGATCAGTTTCATCATCTTACCTGGTTCCAGGGTAAGAATAACCAGCCTGTAGTTCCACGTCTTCCTTATTAACTTTTTTTTTTAATGAGGTATATATTTCCTTTTCAAAAACTCAGTGATGACTTCATCAGATAGCCACAACTTCTCAAATATGATGGGTAGTGGCTTAGACATTGCCAGTTCCTTCAAGACCTGTGGATGTATTTCATCAGGTCTTATGGACTTGTGCACCTTTGTGTTCCCTGTATGTTCTCAAAACTGATCATCTCCTAAAGGTCTTCATTATCTCAGTCCTCACCTTTGACTTTTGCAGCTTGCATAGTATGGCTGGAGCACTTGATAGTAAAGACAGGCAAAAAAATATAATTGAGTACCTCAGCCTTCTCCATGTCCTGGGTAACCAGGTCTTCCATTTCCTTCTGGAGAGGGCTCACATTTTCCCTAGTCTCCTTTTATCACTGATGCACCTATAGAAATAATTCTTGTCACCCCTGACATCCCTGAAAAAGAGCAAATCTCCACCTTTTTATCCAATACAAAGGCAAAATACTCTGTAAAAATTACAAATATCTAAGATGACTTTATCACATCATGCAGATTGTTTTCCCCCTTTTGTGGAAAACGGTGACACTGACTTTTCAGGAAAAGTTTTCTTGAGCTTGACAGGAATTTCTGCATGTTGTTGGCATTATTATCACATTTAAAAGAATTTTGAGATTATTTTAATGCCTGACCCTCCTTCACAACCTTTAACTCCCTGACTTACAGTACTGAAACAAGATCTACATCCAGTAGACAATTCTCTCATGTCAGAATCCAACAAAACAGGTCTCAGACAAATGACTTCTCTAAAAACAAAGTTGACTACATATTCTGAAACAAGAAGGAAGGGTTGGCACATCACCCTCTGGTAAAATATTGTAAAAAGTGACCATCTTGAATTCTTGACTTTTCTGTAGACTTCAGAATTGGCTGTATCAACAGATGTGAGTTCAGTCACTGAAAGGCTAATGTCTAAATACCTTCTTTGGGTTTGATAGTGCCAAAGCTCTGACAATTTTTCTAAAACTAGAGGTAGTAACATTATATTTCAGTTGCCACTGTCTGGTTTTGTGTACTGATTATGTGGGCACATCAATAATCACAAGTAGAACACAGCAAATCAGCTCTGATCAGGTTGGAGCCAAACTACATTGCATGTGTCTTGAAGGCAGAATAAGAGACCAGCAACAAAAATGTGCTTATGATGTGGATATTATTTCTGAACACTATTTTGCATTTAAGAGAGAATGAATGACAGTGGACAGACATATACTTCAAATGTCTGGAGTAGCAGATTTTTCTGAGACTTCACAAAAATTAAGTCATGCACAAAGAATACTTGTTTCTTGAGGGATTGCAGGCTTGGAGTTCTTCAGTTTGTCTGGTGCAAATACTGTAGATTGAAATGAATATAAGACTATGTCCAACCAACTATAACTGGGTTTAAAGAGTTATTTAAATTGGACTGATTTAGTTCTTTCTACCCTTGCAGAGATTAGTTGTAAATATTTCATGGGAAGCACATATTATTTCAGAGAAATTTTTTGGTTTGTTTAATTTGGTCCAAAAAACAGATTTCTATCTTTTAGTGTGTCTGAAATAAGAAATTATGGAGTAAAATTGCAATGCCATTGAGCCTGGGTTATCCTCTTCACTTGTACAATGAAAACATGGATGCAAATTTTATAACAATCCATTTCACGTGAACCAATTACTGAAGGAACATATTAACACTGACACACAATTATGTGATCTATAGGCGTGAAAGAATAGCCAGGCAACTTTAAAATTGCAACTCAACAGGACTGTAGAGTCATATAGAGACAACACCATTTTTTTCTGGCATTGAAGAAGTTGTTTGCAATCCAGGTATTGAAAGCTGTTCTTGGAGCATGGATATGGAAAAGGCAAAGTACTTATATTCATTATATTTTGTATTAAATGCCACTGGGGCAGTACAGTATGCAAAAAATATGCATCCCTTGAATATCTGAAAAATTTTTGCTTTAGCACATAGTGCTATAAATAATGATTGGTATGTGGGAGTCAGCATCTCTTTTGAAAAAATACATCACTTTTATAATTGAATGTGAAGAAATTAAAATTAAAGGAGGAAATAAAAAGACAGAAAAATGGGGAAGAAGAATCCTAGGTGGAGAAATATCAAAATATAAGCTATATCTATTGCTTGCCAGCCTGAACCACTTAAAGTTTTCCTCCCCTAGAACATGTATTTTTCTGACATCCTTTGCCATTATTCACCAATTAGATTTTAAAAATATGTATACTTGAACACTCCCACAGGGTAATACTTCTTTTTACTTACTTTCATGCTGAGAAATTTCTTTAGTCACTTCTAGAAAAAGGGAGCTGTATTGTTACAAGGTAAATTCTATGTTTCACGCTTCTTAATTTAAAAAGCAGACTTTCTAAAAATTTCTAAACAACGGGTAGAGTGGAAAGAACACTGAAATAATGTCATTGAGCACTAGGCTCCTTTCAAGTTTGTGTGTTGCACAGAGGCCTCTGAAAGAAATCTGGGTGCTCACTGACTGCTGCTGGACAGGGTTTTGGCTGGACATTTCAGCTGGGTTGCCTCAGTGTAGTTCTAGGGTTACACAGAGTATGATAAGAACAGAAGAGTAAAGGCTGCCACAGGCAAGTTGGAAAGCTTGTGTAGTTTATCTGGGATGGGCCCTAGGGAAGCACAAGGCTCATGGACATTCATAAATTAGCAGGCAAATATGTTTACTAGATATGTATTGAATGATTTTTTCCTTAAGTTTTGTTTCTCAGATATATATTTCCTTTATTTAACAAATTTTTATTTGGACTAAGTTCTTCAAAAAGTGAATTTTTTTCCTCCAAAGTAATTCTGCTTTGCACATAATTTAAAAGAAAACTTTTTTTTTTCCCAAAGCTGCAGGAAGTTCTAAACGTTTATTTAAAAGAGGGCAATGAACGCTTTTCCCAGTATGATGTAAAAGTAAAATAAATATCATTCTCAGTCACATATGGTTCTGACAGATACAAAACAGATTATATGAGAGGCCGTGAGAAAACTGCCTGCATTAATATGCTGAGAAATGAAAATAATTCAAATAGTATTATTATAATGCATTTGCTCAAGGCTATTTTCTTTATTCTCCAGATAAATTTCTTTTGCCTTATGGCAGAGAACTGAAAAATAAGATTTTTTTTTTCTTCTAAATAGTTTGGAAGGAAAATTTTTGCATGATTTTCTAAATAAGAAATATTGTAATATATATAGAACTTTGCCACTGTTCTTTATCAACAACAAATTACAGTAGGAAAGACTTAAAAATACATTTTACAAAAATAAATGTCAATGATCAGAAATAAACATTTTCCTCTAAACTCAACTTTTTTACCAATTTCTGCTTTTTGCATTTTAAAAATTCTTTTCACAAACGTTTGAATGGGTTCCCTAATGTTTAAGGATGTAGCAAACTCCTTCATCTTAATACACAAAAGGAATTTTTTTCCTTAATTTCAGTGGATGTCGGATAGGGCCATAAATAAATAGGTCAATTTTTTGCATCAGTTCAGTTGTGTTTTCTCAGTGAGAGATGTGGGAAAATTCAATACTTCTAAAAAAACACCACATATCTAGATACAAATTTATATTTTGGGAATGGTGTTAGAAAATTTAAGCTACTGTGAAATCACGTATGAATAAAACATTACAGGAAGAGTAAGCAGATATTTAATGTACTGAAAAAGTGTTGGCTCGCATACACTTTAATAAAGATTTGTATTTTACTTCTGCAGAACACATTTAGAAGGACCACTAATTTCACTAGTATGGATTTTGTCCAGACTGTACTTTTCTCCACCAATGATAAGAAATCATTTTGGAACTCCCAGTTCCAGTATCTAATACTTTATCTTTCCTTGACCTGGGACTGGTCTGACATTCTTCATGTAGGGAATATTTTGGAAACAACATATACCACTCTGTGTTACTTGCTGCTGAGTTTTATTTTATTATGGTACATGCAGAGTATCACAGTAGGCAGAGTACGAGGTACTTATGGTGAAATAACATTTGGTGAATTAGCTAGACAGAATGCCCAGTCATCTTGGCAGCTGTACTCTTTCACTTATTGCTTTTCAATGTACTAGGAGTACTTCTATATATCAAGCAGAATAAATTTTTATGCCAGAAAATATATTTCTGCTACCTAAAAACAATAGAAAATTCAAGGCTGTAAAACTTTTGGGTTTTGACTAGAAGTGGTTATTTTCAGGTATTTATCTTGCAACAAGAATACAAAGCTTATCTGTCATTTCAGGTTTCCAAGAGCTGTGGTACAAATTTTAATATTAAAATGATATGTATTTAAGTGGCATTTCAAAGACTGACTTTCCTGTTCCATATACATTTGGAGTATGTCCTTTGTTTGCACTTAGCAGCACTCATGGAAATACAGGCATACTGATAAAGGCAACAACTAGAAGACAACAAAAATCATTGAACTTGAGTAACATTTTTGGTGTATTATTTTTCTTTCAGAAATGGATCATTTCTGTTTTGAATTTTTCATTCACAGTGATTTTAAAATATATTGAAGTTTGTTGCAATTTCTACTGAGCAAATTGCTGAGAAATTACTGAAGGTAACATTCAGATGTTCATTTGAACAAACTTCCACGTTTGTATAAGTTCAGGAAAAACAAATACAGAAACCAAAAGGAAAATAATTTACAATTTGTTGGAATACTTGAAAATACTTTGTCCTCATACACACTTAAACATAGTGCTAACTTAATACAGTTTAAGTATTTTTTACTTCTCATAGGTGTGTGAAATTTCCACCTCACATTTGTTCATACAGAGATTTCTATAGACAGGTGCTGAATCTTTTCTCAGGAACAATTTCACATTTTCTAAACACACAGCTGTTTGAAATTTTGGATGTGATTCATGGAGACAGCTGACCCTTAGGATTCTACAGATAAATTATTGCTTGCATTACTCTGGGTTAAAATTATATCTTATAAAATGGTCATAAATATTAGTTAACCAACTAACTCTGAATATTACATAACACACTGGTCTTGATATGTTCATATTTCTTGATACCTCTTGTAGATAAATCCAAGTGTGGACATAATATGGAATTGAAGTTATTAGCAGGGAATAACTTTCTTCTCCTAAAAAATAAAACATAAACCCCACATTACTAGATATATTTTCTGAACTCTTAATTCAGTACTTGTTTGCACATTACTAAACAAGCCTGATGGATCAAACCTGTTCAAATCTGATAATTACGGCATTCTTCTGGGGCTTGCTGGTGATTTTTCAGCATCTGAGTACACCATTGAATGGATGGTTTCTCTTTATTTTACTTAAGAGAAGTTGAATCATTCTTCAGATTAGTGTGACCACATCAGTGTAGGTTAAAAAAAGGTGCTCTGAGTGAAGAATTGAATTTACATTCAGGTCTTTATCATATAAATATGCCAGCTGTGTACTGCTGGCACAGATCTGAACTGTCAAGATGCATCTTACTACCGAGGCACTTTATTTTTTACAAAATTTGACCAGTCATAATTTTTTTCCCAAGTTTCTTTCAACTGGTAAAATATGAAAGTTGAAAATATAAGAGCCAGGGCTCTCCCAAAAAAGTCAATTTCCTGGCTGTGCAAGGAGTGGAAGAAGGTTCAGATGAGGGCTGTCCCTTGGAGTAATGCTGATGCCCTGTGTCCTGGTACCCCTCAGCAGCACATGGGGGTGCATTCACCTATGGGGTGTGCAGGCCTTCCTGGGGTCACCTGAACTGAGGCTGCATCTGCAGAAGGTGGATGAAGTGAAGATGGTGTCCTCACAGTTGCACTGGCAGGCAGCCTCTTGTGGCACAAGGGAGAGCCAGGGCCTGATTCACCATCCTATCCACTCTGGGGTTCCTTCACATCTGCAATAAAGTGCAAGCTACATTCCCAAAGGACTAGACACTAATTCATTATGAACAGGAAATTTGGAAGCTTTTGTATTTATTTTTATTGGGTGGCAACTGTTTTTCTGCAGCTATTTCAGAATTATAGCTTATTTCATAGGCCATCTGAAAAATTAACAGAAAAAGAGTGTGGAAAACCAAATATAAGGCTGCAGACTATTCTTGACTTCATGAAATATATTATTTTCCTGATGATAAAGGGCTATCTTAATACCTTTAGCACTACAAATATGCTACCTTTATAAACATCCTTTGGATATGTGTTGCTGCTAATTCTAGCAAACCTGCATAAACATAATTTGCAAAAAGACAAAAAAGGAAAGCGTTTGAGTTACTAAACAGTGTTTAGGTTTACTAAGTAAAGTTATGATAGCATTCTGTATGCTTCCTTAAAATTAATTAGTGAACAGACAGCTGACAAGCTAAGAGTAAAGCTAAAAAGTTGGGAACAATTAACAGAAAGAAAATGAAAGGCACTTTTATTCCTCTTTGCTACAGAGTCATAAAATATAATTTGTACTATGACAGTTGCTTAAATATTTAGTAGAATAAAGCAATTTATGCATAAGAGAGTATAACTATAAATATAACTGCAGTCAGGAAACTGTATGAGTAGAAAAAAATTAATTTAAATTGAAGCCAGAAGTATGGGTATGTTCCATTGTCCTCTTTTCCAGTGGGTGGTTGTTTTGAATATGTGGATATCAGCAGGGGACCTTGGCCTCTCAATGGGTGTAGGTGTTTACCCCATCTTGTCACTTTTAGGCCTGATGCCATAGGAAGTGAGCTTTTCATCATTTATGACAAGCACTTTTAATACTGACTAGTGATTCAGAGCTCTGTCACTAAATGCAAAATTATATGATCTTACCTTTTTGAATGCGTACTCAGAAGCTTTCCATTGTTTTGTATTGCTATGGGAAATGGGATGATTTAAATTATCAACTATAGGAAAAGAGACACTAGACATGAAATATTTCAAATAAAAAAAAAAGAAGTGGATTGAAACTTACTTCAGCTTCATAGAATCACAGAATCACAGAGTGGTTTGTGTTGGAAGAGACCTTCAACATCATGTAGTTCCAACACTCCTGCCATGGGCAGGGACATCTTTCACTACCTTGGGTTGGTCAAGAGCCCCATCCAACCCAGCCTCAAACACTTCCAGAAATAGGGCATCCACAACTCCTCTGGTTAATCTGTTCTATTATCTCACTACCCTTACAGTAAAGAATTTCTTCCTAATATGCAATCTAAACCTACTATCTTTCTGTTTGAAGCCATTCTCCCTTGTCCTCTCACTGCATGCCCTTGTAAATAACGTCTCTCCATCTTTCTTGTAGGCTCCTTTCAGGTACTGGCAGGCACCTAAGCCTTATCTTTTCAGGCTGAACGATCCCAATTCTCCTAGCCTTTCCTTGTAAGAGAGGTACTCCACCCTTTTAATCATCCAGGTGACCTTCTCTGGACTTGCTCCAACAGGTCGGTGTCCTTCCTCTGCTGGGGACCCCAGAGTTGGATGCAGCACTCCAGGTGGGGTCTCACCAGAGCAGAGCAGAGGAACAAAATCACTTCCCTCACCCTGCTGGTCATGCTGCTTTTAATGCAGCCCAGGACACAATTGGCTTTCTGGACTGCAAGTGCACGTTGCCAGGTCACGTCCAGCCTTTCACCTACCAGCACCCTTAAGTCCTTCTCTGAAGGCTGTTCCTGAACTATTCATCCCTCAGCCTGAATTGAGACTGGGAGTTGCCCTGATCCAGGTGCAGCACCTTGGACTTGGTCTTGTTAAACTACTTGAGATTCCCATGAGCCCACTTCTAGAGCCTGTCCAGGTCCCTCTGGATGGCATCCCATCGCTCAGATGTCAACCACACCACTCAGCTTGGTGTCATCTGCAAACTTGCTTATGGTGCACCTAATCCTTCTGTCTATTAATGAAGATATTGAATAACATTGGTCCCAATACGGACCCCTGAAGGACACCACATGTCACAGATGCCCATCAGGACTCTGAGCCATTGACCACTACCATCTGGATGTGACCATCCAACCACTTTTCTTATTCATCTAACAGACCACCCATCAAATCCAATTTAGAGAGAAGGATGTTGTGGAGGACTGTGTAAAAGGCTTTACAGAAGTCCAGATAAATGCCACCTGTAGCCCTTCCCTTGTCCACTGCTGTAGTCACTCCATCATAAAAGGCCACTAGACTGGTCAGGCAGGACTTGACCGTGGTGAAGCTGTGCTGGCCATGTCAAATCACTTTCTTGAAGCTGAGTAGACTTAAAATGAATATTGCCTCTTTAAGACTAACATTTTTCCTTATTTTAAGTAAGGTGGAGCATTTATAGTAGTTAATGTAGTAAAAGAATTCTTGGTGGTGCTGCTATGTTCCAAGTGAGTATAATGATCAGAGTCTCAAATTCTTCCTTATCAAGAAAGGAGTTAAGACTACAGTCCTACTATCCAAACATGAGAGACTAAGTTTGAGCCTTAAACTCAAGTTGCATTCCTATGGGAAAAACAAACAAAGAAACTTATTAAAAAAACTTTGTCATAGCAAAAGTGTTTTTTTCAGAGTAAGACCAAACGCATTTTTGAGTCTACAGGAGGAAGGGATGCCAGCAGCAGCAACAGCCACTGTACAAACCCTCTTAACCCACCATTTTAAAAGAGTAAACTTTGGTTTCTTTTCCAGCTATTTCAGGTTTCATATCTTATTTCACAACTTTTTTTTTCTTTTCAGAAAAACAACGTAGTATTTTGTTTAAAAACTATCTGAACCAAGGACAAATTGTCAGACTTAATTAGGAATGTTCTGTCTGTCTGTTTATTGGTTTAAAATATTTCCTAATGAAGTATAAAGACATTTTGTGCCTCAATAGTATGAGTACAATATTCACTGTTTTGAATGACTTAGATATCAGAGGATTGTCTGAGCATCTGTACTTTGAAAGGCATATGAAAAAACATTTTCTAAGAAGTAATATCATATCTTTAGACAAAAAAGTTGTTTCAAATGAAACTCAGCCGATTCCTGCAGATTAGTAGTAGTCAGATCTCAAGACGGACTTGAAGAAAGTCCAGTAGGCACAAGTTCTTTGTAAACCCAGTATTATCCAAAACCAAAGGAAAAATGTACTCCTCTCACTACTTATACAGCATTTCAAGTCTCAAAAAAGCTAAATAATACTGTGGTTTAGATGCTGCACTATCATCAAACAGCTAGGTTTGCAGAGTTTTTTATACTGAAGACAAAGAGGGAGGTATCTGCTGCTGTTTTTAGGAACTCCCTTTTTTCTTCTGTTTGCCTATGTACAGTTGCTGAACTGCAAGTTCTACAAAGGAATGAAGTTTTTATGGAAAGCCACTGAAAAATAAAGGCAGAGCTAATATATCAAATGAAAATACAAAAAACAAACAAACAAAAACCCAAACAAACAAACAAAAACAAACAAACAAAAACCCAAACAAAAAACCCAACTTGGTACAAAGGCAGAAAATTATAACTGAGCAATTCTTCTTTATTTGGTCTCAAACTAGCAAAATTTATTCTTTTCAAGCATGAATTTGAACCCACTGTGTTAAAAAATGACAAATCACTGACAAAAAAAGAGATTGTTGACCCTCCAGCCAATCCAGGAACCTGTTACTGTGAGAAGAAGAGGATGAGGAGAAAGAAGAGGAGGAGGGGTAAGATGAAGTGGCTGCCATGTATCAGAGTGCCACCCTCCAAAAGTGTGAAGAAATTATGCAAGCTGTTAGTGGAGAAGTAGGTCCTCTAAAGGCACCAGAAGCCCTCTGTTGTGCTATGCTAAGTCTCAAAGCCAAGTACTCAAAAATCATATTAAATGTGGATAGTTGTTAGATGGTAAAAGACAAGGATTTCCAAGGTTCTGAGCTCCTACTGCTACCAGCTGACTTCACTAGACTTGTGGATGCTACATGTCTGTGTGAGGAGTATCTAATTAAGCAAAAGCAGCTATATATAAAAAGCGTAAATAATCCCCTCTGAAAATGCAGTCTACTTTTATACATGCCTGTGTGGAAATGGTTACAAGAGGTGTGCTTGAAGGGCATTTGTCACATAAAGAATGTTGCATTTCAGTGCCAGAGATTGTTATTCTCCTTCTAAAAAATAGTGCAGGGAGTTTACAGGAACTGGAAAAAATGGAAGAGAGAAAATGAGGAAAAGATTCAAAACCAGGCAGATAATCACACAATATTTTACTTGTTGAATTTTAAATTAAATTAAAATATATTGTACCACCAAATACCATTTCCTTTCCTGTCAGCTGGAAGAACCATTCTTGCTGAGTGGATTGAAGAAGTGGGTATTAGTTTGCTCAACAGTATTCAGTCTTCCTGCATTTACTAACCTGTTTGATTAATTTTTTAGTATGTTTTACCAAAGCCAGTTCTCTAAAATCACTGACATAAGCTTCAAATATTAATTTAAAATGCAAATGTCTGAAAAAGTGTCCAGTCTACTTCTACTGCCTTTCTATCAGAAGAGTAATTTTGAAATATATTTCCAAGTATCCAAAAATGAACTCTTCTATAGGGATTAAGTGAAGCAAATATGAGGGCATTGTTCTTGCTGTACCTAATAAAACACTATTTTCTTTTCTTCTTTTTTTTTTACTCTCTGTTCAAAGCTACAGCCACATAAATCTGAACAGATTTAGGCATCACTGCCCACTGGCAAATAGGTTACTAGCCTATCTATAAACTGCATAATTTCTGCAATACTATTCCATCCTAAAGTCACTTTTCCAGTCTGTGCTATTTCTGAATAACATTGCTACCATGGGGGTTTTTCCCTCTTGTGTAGCTGTGTCTACATAGCCACAAGTATACAGGCAACTGCTTACACTATTGAATAACATTTAAATAATCACATTTTCAAACGTACTTCAAATTGCTTTGTGAGCAGTAGAGCAGAGGAAAAAAGCCAAGCCAAAAGCTTTCTCAAGTCTTTCAAAACTACATGTAGAAGTAAAATTTTTGTAAAAAAAAAAAATTGACATAGGAATTCCAACATAGGTTTGCCAAATAAATGCTCTTATCTCACTTGGGAAGCTCATAAAACTGAAATATTTAAACTTAGTTAAGATAAAAGAAATTATTAGACATACAGAATTCTAATTGTTCTATTATAGTAGCTTATAGTATGCATCTTAAATAATAGTAGATTGATATATATTTCTGATACATTATAAGATTCCCAAACTCTGCTTAGTATGATGACCCCTAGAAGTAGTAATGTGGTTCCTATCAGTTCTTCGGGGAAGGCAGTGAGGCACTAACCTAGGTGTGGAGCAGATACTCGTTTCTACTTAGCATCGAGGAGCTCACTGTACACTTTTAACACAGAGATGCAGAAGAGGGACCCCATCTCCCTGAGAAGGCATGTGATCTGCTCAGTGGTACTTGCACTCACTGAGACCCCTCACAGCTTCCCCAAGCCACTAAAAAATGGTTTACTGAGAAGCTAGAGTAGCTTCAACTCAGTCTTTCTGACTGGGAAAAGCTTTAATCAGTGTCCTAGAATCCAGGGAATCTTGAATCCAGGCTGAGTTTCCCAGAGACACTGAAAGACCTTTTTCTAAGTCATAGTTGAGTTTTGGCATGACCTAAATTTTGAGAAATCATTTTAGTAATTTTAGACTTTTTGCCTACAGTCATATAGGGTGCTGCCCATGACAGGAAAAGCAGGGTTAAAGTCCCCTGTATTAATTTCTCTGCATCTCCAAGACCACTGTTATATTCAGAATGAAGAATAAAAACACTTTCTATTTTATGAAATGCTATTTCAGTAAAATATTTGACAACTTAACACTGAGACCAATTGTAATCCTACAACTGAGGAGAGCACACGAAAGGAATTAATTACCAAAGGCAGTACACAGGGAATGGGAAGTTCCCATGCTTGTTTTGCAACTGCAGCCACCTTCTCATGAACCTATATATTTGTTCCCTTAGTAAACTTTACCCTTAGTGCTGTCTATTCCTGTGCATATTTCTCAAAACACAGACCCCACATGCTCCATGAAGTTTTTTGGCACACAGAAAGTCTCTTCAGTGCTTTCTACATGTTGTCACTGTTAATTAAAAGAATAAGATAACCTTTTTTTTTCCCCAAAGACAAAGCAAGAATGTGCCCTACAGCTGCTGATATTCCAGTTTAATCAAAAAAGCATATATGCCACTAGTTTAGTCCATGTTCTTTGCATTAGCACATCTAATCACTACAAACCATCTGTCACTCAAACATCAAATTTTTTTTCCAGAAATCTCTGGAATTCCCATCTGCCATGTCCACAAGTATGAAAACTGAATTTCTCAGTCAAAGCTGCAGGATAATTTTCAGTAATTTTCTCATAAGTTTGTAGGTGTTAGAAAGAATTCATGTCCTGAAAGTAGATGTGTTTCTTCAAGGCAAATTATTTTAAGAAAGTTTATGAGATTTGAGAGATACTATGTGTATACTTCCAGGTGATGGTTGGAGAATGTAACCAAAGCTAATGCAATGAATTTCCTTTATGTTTAACATGCTGGAAGTGGAAGAATTTGGCCATAAATGCTGCATAGGGACAATCTGGTCACAGTTTGGTTTTTGAAAGAAAATAATATGATAAAGTTGGTTGCT
This sequence comes from Lepidothrix coronata, assembly GCF_001604755.1. Classification (NCBI taxonomy): domain Eukaryota; kingdom Metazoa; phylum Chordata; class Aves; order Passeriformes; family Pipridae; genus Lepidothrix; species Lepidothrix coronata. Next base: position 6,846,636 of record NW_016690189.1, read on the forward strand.
GTAGTTTGAGATTTTCAGAATTTGTGAGACTCCAAAAATAAGATATGTTGGAAAATTAAGGGATGCAGATTCCATTACTATCAATGTGATAGTATCGCATGGTGTGATTCTTCTAGTGTCCTGTACAGGGCCAGGAGTTGGACTCAGTTATCCTGATGGGTCCCTTCCAACTCAGCATATTCTGTGATTCTGATTCTATCAAATATACCAGGCACCGTGGTGGTATGCTATTATAACAGTGAAGCACTGTACTACTCTTCTCACGTAACTTGGCAACAGAGGTTCTGTGTGACAGAGGTGTCAGCCAGTGAGCTCTATAAATCCCAATAGCAATGTCTGCATTTTTGGCTAATATAACCATCCCTTGAAAACTGAGAAGATCTCTAGACTGTTCTGTAGGAGTGAAGTCATCACCAAAATGAAGTTTCCATGGTTAAAATAATATTTGCAATTCATTTGCTTATATTCAAATATACTACTTCTTCCCAACCAGTAAGATATTCTGAACTAATTTATAATTTTTTGTACTAACTCCCAAAAACTGAAATGACACATCTGTTAAGAGAAGGGAAATGGTGGAAAGTGAAATCTCACATTAGGAACTGTAGTCAGAAAATGATATTTTCCGTTATTTCATCACATTTAACTGCACTAGCCATCCAATAAAACACCCAAGAGGATTCTGGAACTGAAAAAAATAGATTGATTTCTTGTTTATTTATGTGTTTAACAATGGAGAGTGACTACACATTAGTGTAAACCTACAAGGCAGCCCTGGAAGAATCACAGCTGCAGCTTGCTGCTAAAAGCATCTACTCTAAACAGGCAAGATAGACTCCTAAATGGGTTTGACACCACAAACATTACCCCTGGGGTGGCAGTAGATCTCAGACTGGTGGTAGTGTCGGAGAGAGGGGTGATACTTTGGAGGAAAACACTAAGTAGAAGCAAACTTAAGGAGAAAGGGGACATTGAAAGGAACAGGGAATAATGAAACAGTGTAAGATGAGAGGCAGCTGTGGCTTAAATGGAGATGTGTCCATGAAAATTTACAGATCCAAATCTCCCTTAAGTAGAAATGTCTACAAATCTTCACAGAACCCTCCTTAGGCTATGCCTGGAGCTGCCCTTGTAGCTGAAGTTTCTGGCTTGATCTTGCTTCTGAATTTCACCCTGGAAGATGGGTAGGAAAGGAGGAAGATTACCTGAATTTTAGTTTTCCCAAAACTCTCTTTTCCATGGGTCTGGGATCAGAGTGATACTTTGGAGATCAAGAGTTAACAGCTGGACCCCATCATATCCCTTCTCCTTCAGGACAGCTGCCCATGCCATCTGGAAGAAATGCGGTTTCTACCTCACACAAAGTTCTCTCTCTCACCACACAGTTACTACAAGGCCTGTTTATTCCACTGTTGTAGCATATTCCCTCCTTTGCATTTTTCTGTTCCCACCCATCATTTACTCATAACAGATGACATCATTGCTGGACAAATATATGGTGAAGGTGTTTTCAACCTTTGTAAAAGCTCTAAAGCATGTGCAGAAAGTCCATTATTAGCCTAGATTTGTAAAAAGCCCTCTCTCCCTCTTTTATTGTTTCCTTTTGGTATCTTTCCTTCTAACAATGTCTACATAAACATAACCCAAATATTTAGGACCCCAAGCTCTCAAATGCAATCCATACCTGTTCATTTTCTTTATGGAAAGTAAGGCTGTGATCAGACATGAAATAACTCTAGCTAATAAATCTGCTTCCAAGGACTGAGTAATCTCATTACGAGTGGGAAATGATGGTTTATTCATCAACATGTGGAGTGCTTTAAAAGTGCTGGAACTGCCAAGCTAATGTAGAGAGGCAGAGAAAGTCTGCTTGAAGAAAAGAAGGAACCTCTAGTGATGTTTTACATATGTAGAGACTTATGTTGGAAAGAATATCCTGGAAAATAGGCTAATTGTAAAAATCTTTAGGATATGAGGCCTGCCTAAATATTACCCATTCGTATAACAGGTTAATTTTGATGTTCTTAATAGAGATGAGAACATATGTTGTACATGGTGGAAAGGAGGTATAAAGTAATTTCTAAGTGCATTTTCTTTCTGCTTGGAAAACCTCATGGTGAGATGTCAGCCTCGTGTTACACAAAATGCCAGATTAGCTTCAAAAAAATGGGTTTTCTTTTGAGCTAATTGTGGTTTTGCTAGTATGATTCAGTTTGGGAGAAAAGGAAATCTCTGCAACTTTCCAGAGAGAGAATCAATTTTTCTCCACAGCTCTTTTCTTTCTTTCGTGATTGAATACAATGCCTATAGTGACATCTGTTTCCACTGGGATGGAAGATGCAATATCAGTCCAAAAGAACTTGTAACTGTTGACACTCAGCATGGTTTTAAGAACCTTGATTGCCAAACTAGAATGTTTAATTATCACATTTTTTCTCTTTTCACTGGGAAATGTGTGTGCACTTTTTTAATTTGCACAATGAAATCTGAACAAAAATTAGGCCCTAAGCTGTCTTTTGTGTTTTGGTTGGTTTTTTTTTTCATAACTAGTTGTGGAGGAATGTTTAGTTTCAGGGGCCAGATGTAGTATTCTTTCATCAGCTGTGCAGGAATTGAAATGAACTTTTTTGTTGGAAAATAAAGCACCACGAATTTAGTTCTCAGAGTTAATTAAATGTCATCTTCATACCTGACAGCCTACATTTTTCATAGAGTAATCACAAAGATGTTCTGAGAGTGCTAGAAACTGAGCTAGTTTATAAGCCATGAATATTTGAATTGTTCTTCTTTATGGCCAAATGGAAGAAACTGTTGAGTTCCTTCCCAGAATAAGACAGCTGGCACTCTCAAAGCCTGGACTCCAGTGTATGCGACGTCTCAGCAGAGGTTGAGTAACATGAGTGAAACTGTTTCCATGAACTGATGAGAGTAGAGAACTGTGTGGTTTTTTGGTTGAAATTGGTTGCTTTGTAAGAAGCAGATAGAAATTAGACTGCAAACCATAAGAAAAATTAGTGTGGACCTGAGAATGCTCTAAAGGACATAGACTGAAGAATTAGAAAATTCAAGCAAAGAAATAGTCTCCATCTACCTCTTCTTTTGCACTCATATGGGGCTTGTCATTCATCTTACACAGATTAGGTTGTGTTACAGAAATTTCTGTCTTATGAAATCATGCTTTCTTTATTGGGAGGGAAAAAAGCAAACCATCAAGAGAAGTTTCAGTGAGCACCCAACAGAATTCTTGGAGAGGGAAGGAACAGAAAGTCTTGTCAGGAGGGAAAGGAATATATCCATATCTTCACAGAATCACGGGGTGGTTAAAGTTGACAAGGACCTATAGGGATCACCTAGAAGCTCACTGACCACCTCTTCAATAAACTTCTTGTTTTAGCAGTACAGATAGACTGAATTAAACAGACAGGTGTTGAAGTGAATAATTCAAGGGACCTGTACTAGGACTAAGAAAGACAAATGCAGATGTAGGGAAAATACATAGATATAATTCAGAAAAAAAAAAAAGTAAAAGTAATTTAAAGGTCTTTTGAAGATAAGGGTATAGGCTCTACCTTTTGCCAAATCAGTCTAATTTTATGAAGTTTCAAGGTAAATATGAAACCTTGGTTCCTCTGTAGAAAATGGCAAAATTCTGAATTACTTCCAATACAGAAAAATACCACTCTAATGTTTGAGAAAAATAAACATTAAAAGGTAAAACTAATGTAGCAGGGGTAAGGCAGGTTCAAATTAAAAGAACCATCAGAAAAATGAATTCATGGTTTCAACAAATTGAGATCAAATAAAAAATTGACCATGTGTGCTGGTTTAAGAGTTAACCAGCAGGGGAAATGAACTCAACTCAAAGGAGAGATTATAAGTCAGAATAACAATTTATTAAAATAATACAGTAAGTACAATCATACAAACAAACAATTGGTCCTAACCCACAAAACCCAAATGTATAACCCAGTACCCTGGGGCATGAACAAAGTGGTGTTCCCTGGGCCCCGCTTGAGTCCAAAGTAAAGGGAGAGGGGAAAAACCTGCTGGTGGGAGAGCTGCTGCAGTCTGGTCAAAAGTGGTGATTGCAGTCCAGTTGAGGGTGGTGGTCTAAGTCTGGTTGAGAGCGATGAGCTGCAGTCTTCCTCTGGATCCCAGGAGTGGTTGAAAATGTTCCAAGACTCCAAGATTATACATCCTCCAGTTCAGGCAGGAATGCTCAGTACTTCCCTCAGGGCAGGGAGTTCCACAAAGGGTGTGAGGACAAGAGCATCCTCCTATCTCACAGGCCTCTGAACACCTAGTTTATAGCCTGAGGAGTCAGGCTCTGTGGGCAGAGGGTGCGAATAGTCTATTGAGGACAGTTTCTGGGAAATGGCATGGAAGGCTATAGAATACACAGTTTTGGGTTACACCCATACCAGGATGAACTGGTCTCAGCTGTCCTAACTAGGACACCATGGCTTCCCATTAAGCAAAAAATCAAAGATGCTTAAAAGTGGGGAAATAGACAAGACAATGTCACCACCATGACAGTTCTGAAGCTTGTCAATAAGATGCTAAAGAGGAAGCAGAAAAAAACTAACACCAGGGACAGAAGAAAACCCTCTAAGTTTCATCTCATGATGAAGACTACCTGATTGAGCTAATATTTCACTGAGGCTGCTTACAGCACCCTGATGAAAGCAAAACTAGTTCAGAAATTTGGAAGGTGTTTTATTTACTGTTTTGTTAAGGGCATGCTGAACCAGTACAGAGCACAGAAGGATATGCTGGCAATCACAAATATGAACCCTCTTGTTTTTGAAACAGAAAAATATGCTATAAATAAATGTCTGAGAAGCCCTGGTGCTTACCATTTAAATGCTTGAGCTGGTCTAGGCAAAAAATAAATACTGCTACTCTTTGCCAAGCTGATGGGTAAAACGGTCTCGTAATGTTTCCAGTACTTTATGCCTATGGCTTGGTCATAGACCACAAGTAAAACTTTTCCATGACCATTTTGGAATTTCCACTTCTGTTCAAGATTGGGAAATGCAGTCACCATTAGCACAAGGAAAAAAAAAAAAAGGAGTTTCAAGAAACTTTTATCAAACTTCTGCATCACAATATTGCTTGAGTCTTTGTCTTATTTTTTTTCACATAGTGTGTCTCATATAACACTCCAAAACTTGTTACTGTAACAACAGAGCACAGCACCATCCATAGGAGGAAAACCTGAGGACTTTGACTTAGAGACGATCTAGAGAATTAATGAAAAGAAAGTATCTGATGCTGTTCCACGGAGCCCCCACAGGATCTAAGAAAGTGAAGAAATGGTGGAATGATCAAAGTGGAATCTGTGTGGGTTGAGAACAGTATGTGAGAAGGATGGGACAGCTACAGTAGCAGAGCAGGAATAGGGAAGGGTTTTGTTTCTTCTGGCATCAGAGCTACTGATGGGAGCTTTGGTCAGACTTCATGGACAGCCAAGGCAGTGAGAGAGTGGTCTTTCTCCTGCTGCTTGCTTTTCCCATTTGACTTGCTATATCCAGCTCCTGCAGTGCATGGATGGAACAGAGGAAGCAATAGCTATTGCAGCCCTCAGGATTGCAAGGCAACTGCACCTTGCTCTTGGCACACCTCTAGCAAACTTCACAACATACCCTGGGCAGCTGAGGTACTGTGCTGCTGGTGCTCCCTCTGATGACCATCTGGGCTGCTCTGAGTGTCATGGCCTTCAAACCCTCTACCCTTTCAGTGCTCAATCTCTTCTTAATGCCAGGAGAGTGACATCTTCTTCCAGTACTGGCAGGTTTCAGGGACTGTCCCAGTAATATTTCCTTGGAACAACATCATAGAAGCAGGTGGCTGGAAGGTGCTTCAAGAGGGTAGATGTTCAGCCCATCTTTGTGTTCAAGGGCAGTTTCAAGCATACCTATGCAATACAGATATCCGTGCATTTTAAAGAACATATCTTAGGTATTTAAAGGGATACTGCAATTTCTTTAAGTAACCATTCAAGTGATCAGTTAATGACTGATCTAAATCTGTCTTGGTGCAAAATGAGCCAGTCTCTGCACATCCTACTCCCTGTGATCCAGGAGCCCAATCAGTCACTGTTTTCTGGGTAGCTGTCTTGCCATAGTTATTACCATTTGCCTTTTCAACTCCTCATTTCCAGACTAAACAAACCCAGCTCTCTCAGCTTTTCCACATAAGTCTTATTTTCTGACTGTCTGTTTAGTAGGAAACCACAGACCAGCTTACAGGTTTAACTTTGAAATCACGTACTAAGATTCTATTATCTACACACCAGAAATAACAAAGTAATATCAAGTATTGCAAGAAAAGTGACAGAAATTTCAGAAAGGGTTTTCATAACTTGATAGCATCTAAAAAGCTCTTACATGCAAATGTATTTAGTGCTCTGGATAGTTTCAGATCATGAGGTAGTGAATATACCAGGGAACTCTGGAACCATCATGTTTACTTTTGTAAAAAATCTCTCTTCCCAGATTCCTCTCTCTCTCTCCAGCTCTCTAGACAATTTCAATTGCATGAAGCAAAGAAAATTTATGTCTGAAAGCAGAAAACCAAAAAGATGGATGATCTCATCAGTTCCTACTCAATCTGTCCCAATGCTTCACATGCTACAGCAAGTACCCTGCTCAGCATTTGCAAGGGGCATTTCACACTTCGTGGCACAAATGCACTTGTTGCTTCACTGAGGGTAGTATTTGTCATTGATGCTGCAATTATGGTCAGCAACTAGCTGTACTGACAATGTAGAGCCTTTACTGTTTCACAATCCCAATCAGGATGAGTAATTTTTCCCATTTGAGATCTTCTTTGACTGTTTTTTTTGATCTTGCTCTTGTCTAGAGCAGTAAAGAGCATGTGTGTCCATACTGACAAGAGTAGGCAGGAGCCTTCACAGGGAGCTGTCAGCGTACCGCTGCAGCCAGTTGCTTGCAGATACAGGGCTGATCCAGTCAAACCTGCTGTGTGAGTTTTGAAGATGGCTGCTTGCAATAAAACTCTTCCAATCCACAGCCCAGCATGCAGTGTCCCCAGAAGATTTCCACAGACAGTCTGAGTTTTTCAGAGATTGCCAGAGCTTCCCCTTGCATGAACGTAGCCTCACACTGAATGGGGGCCACTGAGTGGAGCCAAGTCGGGAGCCACAGTTATCTCTCTTGTCCCCTCCCTCCTCTGCAGGATGCACCACTGAGAGATAGAACCAGTGCCACAGGGACAGCAAGATGAGAGGATGTTTCCCATTGGACCCAGATCAGCCCTGTGGAGTGGGATAAAAGGATCCCCTGAGGGTCACAGAAAGGTGTTTTCTAAATCCATCACAGACTGTGAACAGCAGGATAGCGAGGAGATGCTACTGCCATCTTTTACCTACACATGGTCATGCTAAGTCCTGGAGGGAAATGCTTAGGATAACACGCTAAGTGTCTTAATAAACTTGCAAAGAAAAGAGGTGTCTGGTCCTGAAAACATCATGAACCTTCTTAACGAAGCTTCTGCCTTGTGCCACACTAAAAAGAAAGTATGGAAGCCTAAGACATGGTGGAGCAAACACTCTTCCCATTCCAGAGTGCTCAGTGAGCTGGAGGAGAAATCCCTGTTCTCACCGGAAGAAAATTATATGTTTCTCCAAGGTTATAAGTGCCTTCCATCATGGTTAATTCTGTGTTTCTTCAGGTGTCAGGGTACTAATCTAATGTTTCCCTTTCTATACCAACATGGGTGCTACTAGGAGTCCTAATTACTTCTGCACATTCCAGTATACCTTTTACTGTGGTAAGGAAATAAGATAATAGGGAAATGCCTACCGTTTTTATTTTTTAACAAGCTTTCTGAGATAAATCACAAATATGTAGACTAAATAGTAGGTATGGCAAATTAAAAGGTTTGGAAGAGAACAGTTATGTGAGGCTGTCACACTTCTCTCCAGTACTGAAGTACAGGTGACTGTGCTATGTGATGCACTCAAGATGTGTTGGATCTATGTACTATGTACATTTTACACTATTGGTTTTTGCAGAGTAAATTTAATGATATCAGGACATTGACAATAAGCATAGTTGCTTGCCTAGGAAGCAGATACAAAGTAAGTCAAGAGCTTTTCAGATCCATGTAGGTTTGTTGCACAATTCAGTTGCTTAGGGACGTACCTGAAATTTTGGATGTATGGCAGCCTGGATGGAGTTTCTGACTGAGTGCAACCACATCTCATCTGCCAGCGCCATCAAACAGCTGCTTATCTGATAGAAAATCTCCACTACCAATACAAACATTTCCAGAAAAATTTCATTTTCAATAAAAAACATATATTGTAGGGAAAATTCAAACATGTAGTCTTTCTCCTTCTTCATCTTTCCTTCCCTCCCCAAAAATTACCTGCAATTTGCCAATTTTTTTTCAGTTCTTTCCTCCATCTCCCCCTTTCCTTCTTTTACTCCCTCCCTCCTTGAGCAATTAACTCTGTAGTAGCCAGCTAGCACATAACAGGGGCTTGTACCTTTTAGCATCCTCTGTTGTAGAAGATGCTAGAAATAACAAGTTTTGATATTTTCCTGCGTTATGGAACTGTCATTCAAGCAGGTCATGTCTAGAGTACTACTGAAATGAAAGCTTTTTCAGTCAGTTTTCTCCTCTGTTTGGTCTACCTGATCCATGCACCTCCAAGGCCTTTCTCTACTTGCAATATGGCATCCAGGCCACCAGCATTCCTCAGGCTGCCCATGCCTTAACTTTAAATGACCTCCTTTTCTAAAGATTAAATCTGTATGCTCTTTCTCTCTTTGCTTCTTACCTAGCCCAATTTTTGACAAAAATAAAGATAGAAGGAGGGTCCTGTTGACCCGTGACCAGGCTCTGTAACCCAGAACACGTCTGGGAAGGAAGAACAAAGTGATCTCTCATCCCAGCTACATCTGACATCCCCCTACCTTCCTCACCCACTTCCTTCCTCCTTCTGCTGCCCTGAACTCCCAAACCCCTCCTTTAGCCTTTAACTGCTTCATGACTTCTTATTCCATTCATTCTCCTCTATCTTTCTGCAGTTTCTTCTCCTTTCCCAAAGCTGCTACCTGATATTCCTCCATTACCACCCATCCAGTGCACGCATCTTGCACTTTCTTTTCACAACCAGCTTCTAATTAGACAGTAAACTCTGATTACATTTCTTCCACACACACACCCTTCCTTCATCAGAGCTGCATTTTAGTGAAACACAGACATTTCTCAGATTTCAGTCAAGAGAAAGGGTCAGATTTACATTGCTTGGGTATGACATGGAATGAGCAACCCAAGTATGTTCCCTTGAGCAATTAAGTTCATATAACCCCCAGCTCATGGGCAGATACTTGCTGGGATATTCTGTCTGCCAATGCTTACTTTAACTCATCTGCCTTACAGCTTGGCATAACTCTCTGCAAAAACTAATCTCTTTCCTTTTTTACTTCTCCTTTCTTTTGCCTTTTTTTTTTTTTTTAACAAAACACACCTTTTCTAGTCTTGTTTCCCATGGAAGTGGCAGGTTTGCAGTGAACACCTGAGAGGTCATGGGGTGGCAGTGAAGCCAGGCTTTGTGGTTCCATAGGCAGTTACGTAGTTGTTAACATGTACACACAGCAAGAGATTTCGTGGTGTTTTATTCAGAAAGCTGTATCTTAAGAACCTTTTGCTTAATGAACCCGAGGTCTGGACCACAAAACCAATCCTGCATCATGAGCAATTCTAGACGAGACCAGTAAGAGTTTATGGTTATGGACTTAAATAAAAAAAAAAAAAAAGTTTGCAAACGTAAGGAGTTCTCCACCTTAGTTGCTACAAAACTGGCAATGTACTATAATAAAGCATTTGAGGGCTCTGGCAGTCACAAAGCAGAAACATAAATGCAGTCCTGCTTTTCTAACATAAGCACTATAAAAACAGTTCTACTATAATGTGTAAAGGAGCTGTTAGACGAGAGCGTCTTTGATTAAGAAATCTTAGACCACATCAGACTACCCTATTGTCTCATAACAACTACTTTAAGAAAACTCATAACATGGCCTGCTTCTGCCAAGTAGGACACTTAAGATGGCCAGCCACTATCACTGCTTTCCCTCTGTAATCTGGGACGGGGAATATCAGCTTCAACAGAGTCTTCCCTCCTTCTTAATGACTCACACATGGCTGTGCTGGCACTTCCTGCAGTTCCTCCCAGAAGAAGTTTTCTAAGTGTTTAGTGTTCAATTATTGCTGCATCAGTGCATCTTCATTCTACAGGAATAGGGAAGTGCACTTCCATTATCGTCTTGCACTGAGGTCAATTAAAAACAGCTTGTGGCCTGTTTGACAGTTCCATTTTGTCACATATTGCAGCGACATCTGAAAGCAGTGGTTCTGCTTGTTTATTGGGTCACATAAATATATTTGGTAAAGATGGTTCTGCATAGAAATGCTTAAAACAAATATGCTTATTCATATGTGGATGTGTGTTTGTACACATATGTTTTCCGGGGCCTCATTCCCTCATGTCCTGTAATTCACTCAACCATTCATATAAAGGACAATGTATCTAGACATCTTTCCACAGTGGATGTGATCTCATTTCTAGAAAATATCATTAAAACCTTGCTGCAAAGGAGCAGGTCCTTATATTCACAGTTGTGGCATCTTAGCTACTTTCAGAAAGCCACCTCCAGTATTGCTCTCAAATCAGACTGACTAGTTTAGAACACTCTTGAATACTTACCACTATATGGCAAACCAGAAATAAAATTAAAAACTAGTTTTCACCACACATCTTCTGCAGGGCTACACTCTGAGGTATTTTCAGTAACATCAAGCTGCCACAGTGCTGTGGCAGCTTTTTCTAGAGGTCCTGCATAGGAACCAAAAACCCTGCTTGCATAGTTCCCCTACTGCCTTCTATCTGCCTTCACATAGTATTTGCATATTTGAAAATGTCTGCTGAAAGCCTAATTACAACTGCAGTAAACATTAAAGACTTCTGCAGTTAAATTGCTCACACAACACTGATTTGGGTTTGGTTTTTAATATGAAAACAACAAGCATTCCACAGCCAATTATACATACCTTAAACAAAGTTCAGAGCAGAGAAACCCCCTGATCACCGATGCTATTTAACTCCCTTCAAGTAGCCAAATCACAGAACTACAGATGCAGATGAAGAAAGACTACCAGTAATCCACAAAAATGCTGAAACAAGTGCTTTCCCAGCCCACTGGTCTAGTGTCCATTGTTCATGTCATAAAGTTAAAGGCTGCTGCTTGTTGTTTCTCCAGAGTGCTGGTTTTACACAGGGAAGAGTGGTGAAGGTTACTCAACATGTAGACCCCCCTTCAAAGATAATGTTACTGATTTTGGCCCCAGGATGAGTTGATCAGCCCCTGTTTGACAGTGGGGAAAGTTTGCTACCATCCAAGCTCATATGATGGAAGGTATGAAGAGCGTTAAGGGAGTGGTTTCAAGAATAAAACTGAAAAAGATCAAAAGAACACCATTTGGATTTGTCTTTAATTGAGGCTTGACTTGGACACTGCTAACAAAGCAACTCTTTAATCTAGAATCTTTTATTACTGCAGAGAACAAATGCAAGGTATGAAATATTCGTTTTAATTATTTTTCTCTCTTCCTCTCCTCCGCCCCAGGAAAATGAACAATTCAGACTCTGATGCGGGTTTTAGAGGTGCAGCTGTGTGTTGTGTTTCCAAGTTCCTTTTTAACTCGCACTTCTAGCAACCAGTCAAAAAGTTATAGATTGTTAAAAAAACCTGGGTTTGGGCTCATGCTAAAATGAAAGACTAATTCTCTAGAAATCCCTGAGGCAAAGTAAACTGTGCCAAGTGTAATTTCCCTTCCTTACTGATTGTCTTCTTTCTCCGATGCAGTCATTCATTTGCTCTGTCACATGTTCCAAATTATAAAAAGCATTTATCAGAAAATTTCTGGCCTGTGACTGTCAATGACTATGTGGATTTCTCTGGTATTCTCCAGGTTTTTTTTCTTCTCTGTTCCAAAAGACGTATTTCCCATTTCTATTTTCAAAGAGGAACTAAGGTGTTATTACTGTAATTGCAGAGATTGTTATAGTGTCATTATTACTTCCTTTTTCTGCTTATGCAGAACTACCAGGAACGTATCTTTTTCTACTTGATACCTTTGTCAAGGGTGCTTTTAACAGGCTAGTAAATCTAAATAGGAGTCAACTTTTTTTCTAGGGGCTTGAGCAACACAAACTTGTATTTGAGGCTTTGACTGGAATAGGGGTGAGGCAGATCCTCCCCTCCACCCACTTTATAATTAAGTATGATTTATTAGTAATTTTTTTCCAGTATAGCTTCAACTGAAGATTAATATATATCCTTTTCTAGTTTTAGAAATTCCAAGAAATAGTATCCAGACCCTTTAGTCTCATGAGACAGAAGACAGCTTGCTCTGAAAACAGACTAACAACAGACACATGATATTTCCACCAGGACCATGTAGTCATTATACTTTACATTGCATGAAGGTGAAAAAAAAAAGCATCTTTTAAAATAATGTTATACAGGCTTTCTTCTAGTACTGGGAATGAGCTGGATAAAAATCCAGAGAGGGTCTTGGTTTTTGTAGCTTGGAAGCTGCAGCTGATCTCCAAAATCATGACCTTATAATTTTGTCTCCAAATTTTACTTCTTACTTACTCCTCTGCTGCCATTTCTATGATAGTTGTCCAGATGCCACTCTTCAATAAAGTCTGATCTTTTCAGGATTTGAAACTATTTGAAACTATTGGCCTGAAGATTCTCATAAAGCGGATCTTTTAAGGGATGATCCGTGGTGTCATGTAACCTCATATTCAGATACAAATGAAGTAGCAAATAAGCAAAGGAACAAGAACATTTTAGGTTTTTAAGGTGTAACAGTGGAAAATATAACATGCAGTTTCACTCCATTTTAGTCCAGACATGAGCTAATTGTAGTACTCAAAGAAAAATTTTTCTGTTTTTCTGTTTCTGACAGCCACAGGGTCCTTCTGTAAATGCAAACAGGAACTATGATGTAACTAATAAAGTCTGAGTCTTCATTCTTTCTGTGCTGTTTACATAGTGGACTTTTGAATAAATTCAATTTAAAAGAAAGCCCCATGGATTGATCTTGGCAATTAAACACAGGATATGAGCAAGAAGAAAGGTTCTACTTCGCATTTCTTTAGATTAGTTGATGAATCCTATTTCCTAACAACTGTTCATCTACTACTGTCAGTGTTACGAAGCAGATCATTCTGAAGAAAATTGGTCTGTACAAATCTGGGGGAAAATGAACATCTTTTCATCACTGTGATATTGAGAGACTCACTGCACATAAAAGAAAATCTAAAGTCTCTCCATAGTTGTAAAGAACTCAGCAATACAATTTACAATTATATTAACACATGGAATTCTTTCTGGAAGCTGTTTCTGTGAAAGACTCTGGACAAAGAGGAAGGAAATATAAGGAATTTGGAGCAAGTTTTACTCAGTCATATTTGAGTTTAGGCTTGCAGACTTTTGTGCTTTTCCAAATAGAATCTGATGGCATCAATAATATGTAGCATAACAGGAGACAGAGACCAGCTGTGCTTTGAGAGTTAATCTCATAAACTGCTTCCAGAGGAAGGTCATATTCAGAACCCCGAGGGCTTCCAATATGTTCAGACTTGAAAGGTATGTCAAGGAGGAATTGATTTTAAACCATCTAATTTTAACATGCAGTTGGGCCCCAGCACCGCAAATCCCCCATGCACATTGCAAAATATCAGAGCTCTCAAATTTTGCATCTCCAGGAGAATACATGTAATAACCAGAGATACTCAAAACTTAGTGATTTATTTAACACAGTACCTCCTATGACCTTTAAGATAAAAAGGTGCATTTCCTCTCACAATAGTCATATTGCTTGCAGTGCAAGTACTGTGTACAGCCTGCAGGACTCTGATTTGTTAACTCCCATGCTCCATGGCTCTTTTAAAGCAAAATACCCCTAATACTGCCAGACAAAAGTTCACATAGCTTCCACATACATATTAAAAAAAGGGGAGGGAAAGGAAGGGAAGGGAAGAAAAATTAAAAATTCATTAGGTTATAATATATGAATATATTATAAAAGACCAGCTGTCAATCTGAGATTTAGGTTCATTTCATTCAATACAAACATATGTAGAAAGCCAAGGAGGTATCACCCCCTCTTTTTACTCTCTTTCAGATTGTTTAGAATTTTAATAATGGTCACTTAGAAATGGAGGTAAAATATACAGAAAAATTCAGTAAAGTTTGTTCTTCCCAGGGCTGTGACACGCTGCTTATTAACAGCCAATCCATCTCATTTGAATCAGAGGGAAACTACTAGTAACATGACACTTGTCTACGAATCAAAAAGAGACACTTTCACAAGGAGTGAAAAAAATCTAAGTTCCATCACAGACTGTTGAATATGACTGGGGAACTGTCCCAGCAAAAAGTCCACTGCTCTGAAGGAGGTTTGATATCTTGTATTCATAGTAATACGTCTGTCTGTCAGACTGGCCTTTTGGTATTGAACAGCATTCAAATGCTTGCAGTGGATATTTGCACTACAGATTTTCAAGAAGACGGTAGATGTTAATTTTGCATTTGCTAGAAGTGAAAATGAGAGGAATTAACCATCATTCAGGGGATATTTGATTGTCATCTTGGTTCAGATATTGCAGCAATTTTAAAAGAGAGTAAGCTCATTTTTATTTCCTCTCATGATTACCACTGAAGATCCTTAAGACTGAATAATGCCTACATGTTACGTTTGGATTTTCCAGGTCTGGGTTACTAGAAATTAAAGAGGCACTTTTAAAGACTTTAAAAATTAACTGGCTCAGAAGATAATCTCAAGCTATTTTACTTATATGAAGGTAATAGAGTGGTACAATCAGTGAGTACAAAATTCACACTGCGCAAAGAAATCACACAAAAAAAATTTTCTATTTGGTATAAGTTAAGGTTTTATTGTAGGCTGAATTTTAAATTAGATTTCTCAGCTGGTATCACTCTGAGTTTATAGTCACAAAGATCTTAATGTTTCCACAAAATTTCTGAGAATCTTCACTTTCACTCTTTTACAGAACTTGCCTCCATATATCAAATCTAGAAAGACAAAAATGCAGATTCCTTTGTCTATAAAGTATAGGACAAAAAAAAGTGAAGAATCACAATGAATGTAAGGGACTGATTCCCCTTTAACACCTGAGTTGTCCCCAAAAGAGAAAAGAAACTTCATGTGGGAAGTTTGAAAATTTTATCTTATGAATCACTGCTTTTCACAAAGACCAAGATACCCTGATCACAAGTTATGCAATTAAAAGTTACAGTGCTAAGGGGAAAGGACTTTCATTTCATCTAACTTCCTTTATCTGTAAGCTAAGCATCCAAATTAATCAGTTATGTATGCAACCTCTCTAGTGTATGGAGAGGGTTAGGCTGTTACAGGAAGTGGTTCATCCTGTTAATCATACAGCCCTATATTAAGATGATTCCAGCACCACGTGGCTATGCAATTTCTTTCCACAGACCACAGAAAAAGCCTAGATGAATAGCTGAGGTTGGATACCTAGGATCCATAAGCCACATCCCTAAACTACTGGAAACCCTTTAAAACCTGTCCTTTCCCCCACCTTGCCATCCAAACCAGCACTGCAGTGTTAAGGTGTGAGGAATATTTGCCACTTTAACATCAATACCTTGCATCCGGGTCCCCCTCCCATCCACATGGTGTTTCTTCCACATGCTGTTCACAGTCAGTGACAAGAACCAGGCCTTCACTGATTTATAAAAGGAAGGCAGTAATCATGCAACTCACCTGTTCAGGATTTCCATCCTTTACATATTTATAGCTAGGGTAAGAACAGTATCCAAATGAACATTTTTACTTAGGGATAGTGCAAGGCTGATACTTCAGAAACATTCTTCTGTGAATTTACACTCAGGTGTCTTAAGTAAATGAAAGTCCATGGTACATCTTTTCTTCGGACAATTTTCCACAACAATAGTATACTGTATTTAAGCCCTATTTCAAGCCTGTGCTTTATGTTACTCTTCATAATGAAGATAAATTCATCTGTCAAACACTCTTCCAGAATCCTGAGACCTGCTTAGATAACAGGGCTCTACTTTGTCTTCAGACATTTAAAAAATATCCTAAAACAACTTAAACTTTATAGATATTGTAATCTTTGATTGTTGTCATTAATAACAAGACACTTAGATTTTGAATTTTCCTCTGTATCCATAAAAATAACATGTTGAAATTGTTTCCACTTGAGTCAATCTACTTACTTTTTGTAACTTGAAATTTGCAAGCTCAGAAATACAACTGAGTGGAACTGCATTACTTGAAGTTTCATAACAGTCCTAAGATTTCATAAATTTTCTCCTTATGCCAAAGAACAATAGGAGAAATCACTGTGTCCCAAAATAGTCGCTTTCTCGGGAGCTGAGGTTATCACCTCTCATTTGATAAACCCAAGTTCAAGTATCACTTGGGACTAGGCCTGGGACTAGCACAAAGCTCTTGCATTGCAATGTATGCTCTAACCACCAGGCAACTGGGTGAGTGCAGGGGCTCTCTCAGCTTTTCTCTTTCACAATTAATCAGCAATTCTATCCTGAATCTAAAAAGGTTTTCTTTATAAATTTTGTTTACATAGCACATTTCTGTGGAAAGATTCAGTGACAGTGAATAGATATTTTCTGACCTGAAAAATATCTTGTTTGCCAAAGAGGTTTTTTGACAACTCTATTAGGGCAAGGAAACTTAATGCCACTTTTCAAATTAGCTGGGCATATTTGGTCTCTCTCTCTGTATTGGAGAAACCAGGGGTATTGAATCTGTGAGAGGAGACTTCTGTCCGAGGTCTCTGCCCCTCCAAATTGTCTCTAACAGACAAATCCTCTGTGATGTTTTCCTTATTCAATCAGAATTTTCTTCACCCTTTGACTTCTGTCATAACTCCTTGTGTATTTAGCTCTATCTGTACTTAATCCAACTGCATGGGATGCCAAGGGTTAGCAGGGGAAGCTATACATACGTACCTGTCTATATCTAGCCAGATTCAGAGATGTCTGATAGTTTCTTACCAACTTTCCCACCCCAGCTCCTAACAGCCTGTCTGACACTTCAGAGTTTCTGCTTAGAGGTACGTGAAAATACTTCTGAAACCTAACTCTGTATCTAGTTTTGCCATAGAAATTCCAAAAGCATTGCTGTTATTGCACTATACTGAGTCTGCCCATATAATGCTAGTTTGACTTTCCTGTGAGAAGACCAGATTCATAAATCTCAAACCCAGCAAAATGTTTTTTTCCCCCTTTTTCTTTTCTTTCTTGTGCATACTATGTCTACTATTTTGTTTTCCTGGACACTTGTCTGACATAGGGATAAGCACAGAGCAGCATTTAAGTCATGAAGGAATAAAATAACAATACTTTCTCGTTGTCTTGGTGTTAGAAACTTCACAATAAGTGTGAGCAGGTTGCCTTGGGCAGATGAAAGAGCATTTATTGGAACAGCATACATTGTAATTTGCTATGACGCTGTGTAAAGGAAAAAATACTTATTATAAACTGTTTTATAATACTTTGGCCTTGGGACAAGAGCATGTGATATCTAACCACAATCTACAGAGCTGCTCTGGAAACTAGAGTTATATTATGCAGTTAGAGGGTTCATAAGTTTCTTAGGATCAAAAGGTAGAGAAAAGTACCAGGATAAAATAAGAAGATTACTAACTTTAAATAAGCAGTTGTGGAAAACAAGGGCAGACAACACTTCGTTTTCACTGCATTAAGCAGTTGAGTGTTTGTCCAGAAGCTTTGTGTTGACTATTCCTTATTGGCTACTATCAAACTATTATACTGTTATTAAAGCACTTTTCTGCTCTGACTTTCTTTTTTTCCAAGCTAAAATAGAGTATCCATTCTCTATTGAGCTGGACCAAGATCAGTGCCAGGCACTAAAACAGTAGCAGTGAGGCAGCTGGGAGAAAGGTGCTATCCAGTTTAGCTTTGAAAACGTGTATTTGGACCTAATTTTTTTGGCATCAGAAATTCTTATGTGAGCCTCCTAGAAAGCTTCCAAAGGCAAGGATGGTCAAATTCCATGCAGAAATGGAAGCAAGTTACAGAATAGAGAATTAGTATTGCCCTTGAATGTGTCTTGGACCTCACTGTTCACCATCAACAGATTTTCAAAGCAAAAGGACAGAAAACAAACTTATTGTTTACTTAGTAAAATTTACTTAGTAATAACTTTTTTCCAGGTTTTTAATATTGTTTTACTAAAGTGTCTTTCATATCTGTTTTCCCTCATCTTGTGTCAGGAGTGTCTGACAACTTTTTTGCATAGCCCATAGAGGACAAGAAAAGATAAGCCCATAGAAGACAAGAAAAAAAAGATAATGTGGGCATGGAGTCTCCTTTCGTCAATTTTGAGGCTTTCCCCGTATCTTGCCAAGAGTCTGACTGTCCTATTTCAATAATAAAATTCTAAAGTATCACATTAAGAACAGAATTCTGACGGTGAAATTTATCAGAATACGAAAATTATAGCCCCGTTTAAAAAAAAAAAAAAAAAAAAAAAAAAGAGAGAGAGGGGAAAAAAAGGCTTCTTCCACCATGCCTGGACTATCTGATGGAAAAAAGAGCAAAGGCTGTCTTAGCAAGTCTAGGGGGTCCAAGTGTAGTGATCTGGGCTGGGGGTTGTTGAATAGGGATGTTTATAACATGGCACTTCTCAGGACAAGCACCATGTAAAGGAATAACATGAAACAGAGATGGATAAGGATGAGACAGGAAATATGTTCCTGCAGTCTCACAAAAGGCAATAGTCCAGCATTAGAGGATCTTCGGCAAAATGCTACTATGAACACCCACAACTTTGGGGAGACACCCTACACCTCACCCTATCCCTCTACCCACCTACCCTGCCCCACAATCTGCAGGTGAGATAGCCTGCAAACTGGCTTGAAAAAAGCATTGGACCGTTCTGTGCATGAGCTGGGAGGTGACGGCACAGCAACATGTGGAGCTCGGCTCTGTGGTTCCACACACTGCAGCCAGCCACCATCTCGGAGCACACTGCAGTCACAGGAGCTGGTCACTGAAATCCCCATTGCTGAACAGACAGAACTGAGAAACTCAGTAACCTCACCACTTCTGAACTCATCAGCAGAGTTTATATAACGATGAGCCATCAGCTCTTTCACTTCAAGTACTGCCTCAATTTACGTGGCATAGCAGTAATCTAGCTTTGGAGAAAAATGTGAAGGAATGTGTTCCCTGGGGAGTAATTTAATACACAATGTGAGTAAGAAGGAGGCTGTGCTGTTAAATGATACACATTTCTATCCAGAACATTTTTATTAGTCTTGGAACAAAATTAAAGTTTCCACTCTCATTTGCTAAGGTTAATCCAGATTTCTATGAGATGTGCCCCAAACAGATCTAATCTTTTTAATGGACTGTTCTGCTCATTAATTTCTTTAGCTCTTCTTTTTTTCTCCTGCACTGAAGATACTATAGGCATATGAAAAAGAAAAAACATGTGGAATCAAAAACTTCAGACTAACAGATAAAACCCCAAGGACTCTCAGTTGTAAATTTAATACAGGACTGGCTAATGTTTAGACATTAAAAGGGAAATTAAAATTTTAATTAAAAATTATATTACTGTATTACAGAATTATTTTTAAATCCTATTTTTCAATCTCTTTTCAATCTCCTAATTAAAAATATATTTTTCTTTTAAAATACTACCCTTTAGGACTTAAAATGTAAATAAATTATTTGCTACAATCCAATTTCCTAGTGCAGCAGCTGCTAGTATGCAGCTTGTATTGTTATTGTCTGTAGCTCAGGAGATCCACTGCTGAGTATTTTCAAAATTTCTAGTTGTATATCACTCTTTTTTTCTTCTTAATTTCTTAATTTTTCCCATCATTCTTTTGCACCTCAATTATCTATGCTTTTCCCTTAAAACAATATGTCTCAGGCAACATCTCCACAGAATTATCACTGGTAAAAACAGATGTTTAAAAGCCACCTATCAACTACATAAACTTGTTCCCCTTCTTTAATGCTTATTAAGATCCCTGAGGCTCCAGCACACCTAACTATTCTCTCTTAGACTTCCTGTTTCGGAAACTGAAATATTTAGGTTCGGTGTCTTCAATAACTTTCTTAAACCCTCTTTAGTTTCATCAGGCATTCTATGTCTTGTGACATACATTCCACTTCACTCACTTCATCTGATGAGATTTCCAATTTCTGGAATATTATTACTTTGCCTCACCATTTTCAATGTTTTCATTAGCTGTTCTGGATTGTGTGCTCTTTTTGTGTTATAATACTGAACATGCCAGCAGCATTTATTTCTCCTCCATCAAAAAGAGCTCAGGAATAAACTAACAGGGTCACTCCAGAATTTAGCACCTTTGCTGGTAAGTGTAGATCAGCACAAGAGAAAGTCAGACTTTCCTTGAAATAGTTTCCCTCTAGCTAAAATATTAGATTCTGGATGTTTAACAAGTCACCTATTTGCATGCTATTTGCACAAACTACCACAAGCAATCTGACAAAAACACAGCTATTGAATTTTGAATTTATTGCCTTGAATCCAGAAAATAAGTAGTGTATTAAAATAAGCAGTGTATGAAACTCATTAGGGATATTATAGATCCTACAACAATAATAGATAGGTGTTTCTGGTTAGCTTTTGCAACCCATAAAATCATGTTATATCTATTGTTTTTAAAGACACAACCGAGACTTCAGTTTATCACAGGAGTGGTCAGACAACCATGCCACTGAGTGTCTGTGACTGCCTCTTTCACACTGAAATCAATGGTATCTTCACCATTAACTGCAGGAGAGAGAGAATCAGATCCTGATAACTGAGAAAGGTATTTTACTTATCTGAAACAGAAATTCCAGGTACAGGTGAGAATAGCATTCATGTCTACACTGATTTCTGCCACCTACAAACTGGGTCTGGAGGGTGAGCAGGGAAGAATATGTGGGCTCTGTTCCTTACCAAATTCTCATGATCTCTTCTGCAGTTAAACAGAAGGAACTCTAAATGCTGTTAAAAGGCCACTTTGCTACTTCCAGCTTATTTTTTTTTCCACATATTTTCCCTTTTCTCCCCAGGCCTGTATTGCTGGCTTCCAAATGAAGGAATATAAGACAGCTAATGAACTACAGTTATATTCTTCTACATCACGAATATCCCCTCCCCAAATCCCTATTGGTCTCCATTTCTTCTCCACATATCTTAAATTTCATTCTGTAGTTTCTGCCACTACAGAAAATATTCCAAGGCATCACTGGCTGTAGAGGCTGAATCTTTTAAAATGGGCCATAGCTTGCTTTATCAGCCTACAGTCAGCTGGCATGGTACCTGGAAAATATGTTGTAGTCTTCTGTATTGTTAAGGCCCCATTGTCCCAACACCATAGATTGATGCAGACTATTTACTGAGAACAAGATTGGCCTATGCTGTCCCACAGAGTCTCGTATTGTTGGAGAAGTTCCAACAAGCTCAGGTAAAAACCATGTAAAGACTGTCAAACAAGCAGCAAGAATGAGCACCTCTTGCAGATGTTTAGCTGGGAGCCTGGCCTTGTTTAGTTTACTTGCAGAGATATAGCCATAGGATCCAGCAATGTTAGTCATATCCAACGACCCAATTATGCTTCCAGACCAATCCCAGAATCTGCTGCCCAAATCTGTGAGCATCATGCCAGTGATGAAACAGAATATAAGCCAGCACTGACACTTTAAACCCAATGTTTAATACTGAAGAGGGAGAGTCTTATCCTTTTATTCCAAATTTACTCTAAGGTTCATTCCAGTGAATTGCTTGCCTTCATACATGGTTGGTTTTTTTTCAGTGTGCCATTTTAAACATGGATGATCAAAATATTTGATCCAGAATTTTCACACTATATGTACATAATATTTAGATAGATCAGCTCTTGAAAAAAGATATAGAAAAGCTGAGAAAATGATCCTTTATTCATCAGAAAGACAAAATGGCCTTAGTATTCTTACATTGCAAACAAAAATGTGGATAAAATATGATTATTGTGAAACTTTCCATCAACTTGAAATAAATGTCAGGTTGTATTATGACCAAAAATTTATGTTCCCACTACTTCACAACTTCTCTGTCCTAACTTGACTATATTAAAAAAGCCAACCTATTTGTCAACATTACCAGTTTTGCCTCATCCGTTCTCTTTTTCCCATTTGGATTTTTTCTCTTTCTGGAACCTGATCAACTTCTGACTCAGAAGTTTCCCCAGATTTTCAGCTAATTGACCCTTAGGGTTTAATCAGGACTGAAAGCAGAAGCAGGTGGGAAGAGTCTTTGCAATTTTGTTTACAAGCACGTATTTCCAGAAACCTTGCCTGAACTTGGTGGAAACACAGCCTTAATTTTCCTTCCATAAACAATGGATTAAGTGAAGTTGCCATAAAAAGCTCTACTTCAAACATTTAATTTGTATGCTCTTGTAGCCTGTTAGAAGTCTGTTAAGGTTATGACAGGCACGTGACTTTATACGACAATTTTTGCATTTGAATCTAGATCACGAACATAAGGAGCAGGAGTCAAAGAGACATCATCCTCAAACAGTGCTTTGCACCATGTAGTAGTATCAGGGCCTAGAGAAGGTCACCCTGTTTGCCATCATAAGTCTCATAATCAAAAAACAGCAAGAATGGCTGATATGAAAACAACAAAAATTCAGATAATAATACCCCAATTGAAAACTCATCGTAAGATCTTTTCCATAGGCTTTGGTATAAGAGCAGGAAAGAAAATAATTGAAGAGTTTGTATCACTTTAAAAGGAAAACTACTATATTCCTAGCTAGGTATTTTACCTTTACTATTTCCAGCACAAACACATACTAAAGAATAATTTTCATTGACTTCAATATGGTAATCAAGCTTTCAAAGTTTAAAGTATTGGATGATTAGAACTTACTGGAATGGTGACTATGGCTGAATCAGAAGAAAAAAGTGCATTGTACTTAGAAAATACAGAGGGTTTATCAAAAGATTTAAGTTTTGGGTAGTCAAAAGACTTTTAGATGCTTGCATCAAGGTAGGAGTTTTTTAAGTCATCCAGCTGTTCTTTGTGCATCTACTTAAAACACAAAAATACACAAGATTTAAGAAAATCAAGAAAAATAAGTTCACCTACTCCAATATCCCCATAAAGGATTATTTTAAATACTCTGAGGTATTTTCTTGTGTTGGGATATTTTTCTGTGTTATGTCTCCTTTACAAAGCAATTCTCCCAGGGCCATTTACAGAATATCAGATTAAAATGTCATAAAAATAACTGAAATACATTCCAAACACTGGTAGAGATGCCAAATCAGCAAAGAGCTCTTCCAACACATTTATACCATGATTACTTAATTATCACTGACTAGTCACTAGTGTTGTGATACATTCTTATGTGAGTCTGAGGGATTACTGTTGAATTAGGCATCATAAAGCACCCAAAAGGTCTTTTGAACTAACAATAAAAATGAACTCACATCAATAGTCTCAAATTAGAGAAAATAAAACTAAAAAAAAAATCCAAACCCAACACCTTTTTAGAGTTTTACACATATCTTTTATTCTTAGTTCCAATAAATGCCTTTACCCCTACAGACAAAAATATTTTGCTTTATAGGCGTTTTCCTTTTGCCCAAAGAAGTGCCAGAGGAATGGGTAATGACAACCTAATTTATCACTTCATTAGACTACCTGGGACCAAAGGATCCTTTTGTGGTTTTTTGAGACATGAAAAAGAAGTAACTATGACAACTAAATCCCAAATTTTCACTATTTTTACAGTTACTTTTTCTTGTTTTCACTTCTCAAATATGTTGAATTATGTAGATGATGAAAATAAAATAACTTTGGTACTTTTATAATCAGAAAAAAAGATCAGTATTTTCCTGTTTTCAAAGTATTTGAAAAGGTAGAGGAAAATACTGAGTATGAGTGCTTTACACTTTTTTCAGTGTTGCTGTAGTTGTTGCTGTCACTATTATTGTTAGCCAGACAGTGAGGTGTGTCTGTGTCATTTTCTTGAAATGAGATCTCAGGACTAGCAGAAGGACTTTTAAAGTCAGAAGAGAGGTGGGTTTGTTTTCTTTTAACATAAAAATGAATTTTTCCTTAAAAAAATCTAAGAAGAGAGAATACCAAAGTAGAAGAACATAAATCTTATCTCTTTCTCCATCCACTCTTTCCTTGCAAGTCTCTTACTTCAGACCTCAGTATCAGACCACCAGCATTACAATGAACTCTGCAGAGTCCCTTTAAGTCCTTAGTAAAAGTCTAAAGAAAAGCCTAAGGATGTTCTGATTCCCCTTCATGTGCCTGCTCCCATGGCTGTTGCAATTTAATAGGTTTTGTCTGTTTTGGGGTTTTTTTTGTCCTTATACACAGTTTCTTACTAATTTTTGTGTGAACTTTCTGTTTTGTTCTAGACCTTTCATTCAGTTCCTAAAATACCCAAGAAAGAGCACTGGAATACCTGCACAACAGCATACAGTCACTATTTTAGGGGGAACTTCATAAAGCTACATCCAGTACCCTATGCAAGGGAACTCTGTGTTAAGATGGCTATCTAGGCATAGCCTATGTGGTAGAAGAAAGTAGATGGAAGGGCAGAGGTGTGGAAAAAGAAAAGTAAGCTTCTGACTTCTTATATGCCTAATATTATATTTAGGCAAAATAAGCCTAGAGAAGCCTACATCTCTTGTAAGAAATGCTGCAAACTGGGAACATCATAGTTGCTGAAGAAGAAATGAAATTTAGCTTCTTCCTTATTTTCTCCTTTTTTTTCCCTACACTGGGCAGAAGAATACTGAGCACCAAAGAGGACTTGGGACAGGCTGTGCCGAAATACCTCTACACCTCAGAGGGAAAAATGAGCACAACTGCTCTGGTAATATTGTCTGAAAGGCTTCTCCCTCTCTTTCACTGGTTGCTTAATAGCTTCTTCTCTTAAGGAATGACAGTGAATAGAAGAAATTTATGAATCTATCAGTTTATCTCAGAATAAGATAAAATAAGATGACTTCTTTTGGAAATATAAATTGCAAGCATATAAGACTGTTGTGTATATGTGCTGATATATCTGCCATGACAGGGAGAAGTTTAAGGAATAATGCATATTCCGTTTGTGTGAAAGAGTTGCCCAGGATTTTGTCCAAAGCTCATGAAAGTCCTGAACTGTTTTGAAAATTACATTTAAAACTTTCTTTTTATAGCGAAAAAAAATAATTCAGAATACCTTGAACAAGGGAAACACTACTGTTAACTCTTTTATTCACTGGAGAAATACCAAGAATCATACAGAGCTTTTCAAAAACACTTTGTTATTTTTATTTTACCTATGCTTGGACCTGCTCAAAGTCAAGTACTTTCTCACCACATTGTCCACTGGGGTTAATACCCAGAGACACAAAGTATAAATTATCCTGAAGTTTCTCACTGCCTTTTTTTTAATTTCACACCAACCATCTCACTACTAATGTGTGTGCCATCTCTATTTGGAAACCAAAAGAGTGTTTTTAATAGGTACAGACAGAAAGTCATAGGAGACAAGTGGTTCTCACCACTCCTGCTCTGTTGTTGGATACATTTATTCTCCATGCACATTCTTGCTTGGTTTATTAGGTTTTAGCTATGGTACTAAACTTCTAGTTTTCTGTCTTTTTAGGGTGGATTTACTTTATATCAGCAACTAAACATTAATTGCATTAGACAACTAAAGCCAAAGTTTGGATGGTGTGATTGGGTGTATAAACCCATAGTTCAAGACCTCTACTCTGCCTGATTGGGCAAGCCTGTTTTACCACATACCTGCCAAATACTATAATGACCTCCACCCCACAACCACAGGCAATTTTAGGATAAACTTCTCTCTCTCTGTTTCTCATTTTCACATTGCTTTTATTAGAAATTCCATCCAACTCAAAAGCATGGCACTATATTCCTTTTTTCAGATACAAATCCACTTCCCAGAAATTTTACCAATGAAATAATAATATTAATATTATTAATAATAAAAATAAAAACCACAACAAGTTTTAAAAAAACAACAACAGACCCAACTACAGTTAAGACAGTTTAGGAGCTTTTCAGTTCCATTAATAGTAGGAAAGTGAAGGTTTATTTTTAACTGAAGCTTTCACTGAAGCAAGCAATTCTTTTTATTATTATTACATTTTTTATTTATCCAGACCGAGATGGGAGTGTCTGGAATGTTACTTTTTATTTTTAAAATAAGTCATCATTTTCACCATCAGAACTCAGATAGGAGTTACACTGATTACAATACTAGTGGTTGAAAGGTCTGAGCATTTTTGCGGTTTGTTGAATAAATATCAGTAATTCAATTCTGTTGTTCTCAAATTTGTGGAATGTGATATTTGGAAGGGTACAAGAACTGAAAAGCATTCTACTCAAAGAAAAAGTTATTTCAATCTTATAACACTGGATGGAAGAAGGGTTTTTTGGTTTGCTTTGCTTTGCTTTTTCCCATAATGGAACAAGAACAAATAGCATCTAACAAATAAAGTCCCTGTAACACTTAACAACAACTGATAAAAATGTCCACACTGATTAAAAGATTCTGTTTCTTTTAGATATGCTGATCATACTCACCTTATCAATACTCTGTGTCACTGTCCAAGAGTAGCATTCAGTCCCGATACTGTTAAAGGTTTTCTGTGAGTGACTCATGAAACAAACTTACAAAGCTCCAAATTTGACTTTAATTTTTTTCAGGCAAGGGACAAGGTGGTTTCTGGCCTCACAGTCTTTATTATCTGTTTCTGCTCAGTGTCTCTAGTTCATACAGCAAAAATCCAGTCCCAGGAAAGAAGTCAATACTATGGCATTAATTTTCTGTGTGAAGTCTCCAAAGACAAAGAAAAGGTCTTTTCAAATTAAAAAAAAACAAAACAAAACAAAACAAAACAAAACGAAAAAAAAAAAAAAAAACAAAAACAACAGTTGGCCAGAACTCAGAAGACTGTCAAGTTTTCTCTATTTTCTGTTACTGTTAGGTTGGTGTCACATGGTGTCACCTCTGCTGCTCTACCTATTGCCAAATGGGCCACATTCACAAGGAAGACACATTTGAAGTAAACACCATCTGGGAGCACTGCATAGAGTAACTGTGCTGGTCAGAGGCAGAGTTTCTTCCTTTGGATGATAATTGTCATGCAAGTGCCAAGAATGCCTGTAGCTAGAAAACTGTTATATTACCAAAAAAGGGTGCCTAACATTCTCTTTGATACTGCTTAAAGGATCCAGAGCCCTTGAGAACCTACAAGCACTGAAAACTACTATTTCTGGAATATTGTCCATAGCATTTCTATGTTCAGTTACATGTTACTGTTAGAAATGTTAATTAGGAGGTTTTAATTTGGCATAAACTGACTAAAACTGATGGTCCAAACGAAAATGAAAGGATGGATCTGCTATTGTACCTGGATCTGTTAGAGTAACCTGGAGTACTGAGTACAGTTCTAGTGCCCCCAACATAAGAATGGCATGGAACTGTTGGATCAAGTCCAGAGGAGGGCCACAAAGTTGGTAAGAGGACTGGAGCAACTCTTCTACAAAGGCTGAAAAAGTTGGGACTGTTCAGCCTGGAGAAGAGAAGGTTGCATGGAGACCTCATTTCAACCTTTCAGTATCTGAAGAGGGCCTACAGAAACGCCAGAGAGGGGCTCCTCATATGACACTGCAATGATAAAGCAAGGAGTAATGGGTACAAATTGAAAGAGGGGAAATGTAGGCTACATATTAGGAAGCAATTTTTATTGTGTGGGTGGTGATATACTGGAACAAGTTGACCAGGGAGGTTGTGGATGTCCCAACACTGGCACAGTTCAAGGTCAGATTGAATAAGGCCTTGAGCAACCCAGTCTAGTGGGAGTAGAGGTTGGAACTAGATGATCTTTAAGGTTCCTTCCAACCCTTAACATTCTATGATTCTATGGTCATTGAGTTTGGTCCTTTGGAACCACTGTTTCCTTGCCATGCAGCCACCTCTGTTAGTGTCTCTAGCTACATCTAAAGAGTGATCAGACTTTGCAGCCACTCTTACACTTCCAGAACATTCATCCTTATACTGTTCACATGGCATATTTTCAGGTCCTGGTTTTGCAACTTTTTTCTGGAGGCAAGAAACAAAGTGCTGAACAAGGGAAGAAGCAGAGGAGAGTTAATAAAGGAGCCAGACTCACATATGCACACACAAAAGCAAATAAAAGAAAGAAATGAGGAAAGGACAGAGGAGAAAAAGAAAACAAACATCAGGGAGGTAAGAGGGAGACCATACTTTCTCAATGAGTGAGACCAAAAGCTGCAGGAAAGATAATAGTAGCAATTAAATGTTCAGTGGGGTTTTCACCACTGACATGTGTTCTCCTATACAATGTCCAGATTCACTTGGAGCCTAGAAATGGTATGTGAGATACAGGTGGGTTACATCTACCCTCTCACCCACCAGGCCTCACAGACATGACACTGGGTACCCTCTCCTGAGCAATGGCAGGACACTAGACCAGTATGGTGGTCCTACGATTCAAGCAATCGTCTGTCACAAACAAGCAGCCCGCACCCTCCCTCTCCTCCCTGTTCCCAGAGGAAGATCAGGTGCAATACTGCTAAGAGAAGATTAGAGAGCTTTTAAATTCCACTTAATACCATTTCTTTCATCTCTAGATACAACTTTGCAGTGTAAATATCATGCTGTGAAAGCTTAAACAGATAAAAGTGTTGAACTGACTTTATTTTTTTCCAAAAATATGTAAATTCTATGCAAGAGGAAGGGTCCCCTACACAACAACCCAAATCAATGGCTTTCTATTTCAGTACAAGAACTGACAACAAAATAAGTAGCCGCCTATTATCCATTCCAGCTAGGGGCTACTGGCAAATAAGCAAGTTAAAGGAAAACAAACTAAGAAAGCAGGAAAGATAGTCATTAAAAAAATGAACATTCAGATGGTGTGTTGATTTTTATATAGAAAGAATTCCAAACAAAATTGAATAAAAGTCTGTCTTTGTCTGTGGTAGAGCTGAACAATTTTTGGCAGGATTTGTTTGTAGGAAACAAAGAGAAGTAACCTACCTAGCAGCATGGTTGATGTAATTATGATCTTATGCAGAATCTATATGCAAAGCTTCCCTCCCAGGATCTTAGAGGAAAAATATTAATCTGGCATAAGATAATCTGGCAGCTGGTCAATCACTAATGTGAGCAGAGACAATTATGGGTGGGGAAAGACAAAATGGGAAAAGTCAAGGGGAAGGGAGGGGTTTTGTAGTTTATGATTATTAAAGTAAAATCCTGACCTAAGAGTGGGCCTGGTATGTACCTAAAGACATTTATGTGATTACTGAATTAATCACGAGGAAAAGATTATATTCCAGAGGCATGCAGAGGGAGAAAGGGAGGAGCATCCATTCATATATGGAAGTTGTGGCAGAGGAGAATCTCCTGTTTCCAAAGACAATCTTGAAAGTTAGCATACACATTCAAATTACAGCCGTTAACGCACCCATTCATAAACAAAACAGAAGTCCCTGAGATGTCCAGGCCCCTCAGTTCCCCAGACAAACAAACAAAATGGGCAGAATTTTTTTTATGTGCAGATTACACAAAATGACAAGTTCTCCTTCCCCCCTAAAGCTGCTCAATTTTTATGAGGCAGCTGCACTGGGCACAAGGGCTGTGCATGGCTTTGGAACACTGTGAAATCAATGTGAGGGAGAACAGCAGATCCTGGGAGGAAGCCGGTGCCTTCCTCTGTGGCTGGTTTCAGAGAGGCAGTCTGGTAGAAAATAATGTGCTAGAGGTAATCAACACAAGTATTACTGCAGTAGAAACAGTAAGCGTGACGCAGTTTATTTTCATTCCATTGAAATGTCAAGATTCAGAACTATGTGGGTCTGAGGAGTAAACAGTATCTGTGGCTATCGAGCCTTTACACAGGCTCTGTTCCTTTCATTTGAATAAAAAAGCTCTGAAAGCAGTTCTTCTCTGGCACTCCAGTTATGCATGTGCGTACGTGTGCTAATGTGCATGGAACAAAGGGTGGAGAGGAGCTCTGGACTGTAGTTACTATTTGGAGTATATCTGCTTTGTACTTAGTAACCTTCTACTGCTTCCAAGAACAGCTCGATAAATCATGCCTCTTCCACTGAAACTGCATGCACACCACTGTACATTTTCAGCAGGGATCCAGATGTAAGCAATTAGGCCACACTGTGCTATTCTGCTGCCTCCCATATATGAGACATGGCTAAATAAAAATAAACCAGCTCCTTCTTAAAAATGTGCCTAGTCCTTCCCAGACAGGCAGTGGTTAGCCCATGCTGGCAGATCCAGTGAGCGCTTTCCAAACTCATGGTCTAAATACATGTCTAGACGATGTTCTGACTGCATGATGAGACAAGGTCCTGTCATCCAACAGCCCTCACTTCCCTCTTGCTTCACTGATATGAAGAGCTCTGGTTCTGAGGCTTGCAGATAGCTATGATGTGCAAAACCCCCATCCTCCTGCCACCCCAGAGACACCTTGTTTGGCAACCAGAAAAAAGGAGTACTCTGAAGCAAAAAGGAGTACTCTGAAGCTACCTCACCAATTTCGATAAGTATCTAAAGGGTGGGTGTTGAGAGGATGAAGCCAGGCTCTTCTCGGTGTTGCCAACCAATAAAACCAGAGGCAATGGGCAGGAACTGATGCACAGGAAGTTCAACTTGAACATGAGGAAGAACTTTACTGTGTAGGTGACTGTGCACCGGAACAAACTGTCCAGAGAGATTGTGGATTCTCCCTCACCGGAAATATCAAGAACCCTCTGGATACAATCTTGTGCCAAGGGCTCTAGAATGACCCTGCTTCAGTGGGGAGGTTGGACCAGATCACTCACTGTAGTCCCTTCTAACTTCTGTGATTCTGTGATTCTCTGAAGCGTAATGTACCCTAGGGATCCAAGAAAGCTGTTTGGACTGAGCTTTCAGTTCCTCTTGGACATGAAGTTTGCCAGGCACCTCGGAGGATGCTGTCATTTCCACTTGCTGTCTCTTCTATGATGAAATTCCAGGAAAAAAAAAAAAAAAAGACAGCTAGAGAAAACTGGTATGCTGGAGAGAAAGGTTTAGGCCTTCAGTAACGTCTAAACAAATGGCAACAAGCCACTTGGGTTGAATTTTTTTCCTGAAGAGATTTCAGACTGCTCTGAATACAATAAAAAATAACTGCCACTTGGGAAGGCAGACATATTTTTCTTTTCTCTTGAGAAATTGTAGATGTTATTCTGTGTTCTGTGGTGGAGAAAAATTTTCTTGAAGCAACTCCCTATCAGTGAGATGCTGAGAGAAAATCTCTAAGCAAGCAATTTGATTGCTCTTTGAAAATACATTGGAGGGGCATAGACACTAGAGAGAGACCCTAAAGCTATGTTGTAACATCCTAAATATTTCTGGAGTTCAGACATCTTATACCATAATCATATTTTTTTGCTAGATCATCAAACAATTGGCTGTAGGAAAGCATTTCACTGTACAGCCCTTGAAGTTTTGAGGCCACACAAACAGCTACAGAACAGAGGTTTGGCTCTGCCTGCTGGCTAATCTGCCACCTGTCAGAAAGCCCTTTCCTTTCGGTACAAATTCCTGGTTGACCTAGGCAAGCAGCAATGTTGAGTGTTGCAGGGAGAACTCTCTGCATTTCAGTTGCCCCAGTGGAATATCAGGGGCTGTTCTTCAGGAAACATTCTCCTCTAACCTTGCAGACAGCTGAGGAAGCAGGGAACATGCTCCTGATGGCCAGGTCTGGCTGTATTTTTTTACTACTGGATCAGCCTGTGACAACGAGAAAGCCTTCTCAGTAATGGTGGACTTCATTTACAGCACACTTTCCTTCTCTAGACTCCTCTCAGCCTGTCTCAGCATGCCACCCTACCAGGCCACTCAGTACCTCCATTAACAATTTTTCTTCTTATGCTCTTTCTTGTCTTTTCTTGGTTTTGTCTTGTACCTTCTCTTCCAGACAAAGATGAGACTCTTATCCAGGGAGGCATAAGCAAATAGCATCTACTTAATTTCCCTTTCTTGAGAAAGTGCAAGTTACTGATGCTTAGAAGGCAAGAAATGTAGGCAGCCTCTCACTTTGACTACTATGAACAGTGTTTACATGTCTGTAGACAGCAGTAAGAGATGACTTTTCAAACCTCCTCATACTAAGATCATGGCCAAAGGCACTATGAGGATATATTTTTTCTGATTATTTCGGTGAACTTTGAATCAGAGAGATGGAACACATGTCCATAGACATGGAACACCTACAGCACACAGTGATGTCTATTTTTACCTGTTCTAATCTTTGGACTTTCCCAGCATCCATCAGGTGACCAGTGAAGAGATCTTGCCTTCCTGACAACTGCACAACAGACCTTTCCAAAAGTTCTATTCCTCGGCAGCTACTTCCAGGGCTGGTTCTTTTGTCATTGGGTTTCTAATTTCACTTAACTTCCCAGCTACCCAGAATATTACCTTGTGGTGGTTCCTGAGATGGGTTCACCAGTTTTTCATCACAATCACTGACTTTCACACAGCCAGTCCTTCCCCGTAACCAGACAGTAATTTTGAGATATAGGAATATTGGAACCCAAACTTTAGAAGCAATGTCTGCCAAAAATTCTTCTTAAATATGACAGCCTCTCAATTCTGCTAACAGCTGTTACAAGAGAACAGAGCTCCTCATGCAGGGTGAGAGGACAAGCTTGTGTTTCAACTCTTTTGGCAGTATGATGGAAATGAGTGTTTGATACATTGTGGAGGATTTGTAAAACTGAGTGTTTAATTAGAGACTCTTTTTAATTTATTTTTTTCAGCTGTAAACTAATGAATAAAGTGATACTTTACAAGCTCTCAAAAGCTGAATGCATAGAACATTTCTCAGAAAGAATATATAAAAAAGCATCATATTTATCTCATGAAGTTATAACGTGGCCAGTAATTTATCAGGAACCTTCCTCTATCATTTTGTGCACAATTCTTTCCAGCCTCTGCTACATGGTATATTTACAATCCCTTTCTATCCAAAGCAGTGGTAAGACATGCTTTGAAACAGTGCATTTTTGTAAGGCTTTGTGTGACCTTTTCATTCTGTTGGCCTTCCCAGAATAGGATGATGAATGCAGTCTAGCTTGTTTGAATGTTGCAAGTGGTCAACAATATTTTTGTGGCATGTGGTGACTGCAAAGCCATAAAATACATAGAAGGATGTTGATATGAGAAGTCACAGTGCTGGTAAAACTGGACATCTGTAGCCCTGAAGAAGTCATCTGCAAAGCCACAGGAGAAAAAAACCCAACATATCAAATCCAGTTAAAAGCTTTCTGAGACTGGCTTTGACACTCCTTCCTACAAGAGTAGGTGTATAAAAATACTTTTAATTTTTGACTTGACTCCTGGACTTCCAACCTGGACATGAAGCAGTTGAGTAGAATGTCAGGGGTATGGAAACAGAGAGGATCGCCACAGCTCCCCGCCCAGTAACCCTCAGAACCAGCATGTGTTGACCGCTCTGCAGTGCTCATGGTCTAGCAGACTCTGAGCTAGGGAATGGCTTCTCATTGTCCCCAGCCCCCCAGCTGCCTGTCCTCCCACATGTTCATTGAAATAGATGCTACATCAGGCTGGGAAACATTGGGACACCACAGCTGTGCAGTCCTGGAATTTAAGAAAGACCAGGACCTCTCTTGGTCTCTCCTCTTTTGATCAACAACCATGTTCTGTCTTCCCCCCTTCCAAGGTCTGGTTTTGTCTAAAAATAATATGCAAAAAAAATAATCTACAATAAAAAAAAAAAAAAAAAAAAAAAAAAAAAAAAACAAAAAAAAAAAAAAAACAAAACCAAAACAAACAAAAAAATCAAAACAAACAACAAAGGACCCCCTTCCCATTCCGTCTTCAGACACTTCTGCAGTTGCAAACCGGAATGCAGTTTTTCTGTTCAAAGCCACTATCCAGCCTGAGGTTGCTAAAATGCTGGGCTAGTGCACATGAAACCTTCAGCATGCCTGTGAACTGCCCTATGGCTCGAGAAAGTGGGAACTGATCTGCCAATCTCCCCCAAGGAACCCCACAAATTTGCTGCCTTTGCTGCCAGTGCCACCAGTGCCGTTACAAGCCCCAACATTGCCCCTTTGTGGCTGGAGCTCTCCTGCACATGTCTGGGCCAGTGGCTCCACCAGCTGCTGCCTTGCACACTAAAACTGAAAAGCACCGGTGTGTTTACAGAAAGGGGTGGCCTCGCCCTGCCATCCTGCACTCTAAATTCCAGTTGGAGCAGATCAGACTAACCAATCTGTATGTCCTCCAAAACAGACTTCACCTACACCACCCTAGAACCAAGGCTTAGTCCTGAATTCCAGCTGGTCACACAACTCTTGTATGACATTTTATCAGCTTCTCTGAAAATCAAGAGGGTTGAACTTATGAATTTGTCTGCTTTCTCTTCCAGGCAATATGGTACAACAGACTCAGTGCACATCTGTGTGGGGCTTGGGAAGAGGCAGTGATAGAGCAGAACAAAAGTGCTGTAGCACACTTTTCCATCTCCTCACCTTCCTGACAGGACCGTACTATACATTAGACCACTTACAGATTTGCTCTATTCTGCTTTTTGCAGCAGGCAAGATTAATCAGCACACAACCACCTTCCAGCCTCAGTGTGACTGTCACCCAATCCCTACAAGAGCCATTTTCCCCACACATCCCTGCCTAGGACCCCGTTTTCGCTTCATCAGTCCAAGTGTGAATCACCAAGGAACACTACCAGTCACTGCCAGGGGGGTAGAAACACAGGGTGCTCAATCACTTGTTCTGGATTTCATTTCTCCATTGAAACTCAAAACACTTTGGCATGACTGATGTAACCAGATGTGGACAGTTTCCAAGATTCTTGCGCATCCCAGACCATCTCTTTTTAAGTTAATGACTGTATTAATACTTGAGCAAATCTGCAGGCATTGGTCTTGCTCACCTAGGTAGGAAAAGCCCTTGCTCCTCGGTGCCAAAGTGAAGATGTGTTTTATGACATCTCTGGTCTCTGCAGCAGGCTTTTTGTTATCTTGGTTATTTTTCCAAACCTTCTACCTTCCTTCCCCACCCCCAACCCCCAGCCCCTGAGAAGCTCATGTGTCCTTTATCAGAATCAGTCTGTGCAAACTGGGGGATGACACAAACCAGACACCCGGCATCCGCTGCAGACTGGGACAAAAGATGGAAGCAAAAGATAATAATGAAGCACAGCTGGCTGATAAGCATGTTTAAATTTTGCAGAGATTAACTGTGAGAACAGGAAGGAGTTCTTTCTCTCCCTTCTGTTTGTTTAGCTTTCTTTAATTGTTTATTTTTAGGATGAAAAACATGCCGATGTGGACTTATCAAGAAAGTTAAAGCAAGGCAAAGGGAGAAATTTGCCTCATTAGAAACATGAAAGCCCCATCACAGCCAAAAGTAAACAGGACTTTCCATTTTCCAGAGCCACGTAAGCTGGCGGAGGGCCGCTCGGCTCCTGGCTGTCCTCACCAGCGCCGGCTGGGAGCGAGGCCGGCGCGGAGCAGAGAGCGCAGCCCCTGGGTCCGCCTGGCTCCCCTGGCTCCGCGACAGGGCGCGGGAGGGAGCAGGGCTGCACAGGCGCCTCCTCGCTCACAGCGGGGACACAGACGGCTGAGCCGGCTCGTTTCACAGCTCCTCTCACACAGCAAAACCCTCCCGTTATTTATCTGGGCCGTCGGAGAGGGCTGTAAGTACAGGCTATTCAGCAGCAAGCCTTTCCTAAAGTCTGCGAGTGTCTGTGCCTGGCTTCTACAGATGTAAAAACAAGCTCTGGAAAATAAGGGTGTTTTGTAAAGGGAACAAGCAAACAAAACACATTTGAAGGAGGTGTTGCAGTTTTAGGGACTGATGCTGCTGTGGCAGTATGAAATGGAAGTTTTCCTGACTTTTTGGGATATAGGGTGTTTCATTGTCCTTATTCCCCTGTCTGTCCTAAATCTGAACCAGCTTTGCTCAGTTCCCTGGAAACCTGTAGCCCCTTCTGTGGATCCCCACTGGTGAGAAAGCTACAGGATGGTATTATAACATCTCACTTCTCCCTCCCTTCTGACCATCAGCACACGCAGGAGGGCCTGCACAACACACTTGTACAAAGATTAGACCAGAAACACTATCTGAACTTCCTGTTCACACATGAATGAAGAGGCCATAGGGTCAGCTGTACTCTGAGTACCTCATGATACCCTGGAGAAGCAAAGTTGTGGTGGAGCTGGGTTTCCTATGGCTATGCATCCCTGAGGCGCTGCCAGGCTTTCAGAGGTGTGACCCTGTATGTCATCACCCTTTGCTGGCACAGCTGGAGCTTGGACACTCATCACACTATGCGAAAAGACTTTTTTGTCCAGGTCTGTAGGACTATTGCTTCACTAGTCACAAGAGGCTGAGACAAAACCAGACCAGGAGGGTAGTTCTATGGTGTTCCCCTCTTACCTTATCTTTAAAATAGTACTGGTATGAAATGGAGAAAAAAACAGAGCTATTGAAGTCAGGCATGCTCTCTCAATAGTCATCTTTACTGGGTAGGGAAGAAAAGTTTCACTGTTTTTCAGAACGTATTGAGACTATTACATTAATATGTGGACGAAGTAAGTACAACTGATAGAAACAATGTGCTTCTTGTTCTCTAAACTGTGTGGTTTGTTCACATGAGCCATCCTTTTGGATAGCTACACAGAATTGTTTGCAAGACTTAAAGTGCAGAGGTACAGAAACCAGCTGTACTCATAAAGCTTGTCAGTTGTGTTGAAGCCTGACAATCCCCATGACTCAGCTGAACACTGACCTGCTGCTTCCCCTGTTGTCCCCCCTGTTGTTGTCACTGCAAGAATTTTTGTTTCACATACATTCATGAAATAAAGACCTCTCTTTTTTGATTAAAAACCACCAACCCTCTAGAAGTTGATTAATTCTCTGAGAAGTTTGTAGTTGGCTACAGAAATCCCTTCAGCACAATGATATTAACTTATGTTAATCCTAGTGGCACTGCCACCTCCAGAGGGCTGTGCTGCTCAGGCTTCACCAGCCATGTCTCAGGGTAGGAATACTTGGGATGTCCCAGTGGAATGCATGGTGGAGCCACAACTGCCTGGACCCTGCAAACACTGCAGAAATGTAGCAGTTTCTCTGACTTCAATTGAAGGAGGGTGAGGAGACAGATGATATATTTCAATAGGTAAAGCAAGTGAAGACTCCTAGGTAATTATAACCAGAAGTAAAACACAATGTTTGCTCTAAAAAACCTTCCTATCTAATTACACATATTACTCCACAATTATTATTAATTATTATTACTGTCTGGATTCATAAATGACAAGTATTTTAATAAGTGCACGAAGTAGATTTCAAAGATTTAAAATGTCACAAGGAATTTTAGGTGATTTGTAGATGTCTGTGTTCTGTAAAATCATGCTTTCATGACAGCTCATGTAAGACAGAAATACAAATACACTGTATACATAATTTGAAGGCGTGCATATTCCCAGTGTGTAGTTTTCCATTTCTGCATTAAAAAAAGGTAAAACAAGATGAATCAAATCTACACACTGTTGGTGCTTTGCTGCAGTGGCTGTCTCAGAACCCAGAATATATCAATTCACATATATGAAATGACCTTTTTCTTTTCTAGTATTGGGGATGGGATGGAAGGAGCAGATTTGAGGTACCGAAAGGTAAAGGATAGGCAACAATGAAGGAAAACAAAGCTTAAATCCAGAAAAGTACCACCGAGTCCATGTGGCTGCTGTGAGATCTGGTTTATTACCTTTGTACTATGTGTGCTTCCACTTAGGAGAAACAGTAATAGAAGCACTGATAATCTGCAACCCAGAATGTGGCAAACGAATAATTGGATTGGCCACATAATGAGGTACAATGTCTAATAGCTGCATTTTTTTCACCATTTTTAAATAGGTCACATCTTTCCTCTGACTCTGAATTGAATTTTCCTCTGTGCTGACTGCCAAACATGTGACTCTTCGTAGCTGTAAAAAAGAAAGCAGCAGCAGACCCTTGGGGTATAGAGATATTACAGCAGCCACGCAACACATTTCTGCATTCAGAAAAGCTTTAGTATTGGGTCAGGCAATAGCTACTAAGCAAGGACATATGATTTTTTTTCATGTTGTCAGAAGAAAATGTGAAACTGATAAGAAACACCTGTGGAAATGGAAAGCCATCTCAGAAACCGGAGTTTGTTTTAGATGATAAAGAGATAAAATCTGAAGGCATGTGTTGCAAGGGAAAATAGTCTTGAACAGAATGTCTGTTTTGAAAAAAAAAAAAAGGAAGAAACAGTGGTACGTTTCAGGTAATCAGCTTTCTGTGCAAAGAAAGGTCCTAGAGGATCATAAGGCAACATTGGTGCGATATGTAAAACTGCATGAGCTGCATGGATGTTGTTCAATCATTTTTCCTCATGAAAACATGATGCCATTTACATTTTATTTGCATCTTGTAAATATTTTCTTAGAACCCCAACAGGGCACTGGAAAGCATAAAACCAGACATTAACAGCTGAACATATGTAACCACTATTTTCTCTTTGCTTGCAGCTCAGCCTATTCCATGTGCTCTGATTTACCACATAGGAATTCTGTCTAGCTACATCTAACTTTTTTGAGGGAAGGTTTTTCAGATCATTCGCTTTACTCAATGCATACATATTTTCATGCCTTTGTCCTGCTTAATGTAAAATAAGCATTTTTTAAAGGAAGTCGATCTCAATATTTCTTTTCATAGTCTGGAAAGGATGCAGTAGTTAAATACTGAAAAATGTGCAGTACGGTGTAAATTTAATGGAAACATTGTCATGATTCTACGCTTATGTTGTGGCATTAAATCAATCAGAGGACAGAGGCAGACTGCCAGTGTGTGTGATGCCTAGAGGAGGAGGCAGTTCCAGTAATAATTTTAGAGACTATAAAGTGACTCTAAAATGGAAATCTCAGCAGCAGCTCTAGGCAAGCTCAGCTGCACAAGAGGCACAAGCGCATGCCCAGTTTTAAACACATAAGTAGCTCCAAAATCAATGAGACCACCCACAGGCTTACAATCCTTTGAAGAATTGAGTCCTTAATTGCTCAGTAACTGCTCCAAAAAAGACATCAAGTTCCCTTTGTATTACTTAATATTAAAAAGAGCTTTACAGACATAAAATACTGGAGGATCCCAACCCAAACCAAATGGACAAAGTAAGGAGCCAAAGCAGCCTTGCAGAAGGTCTGCTTTTTGCTAAATGTCTCCCCTGTTTCAGCCCACAACGAGTTGTTCCGCCTGCTGTAGTCCACACTCAGCAACACTTCAGGCAGGACCACCAAACTACAATTGCTTCCCCCTTTGAATGATGAACAATTGATAAGTTTTGGAGATTTGGGGATTATTTGCATTGCATACAAAGTTCTACTCAACAACCCCTTCCTAGAAAAAAAATTATTTCTGTAGCAAACCTTTTTAAGACCTACTTGGGATTCCAAGCTTCTTCATCTGCCAGGGCATTTCTGCATCTTCACGAACTGTTTTACATGAGAGGCAAATGAACTTTAATGAGCTGATCCTTTGCAGTGTGCTAGGCAGGGAAGTGTTAATATCTCTGCTTTACGGAGACAACTGATCTGCAAGGGGTCAGAAACCTCAGCTGCAGAAAATCCGGAAAGCTAAGCTAACTTTATTGGAGCTGTGCTGATTTATACCAGCTGAACATATGGCCCCAGAAGATTAAGTAGTCTGTGTGGGAAATCTGTGGCACATCTGGGACACTCCAGGGCCTGAGTCACAAGATCATCCTTTCTGCCCATAATGCTTGCAAACATACCTCTACTACGCAGAAGCCTCTGCAAACTTTTTTGCTAACCTCTTGGCAGAGCAATAATGAAATTTTTGAATGACTGAGCCCAGGGAAAGTTGGGGTTAGCTTGTGCTGTTAACAAAACCACTTTCTTTGATTACTTTGTGCATGACACTATTTTATATAGGTAAACCAAAACTACATAAAATATTGGATTATTGTACTTGCAGTCATATTCTAAACAGAGACACAAGAGAAGGAATATTCAGTCCAACTTGGGGAAGAGTCTGTCAATATCTTACAAACTGTGATCTGTGTTTCCTTTTTGCCTCAGTCCTGTGCCATACTGGATTTGAGTAGCTGAGAACCAACACGTCACTACAGAGGTGTTTCCCTGTGTATGCTTTTTTTATCATCGAGGGTTTTATGTCAGCCCAACACTGGCATACACACATTTCCCTCACTACCTTTTGCCCCAGGAAGAGGGAACTTTTGGAAATAAAAGAGGTCTGAATAAAGTCACATACATACTTTATTAGGCTATTAAAGCATGATCATTTTGTAACAGGGGCAGCTATTGTAGCCACAGCAATACTTATTTAACTATTGCTCCAGGTCAGAAAAAAATGAAGGGGGGGGGAACAAAAAAAGGTGAAGCTGTTCATGTGCAGGATCTGAATGATTTTTGGGTTACTGTGATACCCCAGGCATGGCTTCAAAATGATACAGTGTTAACTGTTTACCCCATTTGCGTTACAGTGATAATTTCAGATAATGGTACTGGTAAGAGAGGTAATGGCAACCATCAGTCAAAGGTCACAGAATAATACAAAGAAAACTCATTTAGAACTTGTTTTATTACTTCAGTATTTTGTATTGAGAAGATCAATATTGCAAATGACATGAAACAGCCATTGACAAATAAGCAACACTGAACAGCATTTCTAATTACCAAGGGGAAAGGTAAAATTGAACTCTATTTAAACAAAGACAAAAAAAAAAAAGAAAAGAAAAAAGAAAAAGAGAAAAAATAATTATATTCTTGAACAAAGGAGAAGCACAAACACATACCCCACAACACTAGTCTGGAAAATGAATGAAAAATGTAATCAAATTACTCCAGAAGTTAAGAAACACAAAATTACTTCATCAGTTTTCAGAAAAATACATCAGACAGCAAAGTTTTTAAAGGATTAATAACATTTCTTACTGTGAGCTGTATTTACCCTAAAATCCCAGCCATTTATTTTAGAAAGGTTTATTTTTTAAACACACTTTGTTAAACTACTTGACAAAAAGGGGCAAACATTAAGTGACCCTCTAATAAGGAGAAGGAGGGGGAAAAAAATGGAGAAAAGTTTGCTTAGCAGAAGGAGGGGGAAAAAAATGGAGAAAAGTTTGCTTAGCAGCATCCATTTTCAGCCTGTTATTCAACAATGAAGCAACATCTGTAAGCAGTTTCTCAAGTGCTCTGTGTAACCCAGCACTACCACCTGCTGTCTGGGAAGGAAGATTCGATTTCCCTTGTCTTGTACATTAAATCTCCAGTACCATGTAGGCGAGGAGAAATCATCCACTTCAAACATTAAAAGATGAGAAGGAGGACAAATGAACAACAAAACAAGAGAAAGCAAACTCCCACCACCCCCAGCAGTGTGTAGGAGAGGCAGCTCTGCCCATGTAAACCACAGGGAGATCCTTCCTCAGAAATGGGGTGAAGAAGCTTAGCTGTTCACAACAGCTGTAACAGCATGCTGCTTCTGCTCTCTTGGCTCGGATTACCCACAAAATCTTTATAGACTCTGGCACTGCATGTGAGTTGCCTCAAATGTGCTACCTGACTTCCCCCAAATCCTGCAGTTTACTAGAAAAATAGCTTATGTTGCCTGTCTTTGGCGCTTCTGCCTATGGGGGCTGCTGAAACTTCCTTGCATGATGCTTTCAAGGGGAAAATCAATTGAATACTCTCCTCCCAGGTTTATAAATATGGAACTGGATAAGACCTAAAGCTTTTCCTTCAAAAAACCCTGTGAAGAAGTCCCTTATTCCTTCCAATGGGTGGGATGGAAAAGAGAATCTGTGTCATTTCCTTTTAATTAGCAATGCACCAAAAAGAAAGAAAATTGTACCTGAGGAGGCCCTAGAAAAGCCAGAAGAAGACATTCAATACCATTCTGTTGCCTGAATACAAAGATGCAGCTAAAAGCTGTGTCAGCTGCACCTGAGAATTTGACCTGATTCTGCACTGCAGGAATAACTGAATTACAGCTGATGGGAACAACTGTGGGGAAGCCATGCTCCACTCAGGCTGTTAAATGACAGTCCAAAATCCACCTGGTTTTCTTTTTCAACCAGTTTTCCCTTTAGACAGGTAAATCTCTAGCTTGGTCTATCTGTGTATCTAATTCTTCCTAGGTCCAATGCTCTGTCCGATATCTTGTGCAGACATGCACAGACCGTGTTTAAAAGGGCATGTCACTGATTAATGGCAAATGGTGCAATTCTTAACAGATAGTGAAATATCCCCCAGCTGCTAATCAGTACTGTCAGTGAACTGTGACATTAGGCATTAGCATTTCTGTGATACAAGGCCTGTGAAACTTGAGAGTCTGGCTGTGGTGTCCATAATCCTCATTTACTCTGAAGAGGAAAGTGTTTCGGAGGGGAAAGGGGAGTATTTGTTTTTTGTTTGTTGTTCTTGTATTTGGCTTTTTTGGGGTTTTTTTGTTGCTGTTGCTTCCCCCCCAGAGGAGACCTCTTTCATGCTTTAAGGTTGCTCTTTCTGCATTGTCTCTTTCCATTCAGCTCCTAAATTGAGATGTGAAGTTTTACTTTATTTGCATGCCCAGTGCACAACTGGAAGCTGTAGAACTAAGCACTAAGCTTATTATCAGGTCAACACAGATTACATTTTCCAGCTCTCCTGGTCTGCAATTCTAGAGCCTTTGCATGAAGCACAGCACAGCCTGATTACCATCCAGATCTTGGAACCAGAGTGTCAGTTTACAATTTCTGCCCCTCACTTAAACATCTAAAAGAGCTGATGGCAATTTTAAATGTAGACGTGGGTTTGTTGTTTGTTTGTTTGTTTGTTTTTGTTACTGGCTTTTTTTTGTTTGCTTGTTTGTTTGTTTGATTGATTGATTTAGTTGTTTGGGGTTTTTTTCTTACAAAATGGAAGAAATACCTCCACTGTATCAATGGAGCTGAAAGTGTTTCAGCTTGGAGTTGGACCAGCAGGTTGACTCTAGAGCTAGGGCAGGCACACAGGAGCCTGCCTGCCCTACCACCGTGGAGGACAGCCAGAAACCTAGGCAAGGTAGAAAAGTAAATATCAGACACATGGGGTGGAGTCCTATTTTCAGCTTTTTGTCTGTACCTATCTCTGCAGCAGGAATGCACTGTTAATGTAGTTTGACATAACAGCCACTGGAGTTGGGTGGGGAAGGTTTTATATTCACTTGATAGCTGTGACATGGATCAAACAAGGACTGCTTTCCTAAACACTGATTCGAAAAAACCTTAGCCAATGCTCACCTTCACTAACTCCAGAGACTTCTAGAAAGTGATCAGTTTTTAAGTATACTAACCTGTTTTGGTTGGCTGGAAAACAAAAAGGGAATTGTTTTAAATGTGCCATGCTCCTTCAAGTGCCCTGAGGTGGGAGGCTACATTGCTATT
This sequence comes from Lepidothrix coronata, assembly GCF_001604755.1. NCBI lineage: Eukaryota > Metazoa > Chordata > Aves > Passeriformes > Pipridae > Lepidothrix > Lepidothrix coronata. Next base: position 6,890,321 of record NW_016690189.1, read on the forward strand.
GACACCTTAAGAGAACACATATATGTTGAAGTTGTTATGTGTGTAATATGAATATGAAACTAACACCTAAAAATATATCTGAATTTTTGTAAGCACTAAATGAATGCAGGAGTGGTCTGAAATATTTACTAGTATTATCCTTATCCTAGTAGTGGATTTTTGTAGTAGAAAAGCTGCAACATTACTTAGAAAATACAGACCGCTAAAAAACTCTAATGAATCAATGAAATGACATACTACAGCACTGAACTTATCAGTGACTTTCAATCTGGGTATGCTGGGAATTTCCTTTTTGACACGTTTAGGATTTCTTAAAAAAACAGGTCATCTTTTAACTGCAAATATGCAGACTGTCAATTGCATAACATGGATGGTAAAAATGATGGAGTTCTTCACTGAACAATTAAAGATTAAGGTATTTTCACTTTAGTTACCTCAATGAGACTGAGTATAGAGATTTAAAAAACACTAATGCTAAATATTTTAAAATAAATCTGGTGTTCTCCTACTTTTTGCCTGTGATTAAATATATTTATTTAAACTGTTTATTATTGCATCAGCAGAGGTAAAAAGCTAACATCTATCTATCCTTTCTACCTAAAAGAAATTCCACTCTGATGTGCTTTCCATCCTCATTGTATTTTTAATGAAGGTGGATTTCTCGGGAGCCTTGAGGGCCTCTAAGTGCACATACCCCAACGCTATCCAGGTTTATCTGGTTATTCACTAAATCATGCAAGAAGAAGATGGCTCTCAACATTGTGACTGCCAAAGAAAGAGTCCCATGGCATAGACTGAAAATAAGTTTTGAAGAGAAAAGAGACTATAAAGTGATAGCAAGTTGGTGATGAATTTCTCGTTACTTTTTATGACTTAAATCTATGGGAAATGGACCTTGCAGACCCTTAAATGTTCCATACTATGTGGAATATTCTTTTATTTCAGAGATCAATCTGAATGAGATTTCCTCGTTTCAGAAATGCCTTTTGCCTCACTAAATCCCTCCACTTTTGTCGAGCCTGAGCTTTCAGAGATGAGCACAAATTCTGAGGTACTCCAATGAGCAAATACTTTGTCAAGTTCAAGTTTTCCAGTTTAATCATGTAACCAAAAGCCACTTCTCAGTAATTTGACGGTGATTGAGATCAAGCTTTTCTAGCTCTGACAGCTCACTGAAGACATCAGTAGGAATTACCGATATTTTACTGGATGCTAAATATAATTCCTTAAGGGCACAGGGGAGAATAGAGGGAACGAATGCTCCTCAGTTGACTGAAGTTCATCTTCACCATGTGCAAATATGTTACAGAGTGTAACTCTGCTTTGAAGAAGTGTTGGTGAGTTAACCTGGTACTGTGGAGGCTCAGTGCCTCCAGGTTCCTGTGCCAAGTCAAAGCCCGCTCTAAAACATTTAAGGTGTCCCGGCTGCACCACGGCACACCTGCTGGAATGCTCCTAAGATTATTGCCAACCACATGAAGATACATGAGCTTTTGCAAGCCTTCATAGGCTTCTTTTATAACTCCATCACGGAATTGCTTTTCTTTTAGAACCAAGAAACTGGGTGACAAATATTCCTTCAGGAGACCAAGCTGGATGAAATTTATCTTGTTAGTCATAAGTCTTAAATACTTAGCACTAAAGGGGACTCCTTCAGGGATATCTCATAGCCTTTTGCCTGAGAAATAAACCACTCCAAAAATAAAATGAGAACAGTGAACTGTTTTCAGCCAAAAAAGAGTTTAAAAATGCTTGGTGTAAAAATTCCTTTCTAATATGTTCTAACAGTTATATTGCTGCAATAATGGCTGTAATATATATATTGTCATTTATTTCTCTGCATTGGTAATATGAACATAAAATTGTTACTATTTAGTGTTATTTAGACCACTAGTCCTCTCTCCTCATTATCTTTTATAAACAAAGTTCTCTAGGGTTACATAATTTGTTTTTTTGTTGAGCTGATTTTCTCCTTCACTTGTTTGAACGTCTATGACACCAGTGTCTGTCTGATATCCCCTCTCTAATGCTTTCTTTGAACATCTGTTTTCTACATTTTCACTTTTTTTTTTTCATGAAAGGGTAAGTTAATAACTCATGCTTAGATTAATGCTGATGTACAATTTGTTCATTTGGTCATCACATTCATGTGATGGATAACCACAAAGGAACTCTATATAAAAGTGCCTCTAATTATTTATATTCTATGATATGAACATTACTTGCCTATGACTGTCCACCATACATCATCATATATAGCTACAAGCTTTATGATAATTATTTTTAAACAACTTAGCCTCAGAATGCAACGAGACAATTTCATCTGGAGGACTCTACTGCCACAGCAAGCACAACCTGGAGGGTAAGATTCATCCTCAAAAAAAGCTGTTGATTTGATCAACTCGTCTTCCACATCCCTATGACATTATTGCTTTAAAAAAAAAATATTCTGCCTTTCACTCCCTTTGCTAGCTTACTCCTTGCTTTTGAGCTCCTCATCTTTGCTTTTTGCTGTTTCAATATCTCTCAGACCATGCAGACTTTTCTATTTTTTTCTCTTAACTCTTCCCTTTTCTTCCATTCACTTGAAGGAATGTTAGTGACCCTTCTCCTGACACTTCCTGGAATAACAGTCCAATACTACGGCATGATAGAACACGCACCCTTGTTCAATTTGTGACTTACAGTTCTGACAGCTGGAAAGTGCCTCTGCCTGTCCATGGAGATGCTGGTAGAGATGGCCTGCTGGGCTGCCCTTGAATGTCAGTAGTGATGGTCCTATGCAAGAGACTGGCCTTGATCTCTGCAGGGGACACATGTGAGGTGCAGCAGGAAACAGAAGATCACTCAGCAATGCACAGGTTGTGCCCTCATGCTCTTCTACAGCTGTGGGCTCACCTGTGAATTTCAAGACTGACTAAGTTCTAATGTGTTTCACAGGTAAAACTATTTTTAAACTTCTTGTTGAACTTACAGACCAATTTGAATATTCTCACTGTAATTTTTCCTGTTTTCAGGATTTTCTCTGTTCCTCCTTCATTTATCTCTGTTAAGGAAAAAGCATAAGTACTTCCAGAAAAAAAGGCAGTAATACATAAAACCATAAAACCATTAACATAAAAGTCTGTGGATAAAATTTTTAAATGACATAAATTAAGAAAACTTTGATTGAAGGTCCTGCTTCTTTTCTGATTTATAACAGCCTGAGGGACCTGTATTCTCTGGTAACAGAGAATGTAATTTCTACTTCCATTTTGAAGGCTTTAGGATAATGAAGCTCTAAAATACATTTGTTGCATTTCAACATGGATCTGAATAACATTGCTCTTTAAAATGAAAATTGTATTTAGCCTGCCTTTTAGCATACTATAAAGTAATTTCAGTATCTTTAGATATAAGGCACATGAGACTTTCTGTGTAGGTGATACATATGGCTTGGAGAGGCTTAGAATTAGCGAAACCTCATCAGAAGAAAAGAGTTTATACACATCTGTTGAAATTGTCCTTTTTAAATACTGAATTTTTCTGTCTTTTTACTCCAGGAAAGTAGAAAAGAATGTAATACTTACGACAGCTAGTTATTTACATCCATACAATTATAATTAAGTAATTAATTTCTGAAATTGTTACATACTTTCCTATCTCTTTGTCTAACTATGCAGCCATCATTTTTCAAGAGACTAATAACTTTCCACTAAGTTATTGAGTTTCTTTCAATAATTATTTCGTTTTATCTCCTGATACTTCTGAAAGTACTCTCATCCTAGGTACTCGGATAGAAAATTTAAGCTTTCTTAAAACTCACAGTCATCTTGTGCAGCTGAGAGGAAGAGAAGTGATTTAATCAAAATTACATCATTATCCCTGTTGGGTTAAGGAAAGTCCCCATCCTTTGCTGAAATGGATATTAAAAAAGAAAAAGGGAGAGTTGAAATAGCTAACAATTCAATTGAAAATGAAATGAAAATAATTCTTGCAGCACTCTTTCAGTTTTCTTCTTACTTATATCCTGTGAGTATAATTTCTCATAGCTTTTCATTTGAACACAGAAGTCAGCTACATCCCCCATGAGGAGTGCTCTTTGGCACAGACTGCTGCCCCACAGGCAGCAGTAAAGGGCATCCTGGGGGGTTATGTGCCTTAGAATACCTTTCCCAAATGGATTGTTTGCCTGGAAATGTCTCTTGTTAGTATTGACTTGGAAGAATTTGAAAAGTGAGCTCGAGAGGGGTTAGAGATTTCATAAAGGGGCAAGGCTGATGATGCCACCACTTTTGTAAGGGATATGTTTGACAGTGGCTTGAGTTACTACAAAGCTCATTATTATTTCATTATTTCAGTCTTGGAAGAGATTTCAACAGGAATGAATCTCTAATGCAATATGCTAACTTTCCCTGCTATGTTCCTTCCAACTCCCCCAGACAAAACCCTTTGGTAATTGCCACAGCCCCCGCTGCCTGCAACCACAGGCAATACTCTAAAGTACCTTCCTTATGAATGTCCCATTTTTCTCTCCTTATGTAAGATTAACTTTCTTTAATATGCTCAGCTTCTTCCTATGCCACAGGTCTCCTTTGAAAACCCTGTTTTTTCCCAGTGCTGATCCAACAGAGCATTTGCAGCTCTCCATTCTCCTGACTAACTTGGTTTAGCCCATTCCTGACCATAAGATATGAGATGTGCTGGCAAAAGGAACTTTAAACTGTACTGCCTGGCAACCTGCTCCCCTGGTGGGAGCTTTACAAGGGTTTCTTTGCCTCATTCAGGTGATGATTTTTTTATGGAAATTTAAGAACTTAGTATTTAGTTCTCTATCAGATTTGAATAAACTTGGCCAATGGGATTCGAAGGTATAAGACTGGGAGACAAACCCTATGATTGAGTAAGTTTAGTTTTTTTTCCCCTGGTGAAAGTAGGATGAAAGTAACTTAAAAATAGTGTGTCTTATTACTAGTTTATATAATAGACCATAGCAGAAGTTTTCATCCTTTTATAATTCTCTGAATTTTCCAAGGCCAGACCTCACAAATGACATTAAAGTAAAACTTAGGATGTCTATTGCAAGTCAAAAAATTTGAATCTATAATTAATAGAAAAAGTTAAATTCATTTAAGTGAATTATTTATCCCATTTAAATAAATAAATAAATAAATAGATTAAGACATGAGATTTCCAAACAAACCCAAAATGAACAGCAAAACTTTGATTTTCCCCATCATAGTTGTATTTTGCAAACTCTCCCTACATTCAGTGAAGGTACGCTTCGGCTTTCTCATACCCTGGAACTTACATTGCTTCTTTCTATTGAAACAAATATTATTAAAATAACAGACTGGGAAAAAATTACTTTTCAATTAAGAAAAATTAATATTCTCATTAATAAGTTAGAGGAAGGGTTATTTTTTTAGTCAATATGAAAATCAGAAGGATGTCTTCATTCTTTTAATATAAGATACATATTTCTGGTTGTATGGTAACTGCCATAACTGTCCAGATTATGTGAAATCAAATTCCTACTACTACATTTTTGTATAGATCTTTCATCACCCTGCATTGATGTGTGGCTCTACTTTATATATCTGACTCTAGCATTTTTTGATACAGCAATTTACATAACCATGAAGAAGAAGAAAAACCCACAAATATTTGCATTTTCAGAATGCTCTGAACTTTTTCAGCAGTAGTTTCAGTAACAAGACCCCAGTTAAACAAGAAGATTGTGCCCAGCACATTCTTCACCCACAGGAAATGCACGAGGTGTCAGTGCTGACACAGACCCTGCAGAATGCCACTGCACAGCCCAGCAGTACCCCATCTGTGCCACTGAGAACAAAATAAAAGGAGCACTGAAACGTTCTTGGCAGGGTCTACAGCACAAAAACTCATACTCAGCTTGGGCCTGTACCTTCCCAGCTGAAGCTCTTCTCTGACATGAGAGCTCTGTGCCCACAGCCCCACTGAGCTGTAATTGCCATATGCCCTGAGGGCCTACAAGGGCATGTGGCAATTGTGCTCTTTACAGTCTTCAGAGGGATTAAGGAAGGCTGAGAAGAGCAATGCTTTGCCGGAGATAATTCCATTTAGATTCAACCTCATCTAAATATTTATATTAAGAGCAGTTGAGGATGGTTTTGCACTGAAAGCAGAGGCTGGGGAGTCAAACCTGGCTACAGTATCAACTCTGAAAGAGGCTTTCTGCAAAACTGTAAAGCTAGAATCATAGAATCATCTAGGTTGGAAAGAACCTCCCAGATCATTGAGTCCAACTGTTTTAACAAGCACTGCCAAGTCCACCACCAAACCTTGTTCCTTAAGCACCACATCCACACATCTTTCAAATACCTGCAGGGATGGTGACTCAACCACCTCCCTGGGCAGCCTTTTCCAGTGCTTGACAGCCCTTCTGGTGAAGAAATTTTTCCTAATATGCATTCTAAAACTTGCCTGGTGCAATTTGAGTGTCCTGCTCCTCACTCCTGGAGCAATAACTCTACAAATACATACAGGTACCACTTCAGACCCAGAGGTACCAGTGGGGTTGGGCACAGGTGACAGAGCCAAACAAGGGTTCAAAAGCATGGGTTTTGGCACTTAATTTCTTTATCCCTAACCCAGGGATATATGCTTGCCACTTTTACAGCTTAATTCTTTAGTACTTGCAACCGTTCCAGGATCCCTGACTGGAAGATCTCTACTAGTGCTTTGATTTCTGAACCATCTCTACACAGACTGTCATTGAATTTTAAAAAAAAAAAAAAAAAGAAAGAAAGAAAATGAAAGAACAAAGTCTTTATCAGTTACACATCTCCATTAAAAAATTTTATTGACTGACCGAAATAGTTAGAAAGCAATTATATCACTACCTAAACAGTTTTGGTTTCAGAGAGGTAAGAGTAAAATCCAGCAGTCATTTTTCCTCCTGAATGCTTGAAATAGAAACGACTGATTCAAGGCTTTACATTACAATTATTCCACTGTGTATTATTTTATAATCATTTCCACTCCAACTATGTGCTGACATTTACATATTATGTTATAGGTTTCAGCATGTTCCCAGCTCTGACCATGTTTTGCACTGTAGGCTAAATTCTTCTGTTATTACTGGTGTTGTTTTTCCAATGTGTCTGCCTGAACTGTCCACATGGAAAACACTCTGGTCTGATGATGTACTTTGTTGGGATTACAAATGGGTCAATTAATAATGGTCAGTGATCAGAAGCACCTCTCAGCTAAGTTACATAGTTTAATATGACAACATAATTCTTTTGTCGTCTTCAACAAGTCACCTGTCCGTAGAATGACATAGTTCATTAAAAAACCCCCCGAGGAAATAAATACTTATTTTTATAATAGTATTATTAAGTAAACACACTCAAATCCCATGTAAATCTTCTCTATTACCTCAAATACCAGGAAAACATTAAGGTCTACAGAAGTCCCAGATGTGAAAAAGAAAGTGGAAATAGAATGGTCACCTGCTAACTTATCAAAGACAGAATATCCCACTTAGTATTACCCTGTGGCTACAATAGGCTACAACTGTGTGGTGGCACTTTCACGCAGGGCTCTGTGAAATGCATTCACCCATGCAGATTGGTTGCTCACACAGCACCTGTTTTTTGGTTTTCCTCAGAGAAGTTTCTGACAAGGTACAGATTCTCACACCACCTCATCTACGCAAGTATCTATCAATCTGGAACAGGAACAAACTTGGAAGCCTTCATGAGGCCTTGCTCACATTACTCAAATTTAAGGTCAAACAAGCCCTTGCATTGTCAGGGTACATCAGAAGTCTGACCTTGCTTCAATACTACCGCAGGAGCTTCAGCTTTACTATTATTTATTATAAACCTCTTCCCTTAAAGTCTTGAAGTCTTTTCTTGTACGATGTTTTTCTCTGAGATCAGTATGATTTTACCCTTTGTTGTAGTTGAGTCTGTTGAGTCTCATAAAAATTACTGGGGTTGGGAGTGGTGGGTGGGCAGGGCTAGGTTTGCTGTGGGGCATAAGACTACCACAGCTCTCACAAGTTATATCCAGCTCTCACAAGTCAAGGTAGAAATTTGAAAGACAAGAGATGCCCAAAAGAGGTGTCCAAAAAAGTTCATGAGAATGACTGCAGGACTTCAGCATCTTTTTTCTAGGAACAGACTCAAAAGGATTAGTCTGGTGAGAAATACTTAGGTGACATGATCACAAATGAGTCAGAGACATGGAGTATAAAAAGGTGATAAAAAACAAAAGTTTTTCTGCACCTTGAATACTGTGTCCAGTTCTGGGCCTCTGACTTAAAGAAAGACATTGAGGTGCTGGAGCACGTCCAGAGAAGAGCATGAAACTGTTGAGGAGTCTGGAGAGTAAGTCATATGAGGAGCAACTGAGGGAGATGAGGGTGTTTAGCCTGGACAAAAGGAGACTCAGGGGTGACATTATTACTCTCTACAACTACCTGAAAGGAGGTTGTAGCCAGGTGGGGATCAGTCTCTTCTCCTAGGCAACTAGTGACAGACTCAAGCTGCACCAGGGGAGGTTCAGGTTGGACATCTGGAAGAATTTCTTCACTGAAAGGGTAGTTAAGCATTGGAACAGGCTGCTCAGGGGAGTGGTGGAATCACTATTCCCCTGAGAGTGTTCAAGAAACAATTTGACACGGCCCTAAGTGCTATGGTTTAGTTGATATGATAGCGTTTGGTCAAAGGTAGGACTCGATGGTCTTGGAGGTCTTTTCCAACCTTAATGATTCTACAATTTTATTTCCTAACTTAGCAAAAGAGGTCAGCCAAGACCAAGTGCTGAATGTTGCAGACAAGAAGCTTTCAGGAAAAATGCAATACCCATTGATGTCAGAAGGTAATTAATTATTACAACACCTTATCAACAGTTGCAACTCATTCTACTGTCTGATTGCGATTGGATGTTTTCCTAAAAGATGTACTACATTTCATACAGGATTTAATATGGAAATTCTATTGCGCATGTAATAGAGCAATTCAGGGAATTGCTTAGTTTATATCCTTAGAAACCTGATAGTATGATCCTAGACTACAAAGCACTTCCTTGGGAACCATTACTTATTGGCACAGAGAAGAGTTCTTCCCTAAAAACCCACCTCTAAACTGTTCTGTTTCATTTCCAGGGAAGCAGAACTTTTCTTCAAGTTCCAAGCTTTCCTCGTGAGTATTTTACAAAACATGAATGAAAAGTGTTTTGCCATGGAAAATAACACAGGCTGATAACATCAATACAGAGATCAGCAAGGTTGTTAATGGTCGTAGGATGAAGTTTTGCCTGTCTGGTGTCTTTAGTAAGGTTGATCACATATCTGGATTAAGCAATGGCACCTAAAAGCTGACTTAAAATGTAGGCAGAGCTGCACAGAGGGTTTTGGGTCACTGCTCAAGGCTGAAGATGAGAAAAGGTGAAGAAGTTGGGGTAATTAATGCTTTGAGAGCTTTTGCTCAGCTTAGCAAGGGCTCTTCTACAGGCTGCAAATAGAGAAAGGAGGACAAAGAGGAGGGCAGGTGCCAGCAACCACCAACCACCACAACATCATCTCAACAAGGGTTGTGTCGGGAAATTTTTGCAGAATGCCTCCCATAAAGAAAATGAGAATCTTCAGAGCAATTTACATGGACTGAGCTATATTGCTGAAAAGGGACTCACAGAAAAATGATTTCCGACCCAGCATTCCCTTTGTCTGGAGTGTTGTGTTTCCAGGGAGACAAGTGAGGTGCTAGATACAGGTTTTCTGCTGACTTCCCTTGAAACTTAATTTTTGGCTCAGATCAAAATGCAGTTGAATGAATTAGGGATTAGTCAATATGCGTAGCTTAGTATTGAAATTTCCAGAGCATTACTTCTAAAAGCAGTCCTTCAGAATTTTGTTTATTTTGATAGAGTGCTAAGGTAGTTCATATACTCACATTCTAAGTCAAACATCTGAGCCTTGATAGTTGAATGAAAAGTTAGAAAAAGGGTCTCAGATAAAACTTCTTACTTGATCAGTTTCCCTTCTGTCAGTCAACTGTTGCCTCCAAAATCTGAATGATTTTCCTTGAGTATTTAAAGTATGTCTATATTACTGCATAGCACACGATCAGACTTAGAAGGGGAGCAGTACCAAATGTACCTTGGCCATCAGTTGTGATATCTAACACACATTCATCTGCTAGCACTGCTGGTACTTGAGTCTCTACTTCAGGTCACTAAAGAGGTGTGAGAAGCACATGGTTACAAATGATGCTGCTTCACCTCACCACCAAAACACTTAAAGCATATCTGCTTGCCAAGCTAATAGCATTTCCCATTCCCATCTCACAATTTCCTGATGTCTTACCATCTGGCAACACTGTTGTAGTTCAGGGGTTTGTGATGCTGCTTCTCCTGTGGAAGCAAACCAAAGATGGACCCAGGAGCCAGAGAAACTCCCACTCCAAACCATTGAAGTATTGAGTAAAACTAATTTTACAGCCCATTTATCAGCTAGGGAAATTGTCTTCATGTTCTTAGGTTTGATGCAAGTGCCAATACAGACACAGTGAAAAGCAAAGCTTTCTACTCAAAAGTTGTTGCAGAGTTTCTATCCTGACTACCAGTGAGATAGTACTGCACTCTAACTGAGGAGTGCTGCAAGATTTTCTGAGTTGTGAAAAAATTTCAAGTATCCAAAAAGGACATGCCTTTCCTATTACTTGGGCAAACTTTCAAGCACAGCTATAAATCTTCTTCAGTTTATACCCCAGTTTGAAAAAGCATAAAGATCCCCTAGAGTATTTTTCTCTGAGCTAAGGGGCAATACTCTTCTCACTTTTCTTTTTATGAACCTTGCCACTATCAGAGTAAGAAGTTCAATTTTCATCAATATCTTCTTATCATTCCAGGCTGTTTCCCCAAGGAATGGAATGCTAACAAGCCCCAAGCTGTCCATCCCCTTCCCCACCTCTGAATTATAATGCAGTCTTTTGGATGCACTGGTTTTGGAGTGTCTACTGCCAGATGATGCTCATCTTATTTGAACCTCTGCTCCACTTACAAATCCTCCCTCCTTTTGCTTTTCTTCACTGCTGTTGTTAATTGAACCATCTCAGACTTTCTCATTTCCGTAATCTTTGATCCTGCCTCCCCCAGCCTCTATGCTACATGAAAGTTCTGCCAAAATATTGCTTGTATACTGTTAGGGTTTCAGTTTGCTGTGTTGTGTTCTTCATTGACACACTAAGATAATAAACTGCTTATGTTTAGACAGCTCTGGCTCTATATGTTGTAACTTCATCCAGACTTATTTTAACTATACTGTTGCCAGTGCCCTCCAAACAGCTCAAGAGTTCAAACTTCAATCTTAGCCTGTTAAACAGGATAAATTAGCCTCTCCACTGACTTTGTGGTCAATTCAGTCTTTCATGATACTCCATTCAATAAGTTCAAATTTCTTAAATTTGAAGGTCAGCATACTGCAGACCAGTTGCAGAGTTCATGACTGATTCATTCAGTCCTCATGCTAGCTCCAAAATTTCTCTTAGTTTCTTACCATGTTTTTTTTTAACCTTGTTTTCCAGGATATGCTTAAGGCTCACAGTAAAATCATGTCTTACCATTTAGTTACAACACAGAGACTTCTCCCCAGCCTTCAGAAGGGATCTCTCTGACAGATGCAAGCCTTCTGCTTTTGCACATTGTGAATAGTTTCAGATTGCACAGAAAGGATTTAAGAGCAAGGCTGGGATAGAAATCTATGTCTACCAGCCTAGAGACTCCAAAACCTTAGCAAGATTTTCTAGCTGAAGTCATCAGCACTCAGACCCACCTTCCCCACTGACCAGTCCTCAGAGAATAAATTTTAGGCCTCTGCTTGCTCACTTTTCACTGAGCACTGACTACATCATTCTTGTGGGTCACTCAGGAAAATGAAAATAAACGCACTCCATGGCAACTCCTCCTATATCATTCTGTGTCTGTTTTCTGCATCACTAACGGTGTGTTATGTGGCTTTTTTGTCATAGCTCTCTTTACCAGCTCTGAATGCTTTATCACTGCACCTATTCTCTCCCATTAGACCAAAGTTTGCATCCAAATGATAAATCTCACAAAAAATTTTCCGGGATTTAGCACCTCCTCAAGAGCCAACTAAGGCGAAATCTACTGCTCACAGAAAGACAGAGACAACTCAGGCCAAATACATAGGGATGTTTGAGCAGAAGACCACCTGTATTCCACTTTTGGTTACTCACCCCTTCTTTCGAGCCAAAGAGTTGTGTAATCATGCACATCTGTGTAAATACAGCATGTGAAGAGCCCCTCGTAGTCTGTGTCAGCTCGCTTTCTCCTCCTTGTGGTTTTGGCTGGAACGGTGTTTGATGATGGCCTGTCAGCTTTGGATAGAAGGGCTATATCAGATAGCCTTGCATGGAACGTACATGCTGCCCATGGGCTTTGAACCAGACAGCTGGACACACGAGTGGTTTTGTTTTCAGTTCCAAATCTAAAATAGTTTTAGAGGTCACGACAGTGTGTCTCCTTTTTTCACAGCTGTGAAGAAGTCACTGACATGGTGGAAGAAAAATAAAACAGAGGATGACTCAACGCTAATATGAAAAAGTACAGAAATGTGTCTAAAACCTCAAGATTAATTTATTTTATCTGTTTCTTTTCTGGGATCTGTGCATGTGTATGCAGTAGGGTGTGATGGGACAAGGTGGGAGGAGGGCAAGGATGGTAATATGTGAATGAATGTACCAGGAGGTAGCTGTGGAAAGTCAACATTTTTCCCAGAAGAAAAGAAAATTCCCTGAGAATTAAAGCATTGGAAGGTGACTGGTGGCATAAATGGTGCCACTAGTATATTCTCATAGCTGCTTGTGCTCGTATTTGTGAGGGCAGACAGGCCTCAAGATCAGTGTGTTTCCTGGGGACTGGAAACCTTGCTTCTTTCTTTTATAGAAAAGGTTGTAATCTGAAGGTTCAGGAACATTTCTGGGGTGTTTATGGAGGAAAGGACTATCCCTAGGACCTCTGCAGTACTGTGACAGATGACTTATAAACCATAAATCTCTAAACTTCAACTAAAAGCATCGATCTGTTAAGCTGACAAAAGTGAGTGCTTTTGTGACTCCATGTGTGAGATACAGAGATTGACACAAGTTCACACAACCACTGCATTGAAATAACTCAAGTGACTCATCTTCACTCTTGAAGGCCTTAATGGTTTATCTCCATCCAATCCATCATATTCACTTCACCAGATGTGATGTCCTTCCGTTGCTGTCAGTCTTCACTGCCCATTTGCAAACTTTCAAGCAAACGTTTTCAGTTTTCTGCAATCTGATCCTTATCCCTGGGAATAGCTTCTAGTAATCATACATAAATCTACATCATTTCCCTTTCCCTTCCCCCTAAAAGCCTATTACCTCTGCTTCAAAACCACTTGAAGCTTTGGGATTGCTTGGCTTGCTGTGTGCTGAGGCCACCACATATCACGTTAACAGGGAAGGTCTTCTTATTTCTCTCCTACAGATCTGTCTATATTTTTTCCTTGACTAGAAATGCCTTTTTTTTTTTTTTTTTGGTGTATGCTGTGCCTAATGTTGCAGAGTCCTGGTCTTTCACACAACATAGAAACACAAATAGTTATAAAAAAACATGTGAGTGTGCATATAGGAAAGTGGGGGAGCACATTTCCCCACATTTCATGAGTGTAGAGCAGTAAAATAAATCAATAGATCAAAATATAGTATTTAAAATTTAGTTTAGTTTTGGTTTTATCTGTTAGATAAAGAAACTGTCTGGAGTTCAAAATTGTTCTTTTTGCCCAGTGCCTGCCAGTGTCTTGCCAACAACAAGACAAAGAAAGATTTCATTTTTCCTCTTTTGGGTGTAACAAAATTGTTCTCCAACAGGAATACAGAAATTTAACTTGGTTTCTTCCCAGAAAGGTAGCTCATTAAGGTTCCTGACAGGAAAAAGCAGTCTGTTAAATGTTGTTCAGCAGCATGCCAGAGCTTCAAAGAGATAGGACTTTCCTTCTCAAAGGGGCCTTATTCTTGAAGTATGCACCCATAAAAAACAAGGATTTAACACGAGGCACTCCTGTCGCTTAAGAGTTATCTGGAGCTAAAAATATAAATCAATTCTATCTACTAGACTTTGCTATCAGTTAAATCAGTGCATTCATCATTGAGAACATATGTTTCAAGCTTCTTTACTTATCAGGCAAACAACTACCAGATATACCATCTATGATGATGCTAGGAAGCAATAATCTTCTAATAGGCTTGTTTCCATCTATCAAGTTAAAAGGAGAGAAAAAGAAACTAAACCAAACATACAAACAAGTAACCCCCAAAAAACCCATACTCACATCATGAACACAGAACATACACTTTAGGTTGACTAACGAATGCATGCACAGAAACTCACCTGTTAACAATATCAGCCTACAAAATCAACTGTTTTAACTCATGCAAAAACTTGTAGGAGGGATCCTAACCAGCTACTTAAATTAGAAAAACTTGTGCTTCAAGCAGAGAAGTTTTTGATCTATGATAAAATATATATACATATATACATATATACATATATACATACATATATATATATATATATATATAGGCCATAATATGACTTATTTTGTTATCAAACCTCAGCTCTGCTGACACATTAAATCATCTGTCTTGTACCTATTAGACATGGAACAAAAAAACAAATTCAAGCTTTGGTCCAAACTTTGAGAAACTTAGTTTGAGATAAAGACTGAAATGTCACCATTTCTAATTATTTGGTTTGCAGGCTTTGACTTTAGTTTTTATTAACTGTAACAAGTAGTTCTGATTTCACCAAAGTCCCCATGAAAGTCTATTAAGCCTGTCCTTGAGTAGTGATTAAGGACTGCTAAGCCACTTCATTCTATCTTCCCTTACAGTCTTCTGCTTGATCTCATGTACTTACATTGAATTTTCTTCACTTACTTTATTTTCATCTTCTTTTTACCACGAGAGAAGATTTATGGATATCTGACAGAGCTATATTTGCCTTTTTGGTGTAACCTTTCTACTGACATCCTGAAGCTTCCCTCCAGGCACTGAATTCAGGTATGAATTATTATGAATGATCTGAGGAACCATCCTAACTCAGCCTTCCCTTTCTCCCTCTTCTTTTTTTTTCCCCATTAACTGATCAGTTCAAATGGCACCTAAAGAAGTCTATCAAATAATTTTTTTGTTGTTGTTATTGTTTACTCTTTGCCAAATGTCAAGGCATAACCTTGGCTCATGCCTACCATAGCAAGGCTGTTTTCCATCCAAGAAGAAGAAAAGCAAGCCTGCCTGAATTTTCTCAAAGGATAAACATACAAAGTGTCTGCGAACTACTCACACAGTCATGGGTTTGTCATTCTTCAGTGGTGTTCTGTCAAATCACTCTCTCACATTCTACCCATTTAAGACATTGGTAAATTCAGGACCCTCAGAGCAGCACTGGAATATAGATCACGGCCAGTTCTTCGAATGTGATCAACCCCACCTCTTACTTGTGGAGGCCACATTTTGCAATCCTCATTTTAGGAAATCATTTTTAATGAACCACACAAGCATTGCATTAAAGAACATAAATCTTCTATTGATGTTAAGAGAGCCAAGAGTCATCTGTTTCCATGGACTATTTTCACAGTCTCTGTCAATGTATCAAATTGGAGCACATTTCTTCTAAACCTCTAAAGAAATATCTCTGATCCAAGTTCGATTTTAAATGAAATATTCTTGTATATCTTGCTACTGATTGTTCAGCCTGTTCAGGTGGGAAAACTGAGGGGTTGAACAATAACCTGAGTCTTTAGGACAGAAACTTCAGAAAATAAGCCAAATAAATGTAACAATAATGATACTGATGGTTTTTTGAGTTTTTTTTTGGTCTGGTAAATACATATGTCTTCTATATGCTTCTGTTCAATGAGACTATCTCAGTCCACAACAGCTTCAGCTTCTTCCAGAATAATTATTGTGAAAGCATTAATGCAAGTACAGTCTTCTTCTAACA
Source organism: Lepidothrix coronata (assembly GCF_001604755.1). Lineage (NCBI taxonomy): Eukaryota > Metazoa > Chordata > Aves > Passeriformes > Pipridae > Lepidothrix > Lepidothrix coronata. Next base: position 6,906,347 of record NW_016690189.1, read on the forward strand.
ATATGTGTGTAAAAGTGGCTTGAGCAGCACACATCGTCCTACTGCTTTAAGGGAAAGCCATCAAGTAAGCAACTAGTTCCACTCCATCTTGGCTTGCATAGCAGGTCATAAAGAAAAGAGAGGGAGCTTGTGCTGGTGTCTCCTTGGATGGAGATCTCACTGGTTTCCCTGCCAATGCCTTGATCCTGTGAGTTACACTTCACCACAGGTGCACAAAAAGACAGCCAATGCCTGGAGCCATTTCAGCATTACTAGATCAATCACTAGACCCTTGGAAATACGAAGATGTCATTAAAATACCTCAATATAAATCTATCCAACTCTGACAAGGAATTTGAAATCTTCTTTGTATTAATGGTACATAATGAATTGAACATACCCAATACAGGCAGATGGAAAATTAATGAACAACGTGTACATATTTTTAGGGTGGTCTTGAAGTCTCTCCAACATAAAAACTTCTCAGGAATGAACTGTTACTTTTTCTTCTTTGTGAACAGCATATCCAGGCAATAGAATCATGCACAAATTTCCAGCAATTTTAAACAATTCTGACTTCAGCTCATTTTTTTCATTTCTCCTCTAAACTTGAGGGCAAAATTTCAGTGATTGTGAATTTGGGCTTTATCTGTATCTCATGTTCTACAGATTGACTTCAAAGAACAGCTGCAGTGGAAAAGTGTGACTTATATGTGAGATAGTAGCTGCAAAATCCTTAGGGAAGAAAATCAAGGTCAGAGTTACTGATCCAGTAGAAAATCCTGGTTTGAATGTGTTTGGTTTTTTTTCCTCCTAATGCTTTCTAGTAATAAATCGCTTTGCAGAATACAAGTAAACCACAGATAGTATAGAAACCAAGTACTCTGTGTAACACTTTACACACAGAAAATTATTATTTATGTATAAGTCTAAAATATTTCCGAAAAAAGTAATTACTTTAACTGTCATAAACATCATATTTTCCACATCTCAGAAGGTGATTCTTGTCTTTAGCTGAGTGACAGATTTACCTTTATAACAGAATCTAAGAATCAGAAATGGAATTAAAAATTATATTGCTTACATTCAAGTGCTCTTATATTTCATACAATAAGATTCTATATTTACTTTTCAATTGAAAGATCATGTCTTCTCCTCTGATTGAAAGAATATTAACCTCTTCTTCTTATGCCACATAATTTGCTTCAATTTCTGTGCACAAGGCACAGTCTCCTTCACTTCACTCCAGACCAGATGCAACAGTTGCTCAATGGCAAAACAGCAAATATTAAATAAATCACAAGAAATTGACTGCATTGGTAGGACCCCAGAACAGAGGAAAGGAAGGCAGGGCCTTGAGTAAATGATATTGGCTGAAGTGAATCATCTAGAGGAAGGTTATGTCATGGAGCTGACTTTGGGAAGAAGAGGGTACATAGAATATCAGCATTTGAGAGTTTCAAATAAAGCAGCAACTTCTTAATTTTCTCCAAAATATATGGATTCATTTCACTATGGGCATAATACAGATCAGCTCTGTGAATTGTTGGAAAGACTAAAGCACTACAGGATGGATATTTTGGAGGACCCTCAATTTGTGACTTTGTTTCCTGACTCTCTTGATCCCCTTTCACTGCCAGAGAACATTTGTTCCACTGAAATATTGATTTCTGGCCTTTTCCTCTCTTTTCTTAATATTTTTCTTTAACAAACTCGGTTGATTTTTCCATTCAGTGATATCTCATTTCTACAGCACCTTGAACACTTAGGATTAGAGAAGACAAAAAAAATCTTTTCTCAGATAACATAGTTCATGATATTTCCCAGTGCATCATATGTACCTGACTATATGGCTGGTCCTGCCCTGTGGAAGGGGGGATGACATCCACCAGTTTACTGCCAGTTTACCAGTTTACTGCCGCTTTAAAAGCCTTCAGTTCCATGGTTTGAAATTAATTTCCATCTATGAAGATGGATTTATAGGAGCAGCTTTCATTCCTTCAATGAATAACTTCCTCTAACCAAAAATAGAGAGTAAAATTAAGTAATTATGGCTTAGACCTTCTCCAGAGAGCAAACTGGGGCTTCTTTTCTGCAAATCTCTGAAGACTAACTGCAGAAACAGACACATATTCCAGGGACATGGGGCAACTGGTAAAACAGACAATATGTAAGACTGATAGAGAAATCAAATATTTTCTTACTTTTTAGGAGTTTATAAATTAAACTTGATCAGGATATTAAATTTAGATTACTCAAAATTTCTGCCTACAAAATAGCACAGTTATGCTGAAAAGACAAATTACAAATAGAATGTTCTTTAATCTGTAAGAAAGTTAAAACATCTGTGTCTTTTGCGGTTTAGAGGTGAAAGGCAATTTTGAGCAAAAAGTTATTTCCAGCCATAAAGGCTGAATATCTTTTAGCTGTGACTCTATGAGGTAGCTATAGGACATGCTTGCAAATACTTCTATTTGGCTGACACATTTCCATTTTCTTTTAAGGTGTGGCATCAATGTCTGTTTGACTATCCATGGACACTTCTACAGAAATGGATATAAAACCAGCGGAATTAAAGTGAATTTACACTGGGTCAGCTGAAAAATATAATGTAGTCCTTGATGCCTGTGATCTGGATGAAATGCTGAAACAAACCCACCCTATAGTTTCAGCCTTCAATAGTATGTTTAAAGCTGACAGTACCATCTAGTGGGCAGAGAAAGAATTGAAAAGTACAAATACAAGGAACCAGAATCCTGAGAACCTAAGTATTATATTGAGATTTAGAAAATAAAGCGACAATAGCTATCACCTATAAGATTGTTGGATCTATAATTTTTTCACATTAATGTCACAAATATATTCAATGGAATACATTTAGAAAAAACATAAAGGAATTTGGTACAATTTTTTCATTACCAGTGACATCTTTCAGCTAAATATGATTGCTCTATGACTTCTTTCTCATAATTGTAAGCCCTATGTCCTAGTCCTTTAACTCTGTTGGTTTGGGACCGTCCCATAAATCTGCATAGACTCATTTAGCTTTGGTTTAGATTCCTTCTCTTTCTTTTCCAAAACCTACACTATAGTTCTTATTGCCTCATTGTTATTTTAATGTTGCTCAAGAAGAAGCACAACAAATTTCAGTTTTCTTTTTGAATTTATACAGAATGTTTTTTCTTTTTTATCATCTTCTGGTTTAGCTATTTTAGATTGCCTTGCTTCCTGCAGGTTTCCCAGATCCAGGTTATGTATAATATGTTAGTCTTAAGAACTACATAAGTAAGAACTTAAGAATTCTTACACTGTGGACTGCTCAGTACATATGGTATTGTAGAACCAGAGGGTAAAATCAGAATTAATTTTTGATAAAAATTCTTCATAAGATAGTTTCCATTTTCAGTGATTTCAGATTTTCTTACTTTGTGTCATGATTTAACCCCAGCCAGCAACCAAGTACCACACAGCCACTTGCCAACATCCCCTCCACCAGCAGGATCAGGGAGAGAATCAGAAGGGTAAAAGCCAGAAAACTCATGGGTTGAGATAAAGACAGTTTAATAGGGAAAAGCCCCACACAAGCAAAACAAGGAATTGATTCACAGTTTTCCGTGGACAGACAGGTGTTCATCCATCTCCAGGACGGCAGGGTCCCATCGCATGCAACAGTTACCTGGGAAGACAAACATCATCAATCCCAATGTCCTCCTTCTTCTTCCTTCTTCCCCCAGCTTTGTATACTGAGCATGATGCCATGTGGTATGGAATATCCCTTTGGTCAGTTTGGGTCAGCTGTCCCAGTTGTGTCGCCTCCCAACCTCCCACACACCTCCAACTTCCTTACCAGCATGGCAGTACAAAAAAGCAGAAAAGGCCTTGGTTCTGTGTGAGCACTGTTCAGCAACAACAAAAACATTTCTATATTATCAACCTCATGTTCAAGCACAAATCCAAAACACAGCCATACTAACCACTGTGAAGAAAATTAACTCTACCCCAGCCAAACCCAGTACACTTTGTGAAAGACATTTATGTTTATATAGAAACCACAACATAAAAATAACAATCTTTAACAACTAGAGTGCTAGTAACTGATAAATAGTTCTTCATTTGGGACTGTGTCTCACAAGCAAGGATAATTGCAGTATTTCATGAACATTTCTGTGTGAACGCCAACATTCTTCTCCGGTCTTTAATTTCTGTCTTGCTGATGAGTCATCAAATTACACTTATCTCTAGTTATCTTATCTCACAGGATGATTTATGAGTGAAGAGTATGAGCAAAACCCACTTTGAGATCCCTTCCCTATTTTTAGTTGGTCTGAGGAACCTGAGAGGACTACGTGCTCTTGGGCATCTACAACTAGCCAGTAATGTCTAAGGATGTCTCAGAGAGAGTTTCAACAGGTTTACCTAAACTTCTTGGGGGAAATTCTTAGCTCACATTCATTGCCATCTCTTCCCCTTAGACAGAGCTAGGCCAATTTACAAGGTCTATGTATCTTCCTCTCCCTTCCCCCACATAGCTTATGCAGTGACCTGTGACTAATGAACTTATGTTCCTGGGGTCTAGGGGACTTCTCTTGACAGTCATGAAACAGTAGTCAGGCATGAGCAAAAGCACGGAGAAGTGACAAGAGTAAAAACTATTTGGAAGGATGGTACTGCAGAAGTTGCTGAGACAACTTTGAACATCTGTATTATTGCTACCAGACAGTATTTGAATCTGGTGGCATTGGCAAGAAGGTGGCAGAGAGAGTTTTTCCTATAAAGAGCTCACAAACTATTCACCTCTTTTTACTTAAACTAAGCTTTAGCTTCCAGACTCTGCAGAAACTTAATAAAATGCAAAAGCAGCAGTGGTGACTTCCTATGCTGAATTGCAAATTTTGAGTTAGAGTAGGTTCTACAGGCTTCAACTTTACCATGCTACTTTTGGAGGCACTAAAAATAAATCAATCAATAGTAGTCTTAGCCTCAAAGATTTCTCCACGTAAAATGTTCATACAATCCTTCAAAAGCAGGCTATTTCATATGTCATATATAAATTCTCCTAGCCTGCTATTTACCACCTTGTAGTGTATTCAGGATTTTAAAACTATATTCCTCACGGTTTATTGCTGTGTTTGTTTCAGGGGAGAGCAAGGGTGACATCCAGTGGTGTATTTAGCATTCTGTACAGATGGACTATGCCTCCAGTGAAATGAGATCTCACTGAGACCTCGGAGACATAAAACATTACCTCTTAAAGCTTAGGTAAAATTGAGAGTGCATGGTTTTCCCCATGGGCCCCAGACTGCATCTTTTAATAAATAATTTACATTTCTTATACACTTTAGTACAGAATTAGGAAGCAAAGAGTGTTAGTAAAAAATAGGCCAAAGGATATTCTGTAAACTGGCTTTTGCTCAGATGAAATAATAAGTAAATAATGAGATAATAATAAAAACTTCCTCACCAAGTTCAGCAGCTTCCCTAGGGTGGATATTCAAGCCAGAAATGTCACTAATTGTGTTATCTGCAGATGTGCCATTTATATTTGTAAGGCTTTCCCACCCCAGCTTTGCAACAGGGAAATAGTGAGAAAAACTCACTATTTTTTTTCCCCTTCATTTTTTTCTGCTGATTTCAAGTATTTAAATATCAAGGCAGGTATTAGGTAGAAGTATGAAGGTGGCAATATTATTTCAGCTTAAATCACTTTAACTACATTGTCTGAACAATATATTATAGAAAGCTGCTGTCTCAGACATTCCACAGAGCTGCTAGAATTTGGGGCACTTTACTGGCCAGAGTTATGCAGTCAATATATTTTTGAAACTCATGGCAGCATGTATTCAGCATTTAAGTTTGGGAACAGAAGTAAGCATAATATTTCTCCTGATCCATTGCCTTCTAGCCCTGGGCATGTGTCAGGGATAGCCTGCAGCATCCCTTAGGCTGTTCAGGCATAGATTACAGCACAGACAAATGCCATACATGTGGCATTTTGAATGCTCTACAGGGCATCTTCTAGCTGTATGTCCCATTGGCTTTGGGAATGTGTTCACTGTAGGTCTCGATGATCCACAAAAGACAGACTAAATATCATACAGTGGAGGTAGGTTCCTCAGTACTAAGCAACTTTTAAAAATGAGACCCAGGCATAAAATTTTGGGGTTATATGAAACCCTGCCTTTTACTGAAATATAATATAGTCCTGTCCAAACATTAGAACTCCCTTATGTGTTTTTGCTACCTTCTTTTTAAGCAAAAAATAAAAAAAAAAATATAAAAAAACCCACTTGGTACATTTATTCACTAATCATCTGGACTGAATTAGCTTTATCAAAATGTCTTTTCTGGTCATATGACATCAAGATACAACTTCTGATGTCAGGGTTAACAAAACCCAATTTTAATAAGGTCCATAAAACCAAACCTTCAATAAAAGAAGTGATTATGCATGGACCTTCGGGACCCATCCCTGTATGATACAAAAGTATTATGATCCAGATCAATAAAATTACTTCCGTGTCCACACAAGACCTGATTTAGGCAGGTAGGAACCCAATAAAGAGGGGAGGGCTCAGAGAATGAAGTAACATCTTTTATTAAACCAGCTGATGTTGTTAGAAGTAGATGAGCCTCTGAATTCATGACTTCAAATTGAACTCAGTGTAAAGATTTAGGCACCCTATGAACAGAAGCAGAAAACCCCTTGAGCTGAGTGGGGACGTGCCTGCACTATACAAGTTCAGTTGTATTATTTGACCTTCTTCTCTGTGAGAAGGTATTACTTGGAGCTGACAGGAGGTGCCAGTCTCAAGCTGATGAGTTCCAGCACTGACCTTGATCTCTGCCTGTCATGCAAAGCCAAAGTGGAGGAAGGAGTACACCTCCTCCTTTTGCATGGTGATTTTCTGGTTAGTTCTCCTGTCCAGCAGGAATAAGACCTGGACCATGTTTCTCTTTGGTACCTGTGGAGACCTGAAGGTCCATCTCAAAGGTCCCAGGTGGGTAGTCCATCAAAAATGATACTCTGAGTTACAACAGCAAACAAGATTCCTGCCTCTGCTCTCACAAGCGTCTGAGTGTTTCACATTTAGTGTTCAACAGACCTTGTGCAGGAGTCAAGCCACCCCCACCCTTGTCCCCAGGCCACAGACGCATGCTTTCTCTGCCCTAATAATTACTTAATTATTGACGCATGAAAAAGTTTCAACAGATGGTCTGGAGCTGAATAAATTCTATTCCTGCAGGCCAAGGATTCAACAAAATTTGGACTCCACACCCCAGTGAGCCCTCTCGCAGCTGAGTCTGTGGAGCTGGCAATAAGCCCTGAGTCTTTTACTGGATTATGTACTTTGTGTTTTCTGTAAGTGCCAACCAAGACCATAGATAAAGGGGCACAGGGGCCTGGGCAGCAGCACAACAAGCTGCTTTAAGGACATAAGTTTTAGAACTACATATGACCGAGGCAGCTGAGAGGTATCTGTGTCCTTTATTGATCTAATTGGAAACAGCTAAGGAGTGAGCATATTTGTAGCTTAAATCCAATTGGTAATATTTAGGATAACTCCTTTTTACCAGTTAATAGGTAAGGCTTGCAACATATCAAATCCTGTTATTATTTTTTTTCCCCCGACATTCCCCCTTTGTCCTTTGCACAATTTTGCGTCTAGTCATTCACAGTCTTGCTGCTCCTTCCCCAAGTCCTATATTCTGCATTGGGGAATGACGCTTTTCACTGACCTAATTTTTCATTTTTCTTTTTTCTTTTCTTTTCTTTTCTTTTCTTTTCTTTTCTTTTCTTTTCTTTTCTTTTTTTCTTTTCTTAACATTAGTATCTGAACAAATCAGGATGTCATTTGATAGATTTTAAAAGGAGAGGCCATTATGATCTGCTGCTTTGAGCAATTGTATAAATCCACCAAGGAACCTCACCCAGTCCTTTCCACAAAGAAATACACAGGCCAGAGTATATCATGTAGCACAGATGAGAATACCTCAGGTATTGAGGTATTGACTGGACAAACAAGGTTGTGAGAGGGCAGCCCGAGCTGCCAGAATAATACCGTGCTGCAGATCAAAGAGCAACATTTATTTTAGGACCATTTATTTTAGGACTGGCTTAAATACCACAGATGTCCAAAAGAAATGAAATTTGTCTTATACGAAATGATAGCAACCATATCAAGAAAGATTAAGGGTCCATTACACATTTTAAATATATTTTAATTGTGCTGTGATTTGGGAAAGACAAGAGAGAAGGGCTTGATACAAATTCTTGTTGGAAAAACCCATCAGCATATACAAGACATAAATGAATGCAAGTCAGTATCATCTGGAAGGTACTGTGTAACAGCTACCAAATGAATTTATACAATAAATCCAGGAGGAAGGCAGCTTATTTTTAGCTAAGCATGCACAGCAAACAAGCCTAGAAATTGAGACTGAAACATGACAATATAGCTGAGAGATACAATAACTAAAAACAAACAAATACATAGTAAGTAATGACAAAAAAAATCAGGATTTACTACTCAGAGCAGGAAACCTTGATGTGTTCAAATTAGAGTTAGAAGAAAATAATTTATTTAAAGGAGCTTTGTATGCTGCACTTGTATTTTTACAGATAATTAAAGAAACACTTAGAGTGACCATACCACCTTGATATTTTCACCTCAAGTAGGATTGCTTTATGCTTTCACCACCCAGTCAGGGAAGAAAGTGTGGGATAGTGTGAAACTTGTCAAAAGTTCTGCGATTGGCCTGACCCAGGACAATTGTGTTTTGTGGCAACTTAGGAAGATGTAGCATGTGATTTTTCCCACTGATAAGTTGAAAAGAAAACCTTTCAGTCTGTGGCATGAAAATGCAGTGTTAAAGTGTCCCCTCCACCTCTGTAGCAGGTGTGTACCTGGATCTCCCAGAATACCCTGCTAAAGCCCTTCCCGAGCTGAAATACACAGGCAAGATGTTTGGATCCATCAAAGACACTTCTGCAGATGTCATTTCCATGAGGAGTGAGGAGTTTCACATCCAGCAGAGGACAAGAACTTTGCTGCAGCGGGCAGGAGGAGCAATCGTAGGTTCTCTATTCCAACCCGTGCTTCTTTACAAGTTTTTTCCTGGTAGATGTTCCTCAACATTTCACTGCTTAACATTATTTGAAGTGAAATGTTTGGGGCAGGTCTATGGGCTGAAGCAAAGACAGCTATCAGTGTGTGCTTTGTCATATGTCAGAAGGTGGGACCAGAGTCAAGGCTGTGCCACCTCCTCCCTGGTCCCCACCACCCCATCTCTGGTTTCCTGCAGAGACCCACTGGTGACAAGGCCATTGAGCCCAGCATGGCAGGAGGGACTGCAAAAAGCAAACACATTGCACTGAAAGGCTCATCTTTCAAAAAACTTCTTTCACAGAAGGAAATTAAAAGAAAGAAAGCTTCCAGGGCCTGTTATCAGTTAAAACACTTGTGTTAATAAGAATCCCAGTTTCAGTTGTTGTTTCCGTTCAAAGGACACTTTCCAAATAACCCTAATCTAATGAAAGATAAACCATGCTTGTACAAAATAAAACATAAGAGACACTTCGGACTCAATAAAGCCTCTAACAATAACGACAGCAAAAAGTTGAGGAACTCAAGAGTAATTGAAAGTTGTCCAAAGGAAGAAAACAAATCCAATAAGGTCAGCCTGAAGTATTTAAAGTCTAAAGCAATCATCTGAAATGTGCTTTTCATACTGTAGATTTCACTGGCACATCTTTCCACATCCTGCTTAGAGCTACCTGCATAAGTAATGAGTGCATTAATTAGCTAGAGATAAAGACACAGTGATATATATATATATTAATTTTATGTAAATTGTCTATAGCATAGAGCTTGACTCTTGTGCCTTTGATCTGCTGATAATCTCCAAGTGTGTAGATTTCAGCAGGCCAAATAATTTTTATCTCTGCCGAGAGTACTTTTGGCAAGTTTTCCATCAGTAGGAAATAAGCTGGAAAATTCTGGTGAAACTTCAAAGCAACAGCTTAAGGTGATCTTTCATTTCATGAATTTCAGACTGTCTCTTCTGTTCAACAACATACTGAGTTCTTTCTCCCTAATACAGTTTTAAAAATTGCATATAAAATGAATTTACAAAAATCATATATGAGATATATGAGAGATCTTGTCACTTTGCAATACAGGGCATTTTTCAAATTATAGAGATACTAAGAGAAGTATTAAAGCCTTGAGTGCTATCTCTTACTACTGCATTCATTTGCACAAATAAACGGACTTTAAATCCTTTTACACATGAGTTCTTTTTGCTGGGGTTGGAGGTGCATTGTTCATTTGTTTGACTGATTTCTGCTTTAATTTTTCTCCCAATTTTGTTATAAATATCCATTCTTTTCCATCCCACATTCTATGATAGCAAATTTATGAGTTCTTGTAATGCCCTCAGTTATGTCTCACATGTATACAAGAAATCAGGGACAACATGAAACCTGCTGTAACTTCTAGTAGGAAGGGGGGGCAATCTTAGCTAAAAATCCAAAGGGCAAAAAAGCAATCTCTTCCAGGGCTTAAATTACAAGGTAAGGAAAGACACGAATGGATATAATTAGAGGGAGAATTAAAAGAAATCTCAATAGTACTCTCTTCAAAAATATCATAAGTCATCTGGACTCAGAGGTCAGTGCCTGCTCTTGGCAACTGATCCAGTTATTAATTGTCCAGTCATTAACTGGGGCTATGCACTTTAAGAAGCCAAGTAAGGTCAGGATATATTTGACTTCTTGAATATTATTTGCAATTGCATTTTTCTAAATTTTAGTGTAATCATTATTCTTAAAACAGTCTGCTTCCTTCTTAAAAGTGTCACTTCACAGCAAAAATGCTATTGAAATTCACCAAAAAAAAAAACCCACAAGATTTACATGATTATTGTTCCCATTCTTGGCTAAACACCTACAAAGCAACATAACAGGGTTTGAACTAATTGGTCACCATAATGTATCTGTCCCAAGAGAAAGCAGAAACCAAAAAAAGCTTTAAAAGTGACCAGTTATACAAAGAAATTGTATCAATATGAATCGTTTCAATGTTTGTTCACTTGATGATGGTTATCTTGAAGGAAAACAAGGGGAACGCAGCTCTGGGAGACCATTTATTTTTTCAGAGTGCTGGAAGAACATGGGATCTATTGACCTGGAACAGCAGCAAGAACAGAAAACAAGGCCAATGACAGTGCCTCTGGCAGCAGTTAAAAGCTGATGTTTCAGGGAAGGGGGAGGCCAGGAGCCAACACAAAGTAAGCTTGCCAGAGCCATAGCACAACTGGTGACAGCGACAGATTTGGGCTTCATCTCAGATGCTACCTTGCTGTACAGCTGCTTCTGCCATATGGTACAGCACGATTTTTCTAACCCATATTTAGCTGTGTGCCCTGCTTCTGCCGAGAGCCATCTGCAGACAGAGGAAGGATTTGCCCACAGATCAGATTACCTTTTGCTCAGTTCATAAAAGGCTGCATCGAAGCAACCAGGAAGCAAGGAGAGGGGCAAGACAGGTTAACTATTCTCTGGTTAAAAGAAGCATTGGCAAGGAAGAAAGAAAGGGAGGAGACAAGTCAAACCCCCAAGGAAGAATCTGTTTCTGCCCGCCAAGTGAAGAATAGAGCAGGTATCCCACTACATCTGTAGGTATCTTGTGTAAAAGAAAAAATTTTCCACTCAAAACAGGAATAGGTCCACATGTTATTCCTCAGGGCTAAAGGACCATTACAGATGGCTCTTTTGAACTGGCAGCAGTACCAAGGATGCAAAGGACCCCAGATAGCACTGGATGGAGAAAAGGGCCTGGAATGTGACCTCAAACATGTTCCTGGGGACAATCAGTAACCTAGTCTCATTAACTTGGGTAAAAACTGACACTAAGGACAGGTTAGTCAGCACTTGGACATGAGTCATGGTTGGAAAAGGATGAGATAAGTCCCCATCTCTACATTGTTTCACTACCATGATTGTACTGTAAATGCTATTGAACTCATTCCTAGTCCAGAAAGCAGTGCACATTGCCACACTCTCACAAACTCAGAGAATAAGATGCTGACCAGATCAGCTGATGTAGCCAGATCTGTTGGCTGTGTTATCAGGGACGGGGACTGAATGCGGATGTCTGGATTTCCTTCAAAGAACTGCTTCTCAGAAGTGGTTCAGACGCAGCCCAGACCAGAGGAAATTAGCTTCTATTTCTAGTACCAAAATTAATGCTCCCAAAAGATCAACTTCTTCTTTTCATAAATGCTTATCAGTAATGCTTCCACCATTTGAGGTTGCACAAAGGTAGGGACTACCAGCAAGAAAATGCTGAAAATTAGTCCAGTGTGACCATGAGCAAACTCAAGTACTAATCTCCTCCTAAGCCTGTGCTAACAACTGCAAGAAACCCACACTGTATTCCCTCTCTTCTTCCAGGGCCTAGGATATGGCAAGTAATAAGGTCACATGGCAAGCTGCAGTGGTTCAGGTCTAGGAAGGGCTAGGAGACACTGGCTTGTCAATTAACCAGGGACTCCATTACAATATATACAACAAATGCTGTAATTAAGGATAGGTAAGGTTTACTCACCTCTTATTGCTCAACCAGGAACACCAAATAGGTGACTTTGTCCTTAGATGACTGAAACAAGACATTTTTGCCTGTGAACATAGTTGCTATGCCTCCATGGCAAAAATAAAACAATCACGGAGTGTCACATTAGTTTAAAAATTTTATGACACAGTAATGTTTCTCTGAACTTGAAATCCTTTTAGAAGTGGTTTGGAGATAAAATAAAAGCAGCTTCCAGAGTGCTTCACTGGCACATTAAGTTATGCATTCTAAGTCCTGGAGGTGAAACGTTTTTAGCATTTATGGGAGCTCTGGGCTTCCAGTCCTCATGCTGAGACAGTTACTAATACATGACAGAAAGCATCTGTGATCTACTGCTTGCAGGGTTCAAGCCCCAAAGCATCCAGAAAGCCTGTGCATAATCCTTCACTCACATGGCAGATTGACTGCACCACGCATAAGTCAATGTGATGTATACACTCTGATATGACAGGTCCAAAATATAATGTACTCTATAAATGATTTGATCTTAATTAGAAGAACAAGGGTCTTTTACATGACAATTTTCTTTTAGAAAAAGGTAAAGGGCATTAAGAGATATTAATGTCAGCATCAGTCCTCATAAACAGGGACAATATCTATTCTAAGGCTTTAGGGTATAAAGTACACATTAAAAATGGGATTATGTTACTCTGAAAGGGAAAATGATTGCTACTCTAATTTCCGACTAAACCAGACTGGGGCATCACTATGAACACAGCAGTTCTTTACAGAAAGAGTAACAGCCCAGTATTCTGTTGGAAAATATCTGGTCCATTTCTTTGATGTCCAGGGTACTGCTAGTCTCTCCATGAGTGCACAGGTAAGTACATCCATGCAGGACCAGGGCCAAGCAGCTGACCTGAAGACAGGCTGTAACAGACCTTTCTGAATCACAGCCTTCGTCACATGAATGTTTCTACCCTGCACTGTTTTTTTTTTCCTGGTGGACTGGATCAAAGCTGTCTAGCTGGCAAGAGATTTCATTCACTTCAGTCAGCAGGGAAGTATGTCTGGTTTAAACCTGAATTTCAAGGAGGGCATATTTTCACAACCTTGGTTTTCCTGAGTAATATGATTACTTGTTTTCACCTGATGTGGCATTGGTGCCTGCTATCTAGCAGCTTCTCCCTGTTTGTGCAGTTTCTGCAATCAAGATGTCAGGCTGATAAGCAGGGATATTATGTAAGTGGTGTCTATGGGAATTCTGAGTGGACGAAAATAAAGGGAAAGAAAAAAGGTGTTATGATAGTACCTGGCAAAACTATGCATCTTACAAGCAGAAAAGCACATCTCTCTTTGCCAGCTTGTCTCAGAGTACTGCATGGGAGAACAGGCTGTGCTCTCCAATGTTTTGCCTAAGGAAAGCTTCAGGAAGCTCTGCAGCACAGCTTGTGAAGTGGCTTGTCACACTCCTGCAACAGAATGCATCCCTGTGGTGCCTCTTGCCTTTCTCAGTCAGCTGCTTGCTTTGCGTGGAGGTGGGGGGGGCTTTCTTCTGGAGGAGCTCTGTGTTAGGGAGCTGTGACTGCAAGTCTGAACCACTGAAAGAGTTGTCTTGCTTGTCTCCCTGAAATCACAGTATGGAAACATGTATGTGAGACCCCATGATCTGGAGAATGGCCTTCCCAGGGACCGTCTTTCCTTGCATTTCAGGAGTGCTGACTGATTTTCCCAAATGTAGGTAACTTGGCTGGCATGAAATGGAAGTGGAGGGTGTGGAAACTCATACACAGTCTTCCTTGAAAAGAAACAGCTAATGCGCACAGCCATCACATGCACAGTTAAGTACATTTCACACACTGCAACACAAGTGCAGGGGGATGGGGTTGCAATCCCCTTAGCTCACCTAGAAAATCTGTGCCTGTTCTCACATGCTGGAAACACACGACCTGAAACACAAGACAGTACATCTGGGAACAGATCAGAATAGCAATTTCCTTTACTGGCTAGATTAAAAATTGTGGAGAACAGACATCATATCCCAGTATCTGTTGAGGATTCATGAGAGAATTGTGGTCAATTTTATCATGTTTGCGTTTAAATTCTCTAATGTGTAGTCTTTTAAACTCAGTTGATATGGAAGAAGCCCTTGATTAGACACTATGTCTCCACAAAAACACATTACATTTTTTTATTTTCATCAATGCCAATTCACCTCAATGCACAAGCAGAGCTTTTGGGTTGGGGATTGATAGCAACTGCATTAAAAACATTTTAAAAATAACTGATACAATTAAAAAACCTACTGCAATTAAAATAGGAAAAACTTATAACTTGGGCTTGGAGTGCTCAGACTGGAAACTGGGGTGCTGCTACCCATGTGTTCAGTATGGCCCCTGTGTGAGGCAGAGGCCATGACATTTCCTGAGAGAAACGCACATCAATTCCAAACAGCACATTAGATCATTTTAATGCCCACAGTTATAAATTGCAATGGGCTGCAACTTGTCCTAGTGACAATCCACACATCCAGTGCTGTTTGGGTATTTTAGTCTTGCAACTGCCTTTTTTTCTCCAAATGGGTTGCTCAGCAGTAATGATAATTCAGAGAAAAGTGGCAGACAAGGTCAGGTAGCAGCAGAATGAAAAGTGAAAACTTGAAAGATACTAGATGAATATTTATGCAGAGCAATCTTCACTCTCAAATTACGGAGCATAATGGGATCAGCAAAGCTAACGAAATTCACGCTGCGTGAACTTCCTCTGTGAGAACTTAAGTTTAATCTGCACGTAAGACTGACAACCCGTGAACACAGAGAAAACATTCAATGGCATGTAAAAACGTCATTGAAATAATGTTTCTGACTATATCAGTGTTCTGGCAATGACAGAATAAACAACAATTTTTTTCGGACAGATTTTAAATCCACAGGCCACTTTTTTGAAATGGCATCCAAACATTGTCACAGCAGACTTTGTTCTTTTGTTTTGCTGCCGATTTGTATGGCAACTGAAAAGCATCCATGAGGATCCAGTAATGAGTACAAGAATTTCAGAACAGCCTGGCACTGAACTGATGACGACAAGAAGCAGCCAGGCACTGCTTCGCTCTCATATTGAAAGATTTGTCAGGGAATACTTTTCATTGCAAAAACAAATGGCAGTTAGCTGAATTTGGAGAATCCGTCTTATTTCAAAAGATTTTTTTCTCAAGTATCTTGGTGCACATGGGCAGTGAAATCCATTCCTGTACTGTAAGGTCAGCACAAGAGCTGCAGATCAGTTTACTCCTTTGGGGGACTGCAGATTTAGTGCACAGAGAAGTCTGCATTTCATCCACTCTGTATTTTTTGTGAGCAGGTCACAACAAAGACCCGAGAGCTATTACAATCCATCACTATGCACAAACCCCAAAACAGTTGATTACTTGGGGCTAAATACTCATATATTTAGAGAGATAGATAAACCTTTTTTGTTTATACAAGGATCTTTAAAAACTTTATTAGTAAGACCAGTTTTTTCCTTGACATTTCTAGAGTATACTATTATTACTGTGTTGTCTTGATTTAAAAATTAAATGAACAGTTTTCCTTACTGTCCTTTAATATTTTCTTTTTTGAACTAGAGGCCCTGCTTTGTCCCTCTCCTGAATGCTTCAGCACATGTCTAATGTTTCTGAATTCAGGGATATATAAAAAAGCTCTACTGAATCCAGAGCTCTCTGAGAAACTGCAAAAAAATGCAGCTCCTGCTACCTGAAATATCTGAACCCTTCAAAATATTCAATGTATTACCTGTTTATGTCTGATCTTTTTGCTCCTGAACTTACACATCTGTCATTATCCAAATGTCTCAGAAGCACATCAGTTACAGACACAGCCAGCTGCCTTATGTGTGAATTTAATTAAATGAGAATATGCAAAATAATATTTTAAAGATGCACAATTTAGCCCATGCTGGCAATCCGACCTTTCCCTTCCGATGCCAATTCGTTCAAGAGGCCAAGCAGTGCCTGCAGGTCGGGGGCAGCGATCCTCACCGGGCACACCGGGCGCTGTGCACGGGGGCCGTCCTCGTCCACACTTCAAGGCCGGGGAAAGCAAAGCTGGGAGGACAAGGGATGGAGTGCTCTGCAGAGCCATTCTCGGTTGCAACAGTCATCGCAATTAATTAATTTACATATTTATTAACATAATACTTTTCATTCGACAATTTCTTTAGTAGAAGGCACTGCCTGAGGCTGTGGGCTCTGGATCTGGTTTCCATCTGTCCTCCAGCGGGAAGGCGCCCGGGTGTGACGCTGCCCTCCTGCTCCCTTCTCACTCGGGCTCCCGGTGCCGCCGCGGCCCATCCAGGCCGCCGGCCCTGAGCCCCGGGCGCGCCCCCGAGCGCGCGTGCCCGCGAGCGCGCGTCTCCGCGCGCGCAGCTGCCACCGAGCGCGTCTGTTCGTGCGTGCTAAAAATAGACGGGAGAGCCTGACAACTGCGTTCTGATTGGCTGCCGCTGAGGAGCCGGCAGCCAATGGGGGCGCGGGGAGCGGCGGGGCGCGGGGCTCGTGGCGCGGCGGGACTCGGGGAGGATGCGGGCGGGAGGTCTGCGGGAGCCAGCGGGGATTGTTGGAGATGCCGCCCTCGGCCCGGCCGCAAGCGCAGCCGTCCCCCCCTCTTCCCTCCTGGCACCAGCAGCCGCGGGCCGCCGTCGCCCTCCACCTCCCGCCGGTCTTTGGGGGCCGCTGCCCTCTCGCGGCGCCGCCGAGGCTGCCGCCCCCGCTCCACTCCGGCAGGGGGCGGCCGTGGCCGTGTCGGAGCGTTCCCTTCCTCGGGGTGCCTTGGAGTAAACAAAGGCAGTTCCGTGGAAAGTGGAGCTCTTTAGGTGAATGCGTCACCAGTCTGTTTCCATGTATTTCGTACATCCTGAAGACATTTCGTGCGCTTCTGTGTACTAAGTAGTACCTGCAGTGGCAGAGAAATAAATCAGGGAAGCAACTTGGGATGAAAGAACAAAAATGAAGTAAAAATGTTTTTTTCCCGTGGAATTACTGTTAAACCAGTTGCAATGGAAGATTAGGAGAATGCCCTCATATCTATACAGTGAATGCATCAATCTGTACCATAAATTAATCGAATCAGTAATTTCACTGGAAAGAAGCATCAGCATTTTCTATAAATATGGTTATACAAAGATATATTAAAAATAAAATTTGCTAATAAAATTGATAGTGCTTTGTAGTCCCAAAAAGTGCACTGGGGGAACTTGGAAGGCAGAAGCAAGAGCTGATTATAAGGGTGCTGCGTCCTAATTTATTCAAGCACTGAATAACACCTCTGAAACTGTCAAAGTATGTCACAGTCTTGAGCAGTGTTTTGACTTTTATATCTCTTTTCCCAGAACCTCTTTTTCATGGGCGCCACACAGACTAAGCATCACAGAGGTGTGAGTCCAAGTGTAGCAAAGGTAAAAACAGTAAAGAAGGGAAATGAAAGAAGAATTTCTCCCGAATAAATTTGTATCTTTTGATTTTATCTGAGCTTGTGCTTTAACTCACGGTGATAGAAGGAAGCAAGCAGTTCTGTGTTCTGGTCCACTTTAAGTTAAATGCTTTGAAACTTCTAAAAATCATTATTATCTCTTGCTGTTACATTATGCACAGATAGCCTTGAGTACCTGAGCATTATCTTGTCCATATGAGCTGTTGGTGTCAACTTGTAATTTACATACTAATTGCTCGCAATCTTTAGCAGTAGAAAAGTGAACTGTCCACAATTCAAAGGATTTCTTAATTATCAAGGAAAAGTACTTCATGGGGAAGAGTATGGCCAGTAATTATCTACTGCCAAGTGTCAAAACACATGTAAAATGAATGTTAACTGCCAGCAACAGAAGGAAGCTGACTTCTTCTGTGGCAGTTTGAGGCTTCTAGCATGAAAAAGAGAATAATTGGTCACATGTTCTATTAGCTTCAAATGTAATAGTATTTTCTGTGTGGTGATGGCATTCAGGAGATAGCGTAATAACTCTGGTGCTGTAAATTCAGAGGTGCAGGCTACATACAGAGGGACCATTCTCCACATGGGTTCTGAGCACTTCTGAGGGCTTATATCACACCTTGCCACTGGTGGGAGTTTTCCTGTGTGCACACAGTCACCCTTCCTCTCTGTGGGCAGCAGCAGAAATTTGTTGGGTTTTAACCAGTCCCGCCACCTGATCATCCTCTCCTGTGTCATCACCACACAAAGCCAGAACGAAAGGGTTAAGGCTTTTTAGTAGGGTAAATGTTCGTATTTCTCTTGGATTTAACTGGAAGATTTTTCATGCAAGTCAAAAATGTGAAACTTCTTTAAATTTGCCCTTTTGCTGTATAAGAGAGTCCAGCTGGTTTTCATTTTGCTGCGTGCAGCTGCAAATACTTCCAAAGTTTAGAAAAGCATAGTAACTTGGTGATCTGTGCCTAAAAAAGTTTATACTGACTTTTAATACAATATTTGAACACTTTCAGTACCACAACTTGAAGATCTTTCAAAGCAATAGAAATAACCTTTTAGATTAGTCCTTCAACAAGAACATCTTCAGCTTTTATTGATTTTTTATAGATTGCTTAGTAAACTTTTAACTTCTTTTTGCAGATTAATCTCACTTATATTTTTAATTTGTTTCTTAATCTTTGTCATACATTTTATTTCCAACACTGTTTCTTGCAGTGTCATGTATAGCTTCAGTCTCTTACCTTTTATAACTTCTGAATAACTGTTTTGTGGTGACAAGTCTTGCTGCATATGTGCTGTTAATGTAAATGCGATATTTTGTGTTGATTAAGGTATAAAGTTCTCGAGGGCATCTGTTCAGGTTCAGATGTATAATTTCTTTTATTAGAATGTTTGACTTCAACCTTTTCTGAGGTGCTTGTATTATATTTTCTTTACAGTAAATCCCTCTGGTTGCTTTTCTGAGAGTTTTAATTATAATGCTGTCTCTAAGACAATTATGTAATTGTTTTCATTTTCTTTCAGAATTTGGTAATTATATCAAAAAACACTGAAAAATGCATCAGCTGCAATATGAGGAAACTCAGTCACTAAAAGAAAAAGTACCTAGAAGAGAAACACAGTTGAGAAGATTCTACTAATAACTGACAAATGAAATAAAAATGAAAAAGAAATAGGGAAGATTGAGCTTTCTGGACTCCTTCAGACTATTGATTTAAATTATAAACTTTCTGTAGCTTTGATAATGGCAAAAATGTGATGCTTCAGTGAAAATTTATAAATATAGTTGTAGTAGTTAAACATTTCCATAAGTATGGTAGAATAGAGTGCTGAAAGGACAGGTGTTTTATAATTTTGTTTTATAATTTTTCGTATTTAATATTTTAAAGATAGATTCTTTTTCTGCTCTCCCTAGTTCTAGCATTGCCCCAGTCACATGTGTGTACTTTTCATGTTTTATTGAAACAGATGGCATATCTCCTCCTTCCAGGCTCAGGCAAGGGGGGCGTAGGAAATCTGGTAGGATTAAATTATTTTGAAA
The DNA here is from genome assembly GCF_001604755.1 of Lepidothrix coronata. NCBI lineage: Eukaryota > Metazoa > Chordata > Aves > Passeriformes > Pipridae > Lepidothrix > Lepidothrix coronata. The sequence continues at coordinate 6,926,422 of NW_016690189.1, forward strand.
CAAGAAGACATCTTTCTCATATCCCATTTCTCATACACCTGTTAGTCTTTCAAGCAGGCAGTGACAGTAAACACTCAGAAACAGGGAGCATGTTTCAGTGGTGGTGTTCTGAAAACCCTGCACTGTTCAGTCCCTATGACTACCTGTTTTTCAAAAACAGAGTCTAAAAGTTAGCAGCTAAGCTTGACTAAGCTCAACAGTAATACTTTTAACAACCAAAAAGGCAGCAGATTAGGCATTTGTTCCAGCTCTATTAGAAAACCTCTCCCCTAAATCCACCAAAGTCACACAAGGCTCAGTGCTTTTGCAAATCAGGTCATTTCTTAAAGCATATAAACATGAGTTCAGAAGCCTGATTTTCAGTTTTTCATTGTGAAATTGTTGAACAAGCTTAATTTTTACAGAAATACTAAAAAGTCAGGGTTTCTAGAATTTAATATATGTATATGTGCTCTGGAGAAGACTTGGAATGCTATGAGTAAAATGTATTTTTCTGGCCTCTGGTTTCTGTATATGTGCTGGTTTAAGAGTTAACCAGCAGGGGTAATGAACCCAACTCAAAGGAGAGATTATAAAATCAGAATAACAATTTATTAAAATAATACAGTAAGTACAATCATACAAACAAACAATTGGTCTTAACCCACAAAACCCAAATGTATAACCCAGTACCTTGGGGGCATGAACAAAGTGGTGTTCCCTAGGCCCCGCTTAAGTCCAAAGTAAAGGGAGAGGGGAAAAACCTGCTGGTGGGAGAGCTGTTGCAGTCTGGTCAGAAGCGGTGATTGCAGTCCAGCTGAGGTTGAGAGCGACGAGCTGCAGTCTTCCTTCTGGATCCCACGAGTGGTTGAAAAGTTCTGAAAACTCCAGGTTTATATATTCTCCAGTTCAGGCAGGAATGGTCAGTTCTTTCCCTCAGGGAGTTCCATAAAAGGTAAGAGCATCCTCCTATCTCACAGGCCTCTTAACACCTAGTTTATAGCCTGAGGAGTCAGGCTTTTTATGGGCAGAGGTGCTAATAGTCTATTGACAACAGTTTCTGGGAAATGGCATGGAAGGCTATAGAATACACAGTTTTGGGTTACACCCATACCGTGATGAACTCAGCTGTCCTAACTAGGACCGTATATATCATACATACATGCATGAAACATTATCCATCAACCATGCAGTGCAGGACATGTGAGTGAAACAGTAGTGGCATGTCTGGAAGTCCAGATGAAAAAATGGCTTGAAACAGTTAGAGTTCCTGATTCAATCAGAGGTTTCAGATACGGTTATGCTGCCAACAACAGTGAGTGTTCAGGCAAGCATTTATGCTGTTTGATGAATTCCCATTCGATCCTGCAGGAATGTCTGTTCAAATCCATGTCTGAGATACTTACATTTCTATCAGAGTAGTGGCAATAAGTATTTTTAATGTTAACATCTACTTTAACACTTACTAAAGTAATACAATAGTTGCATAAAATGTACAGGACGTTTTATTTGGGGCCTCAGTCCTACTCTACTACTAGTAAAACAGATTTCCCAGCATGGGGAATTCTCTATTTCTGTCAGCATACTTGTGCAAATAGCTTAGAACTTGATCATGGAGTAAACCTGGTCAGACAGGTTGTCCTCTTTCCTCATGTGAACATTCACCATAGAATTGAGATCTTCGGAACATGTTGTAAAAACATTTTTAAAATGTAGTGATTCTAAAGCTAAAATTCACATATAGATTTATGATAATGAAAGTTCAAAATGAAAACTAGTACCTGCAATTTAACATATAGGTCAATCTCTGACTTATAGTGAAACTCAAAGCGAAACCTATCCTGGTAGTCATGAATGCCCAGCTTCTTCATGTGACCAGGGAAAGGATTAAATGGGTCAGGGGTCTGATTTAGTAAAACAAATCCTGTTTTCCCACAGGTTTCTAAGGACCTTGTTGGTGAATACTGGATTGTTTTGAGAGGCAGAGCATCAGAAATTTGAGCTGGCATAATGAAATGTTTGCAGTTCAGAGCTGTGCATCTCTAACTCCAAGTCACATGGCTATGATATGTGGCCCATAGCTAATCTGTGGTGTTCCGTTAAACAACAAAATTGGTACTGTTTTCAGTTTCAAGGCTGGTGAGCAATCCATGAGAAACTTGAAAAGATTCACTGATGTTTGTCCTTTGGCTCCAGAACGTGGGGAGTTGGTTTGAAGGACTAAAGTCTTGTATGTGTTTTTTAGGGGCTTGAACATGCTTGTGTCAGGTTACATTTCATATCAGAAATGTAATAACTACAATCAAATGTTTCTCTGGTTTTTCCATAGCCACATTTTAAAGTTGTGCTGTAGTTTTTCTCATAAAACATACTTCAGATATCATATTTTTGTTCGGCTTTCAGCCATTCAGCTTCCAGTGAGCAGCCACTGTTGTCAAAGTGCCAAGAAGGTGTCAGTACAAATTCACATTTGAGAAGGCAGAAGATCGCATAGACATGTTAAGATTCATTATTGATCAGGACTTTGTCTCCACAAACTCAGGTTATTATTTTCACTGGAGTCAGGAGTCATACTGCCTGGATGAAGAAGTAACTTGGATCTTATCCAGCTATTGATATTTCTAAAGTAATGATATGGCTCTAAATCTGGCCGCAACGATGCATTGCCTCACCACACAGATCTTATTACATGTGCCTGTCATTAGTAATGCTTCTGACTTTGACTTTTGAATGCCTTGAACACAGAGCCTAGTGGTTTTCATTTTAATAGGTTCTGTGTGCAAGACAATCCTTTTACTCTTGTATAGTGTTGCCAGTGGATTGCTTACTGCTGACAATCATGCAAGAAAGTTGCTGGATGTGCAAAATGTGCTGCTTGGGGGAATTGTGCAGTACCAGAATACTACTATGTAAACAGGTAATCTGCACTGGTTTTCACCACAAAAGTTCTGAATTTAATATTAAGGTCAAAATGACATGTCATCCTCATAAAAAATTCTGATTTCTCATATTCATAAGTATCTCTGTAAGACTCACTCAGCAGTATTATGGGCTAATAAAAATACCTACTGCAGCAAAGAGGATTCCAAAGTCACTGGTCCAAAGTTGCTCTTTTCTTTTTTAGAGCTTGTATGAGTTGATGGAAATGTCACTGAGCTACAAAATGAGTAATGAAACCTGGATTTGGTCTGGTGTTTTTGGCTGCTGAGGAGCATGCCTCCCTCAGTTCACACTGTGTGACAGCACCTGTACCACTGCGGGAATACTTGTGTTGCTACAGAGCTCTGGCAGAGCAGACACTGCAAATCCACTCGCACCTCCTGCACTGTGAGGCTGAAATGCAAACTGAGCAAGGCCAAAGTGATGTTGTTTGGAGAAGAGGTGGTCTGAAAGCCAGGGTATTTTTGCCTTTTTTTACCCACATGTGCTACCATCAATGCAGTGCTCATGTGATTTCTTAGTCAGCCTAGATAATCAGATGCCAGGTGATACTCCTTTTGCACTGCTGGACAATATTTTAAGTAAAAGCGTGATGGATGAACTGTGTATGTTTGTCCCTTCAGGTGAGATTCTTCTCACTAAACTTAGATACTTGCTTTACAGGTGCCAATTCTAGGTCACAGCCATCTCATTGTAGTATACATGCCTATGTATAGTGTACTGTTGTATGCTGCAGTATACAAGTGAACTATTGTAGATGTCAGCATTTGCTACTGTAGGTACTCATATTGATTTTTTGAATCCCATACTCCAAATTAATGCAAAATATGACTACCTTCCACTTTATTTGCTTGCTTGCTTGCTTGCTACTTTACCATGAGTACTTTCCTTTATTTTTGATTCCCATCAATCTATTTGTGATGAGCAAGCCTGTCCAAGAGCTTGGTCTTCAAGTTCATTAGGAAAAGAGAAGGATGTGATTCTAAAACTAATTCTCTCTTAACACTTCTCAGACTAAACTCACTTTCAGGGATCTTGTCAAAGCCTGATTTTGGAAGGAATTTTTTTGACGTCACATTAATTCCATTTGGGATATGTGTGATAATAGGAAAAAGAATAATTATTAGTATTACATTATTTAAAGGTATACCCAGGCTTTCTGCTATATGTGTGTCTCAAGGTTCTTGTATATTTTTTATTTGTGTATGTGTTTTGGGGCTGTTGCCTTTTGCTATTTGCCCTGTGCTCATGCATATTTCATAAGTCAACTAGCAGAGTCATCACTGTAAATATAGTAATTTATTCTTTTTTATTTTATTTGGCATGAGGAACAGACCTCCAAGCATAATTCTAGCTTTATATGTCTTCTTAAATATATTCTATGCATAGTATGGATTCAGTAAACTCTTTGGCCTGGTCGAAAGGATTTTCTTTTTTTTGTTTTTCTTTCATTATTTTAAATGAAGGTAAAAGAATACAATTTAAAACTGTCCACTAGAAATATTCATTAGTCATTATTAGGGTTCATAATAGCAAGAGTCTTGGCTTTATTTTATTTAAAATATTGAAATATCACTTAGACAAAACCTGAGCAAACCAAATTGTGTCAATGCCTTGCTTCCTGGAGTCTTGCACTTCACCCACCACAGAAATTAGAATATGGAAAAAATAAAAGTCTAATAGCAATGAGATAAAATCAGCACAATGGAAAAAGAAGATAATTGCATTGCTCAGCTGTCACGAGGCCAGCATAAAAAAATTAAATTACTCATCTTCCATCTCAGGCACAGCCTGCTCAAACATACATATATAATTATTTATTTGTATGGGTTTGATTCCTTAGCAAAATGTCACTACTTTATAATGTGGTTTAACCACTTGGGGATTCTGTTCAAAGAGTTCATTTATAGTTTTATCACTGAACTACAAAAAACTGTTCTGGGCTCTAATATAATTAAGTTGCATGCAAGTGTTTTATTATCTTTAAGTCTTACTGTGTATAAGTACATGAATTCAAAGACAACTCTCCTGCAAAGATAAAATACAATATGCAATGAACAAGGGCTGCTTTCTAGTGAAGGCATATTCCTTACCAAACCACTCTATCAGGCAAGGGTGTGCTCAAGACCCAAACATCAAAAAATTTTCATATAACAATATAATTTTGACTTTGGAGGTAAGTGAAAAATTGATTTAGACCATTTCTCAAAAGAAAAGGATTCAGCTTTATAATTCATAAGTGTGTTTTTGAGAGTTTTAACCATGATTTTATGAGCAAAATATATAAAAATTGCAATATACAACAATGCTGTAAAGAAAAACCACTGGTATAAAATCTTTTAATAATAGTTGCCATTGATTTAAATATTTTGACAAAATGTGATACTCCCACTAGGTGGAGAGTCTGAAATAAGAAAGAAAGATTTTCTGGGTTGGAGGTGCAGATGTACTTTTGTAGAGAGCCTTTATGCAATCCTCAAGCTGAACAAAGTATAACAGTTTTGTCTTATAGAACTTAAGGTTAAGGCTGAGCAAATAGAATTCATACTCATTTTCATGCAAATTTAGCGCTTTTTTTCTTTTTTTTTTCCTCGATTGGGAGTCATTCCTGGTTTTTGGACAGTGTGTTAGTGGTTGGTGTTTGCAGAAGTTACTTGGATAAATTTGAATTTTCAGCCAGTGGGTTATTTACAAACTGTTTGCTTTGACTGTTAACCCTGCTCTATTATATATTTGCTTTGGTTCATTCTATGGAATCTAATTAATCAGCCTAAATTCCAGTGTGTGCAATGCCTACCAGTGCAAATGAGAGGAACCCTTTTGCTTCTCTGACTGGCATCAGAAAGTGCTTTGGCAAATCATATTGCACTGGCATGCTTCAGCATCTTTTTCTTGAAAGAAAAATGAGGAAAAAAGATAAATCTAGTACAAAGAGATCTTTTTGTGATGTTAGTAGCAGATCCAGGAAGTTACTGTTAATATAGGAAACTTCCTGAGCTCTGGGAAAGTCACACCCTGGAAGATATCAGGATTACAGAGTGAAAGTAACTGTAAACAAAAAACTTGCTGACTTGCCATTTTTTGTCAATTCCAGCAAATATCTACTCACAGGCAAGGATCATGTGTAGTGACCCACTTCCTAGAACTGATTTTCCCTCCTTTTATTTTTTACAAACCTTTTGAAAAATTAATTCAAAGGGAATAAAAAGGGTAATGTTGTGGTTGAGCATTCTGTAATCTAACTTGACTGAGGAAGTGGCTGTTTGGTACGAGTTCCCTCTCCAGTTAAGAAGGGAAAACAAGCAGCGTTAGAAATTAGTTCAGCCAGTGCAATACTAGGTCTGTATGATAGGTCCTTTGAGGCTATACATTTCTTTCTCCAAACTAGAGGTGGAGAAAGAGCTTACTTAGATGTAGATCCTCAAGTTATATGAGATGATACCAATGCCAAAAGAGATTGGGAAACTGGCATAAGTTCAGTACAGACCCACCAGTGTAACCAAGGGGCTGGAGCACCTGCCCTCTAGGGAGAGGCTGAGGAACTGGAGCTGACTCAGCTGCGAGCAAAGGTGGCCTTTTGGGGGCTTATGAAGCAGCCATCAAGAAGATGGAACCAGGCTCTTCACAATGAGGCAACGTCTGCAGATTGAAACAAGAGCAACTGAGAATATAAGGAAAAATTTTCATGGTCAGACCAGTCAAGCAGTCCCTTTCAATCTGAATTGTGATTCCTCTTTTACTGTAAGATCTGACTGTCCAGGTCAAATGTACTGTTGAGTGAGTTGTTGGATCTCCACTAGTGTCTTCTCTCTCATGAAGTCATTAAAATATTCGAAAAGGAAGTTACATTGCTGCTTTAAAAACCATTTACACAGTCCACTATTGGAAGGTCCTCTATGGCAACTGCTCTGTTTGAGAGCTGTTTATTGTAAGCTCATTTCACATCCTTATGAAGGTGTGACATTACAATATTCCACTGTTTTCTCTATTTTGCCGTGTTTAACTTAACATTTGAACTATATACACCAGAGTTTACTGTGACTTTTATAAGCTTTTTAATAAAAATGTTTGCCTGATCATTTTTTAGTCTTTCTACATGTAGTGTCATTATTTTCTCAAGGGTCAGCTGACGTAAATGTTTGAACACAGGCATCTTGACATGTCATGTTCTTCTCCTCTTTTCTGTCTCTGAAGTTCCCCTGTTAATGTGTGTTCATTATTACTAAGATAACGAGTTTACTACCAACCCCAAAGTAGGTCACAAATAAAACAAAGCTCTTGTGGCCTCTATGAATCATATCCCCCTTAAAAAAATACCAACTTCTTCACCCAAAATTCTTTGTCCCTCACAGTAGAGAAATCAACCTGTCATTGCTAAAAAAAACCAAAGTCAATAGGTTAGAAATGTATCCAGACACCTAAACCTGTCCACTACTGCTATTTCTTTTTCCGGAGTTTGTTAATTTTGTCCAGTTTGTTATTTTTATAGTTTTCCCTGAGTTTCTGTGTGAGAAACCACTATGTGCAGTTTAGCATACGAAGATACTAGCAACAGAAGTAAGCTGCAAGTCTCAGACTTCAAAACCAGGAACAGAAAATGCACTCTGAAAGTCAAAATCAAAGTGACAGCTTAGCCATGAGTATTCCACTCCTGCTTCTGGAAAGGTGAGATTCTGAGGAGAGATACAATGCACTCAAACAGGATCAGCTTCACATATTTATTGACAGCTGAAATATGGCAAATACAGCCTGGGAAAAAAAAAATAAATATTTAATTCCACCTTTCCTTTTAAACAAAATGCAGTTCAATTCTTGTTTCATGAGTGGTGGGGTGGCAGGAGGAAGACCTTCTCCTTGCATTATTCTTTCGATGAGATGTTATGCTTGGGGTTTAGTACAAGGTAGTAGAAGATGGATCACCTAGAGAGGCGAGACTGAGTCCTGGGTCTGTGAATAAACCTGTCTATTGCACAGGGCAATTAGACATTTTACTTTACTGATCTTCTGTTGCCCCTCTTATACTTTGCTTGTCTACTTTTATAGGAATACATTCAGGAAAGAGATGTAGTCTGGTTGGTGTTTGTTGATACCCTCAAAAGTTCTCGAAAATGTTTGAAAATCATATTCTGGCTATTTCAAAATCTAACTGAAGTCATAAGGACAACCTGAGTTCTTCACGACTTGGTGGATTTTACCAATAAGAGTTCTTGATTTGATTGCCTTAGTTTCTATTCACTATAAATATGTTCCCATCATAAGCGATCTGTGCTAATTTCACACTAAATAAAAACAGAAAACATATGAAAAAAGACTGCAAGATGGTTAAAATATATTTTTGCGTAATGACTGAAAATCTGAGTTTTGCATAGTCGATTCTCCTTTCTGTCCCTCCGTGAGAACTGTTGTGTGCACAGTGCCATTAGCATGCTTTTTATGGAACAAGGCTCTTCTGAAAGTTGCCTGTGTTAAATCTGCAGGGATTTGTTTCACTTTGTGGGGAAGGCACAGAAAAAGACATTTGGAATTGAAGGTGGAGAATACCGACTCCATATCCAGTACTGAAAGCAAATATAGACTCTAACCTTGTATATTCTGTGTGTGTCTCAGTACTATCTGTTTTGTTGGCCAGTTTCATCCTCTTATTTCTCATTACTGCTGTTACTGGGAGTTATCTGGGGCTTGCTGCAGCATCAGGGTGCAACTGCTGTTTCAGGAAAAACTCCTTCAATAAAGCAACCAATGAAAGGTGACCTTAAGCCTAGAGGAATACATATGGTGGAGTGCTTGCTCCTGAATTAATATTTTGGAGGGCATACTATTGATGCTATCACTGCCTTTAGGCTCAACGTCTGCTGCATTTTTGCTCATTTGGAGGATTAACATCTGAAGAGATTCTTTGGGACACATGCTCCTTTAACATGCGCAATGAAGGTCAAAAATCTACCTCTGCTGTGCCTCTTCTCTATGATGCACTAGAGGTTTTTCCAGAGAGCACCAGTGGTGGAAGATTAGCGGGGAAGAGTTTCCAGTGTCTTCTGGTCTCTGCTATCCTCCAAAGGCGTGTCTGAAGGCAGCATCGCTGGATGTGCCCTGTCACACACTGTTTCCAGTCCCAGAGCTCTCCTTTGAGGTGGTGTACAAGGCAGCTGGAGTCTGTGAAGCCCTGTGGGGCTGTCAGTCAGCAGAGTGATGGTGGATGGATGTCAGAAGTAATTGATACTGGGGCTTTCTATGAAAATTGATCCATAGCTGAGAGGGTGCAAGCCCTCCCTTCTGGCAGAGAAAACATTTCTCTGTCTCACAAAAAAAAAGGGAACAAAAAGTACTTTGAGCTGAGATATGGATCACATTTCTTTCACATTTGAGTTATCACTTACAGGAGAGGGCTGAGTCCATGATTATGAATCTAGATTTTGAGAGGAATGAGAAATGCCTCTTGAATGTACAGATGTGCAGGGTGAGGAAGAGTGACACAGAAGACTGAGAGATAGGCTTAGAATTATAAATTATAGCTCTAAGCTAAGACTGTAACTCAGATTTTAATTTAAGACTTAAAGAAAATCAGATTTTTTTTCTATGCTTTCTTTTTTTTTCTGAAAGAGAACATTGTGTTTGGTGCTACTGGGCCTTGGAAGTTAGGGTTTGCAAGAAGAACTCTGAGAGAGAATAAAAGTTTAAAGTCAAATTTACAGAAATAATTGACATTTTCAATACACAGTTCTAAAGACAACCTGTAGCCAAGAAACAAAAAGGCATTTGAGTCATATGACAAAAAAATACTTGTTGATTAGACTCTCCTGTAGTGTCTTTGTGCCACCTCTGAGTTTTTAGTCTATTCCTAGAACCTCTTCAATTAACTTTCTGTAATGATGAATTTGAGAGCACGGTATTGCCTTTACATCTGTCTTGTTCTTTGAATCTGTTATAACAGCATGTTCCAATTTAATGTTTCTGAAAAAAAAAGAGAAACAAACAGGGAGACAAGAAAAAAAACACCAGCCTTAATTTAAATAAGTTGCAGGATTACTGTATGGGGCAACATGAGTGCACAATTCAATCAGGAAACTGAAAGAATTAGTGTGTGATATCCATGTGTATTGCATATGAGAGGTTTTCCTAGCATAACCTACACTCATTTTCCAGACAGCCAAGTGCTTCACATTGCAAAAGATACTATTCAGCACTTAGAATTAGCCAGGCAAACTGAATTATCCTACACTGGGTGTCTGCCACAATCTGGGGATCTTCTTTGTCTTCAAATGGTTTTGTGAGAGTTGTTCTTTTTGCCTGCTGTTTAAAAATCCATCCATGCTTGACCATGCTATAAACCAGATAAAATTGTTTACTTTATCTCCTGAGCCATGCCAGACATTAAAACTAAGGTGACAGGGCTGGAGAGAGTGGGTGGAGTGAGGGAATAGGGGGTGGAATGGGGTGTCTGTTTAAATATGTGTTCTCCTTTGCCCTGTAACCAATGCACATGGGAAAAAAGCCATTTGAGTGTGATGTTGATGGCACAGAGATCTGATCTAAACTAATTGGGGCAAAGAAGATGAGAGAGAAATTGAGACCAGATATTGTTGGTGCAGCAAAGAAAGGCTAATTTTGAAGGCTGGCACTTGCTGAGAAGGGAACAACAAGCAGCTAATTGGGGATGAAATAGGTAATACTGGGAATCTGTGGTCAGGAGAAACAAATATACAGATCAGCACTTGGTGGAAAACAAAGGTGAACATATGCTTAAAATTGATAAAGTAATACCTGATCCCATGGAATTACAGTGTCTCATTATATTTCCTTAACCTCTGTGAACTTGAAATCGTACTGTTAATGGTCTTTTAAGGTAGTTAAGTAAGTGTAGCCTCCCCCCATGTGGCACTTCAAAAGAGCCATATTTTGTAGTTTTTTACTAATATATACATGAATTGTGTCTTATGTGTCCACTCCCATCAGCTGGGCTGTAAAACATGGAGTGATCTTTACTACCATATTACACAGCTGAGAGTAAAGAAAATACTCTTAAGTGTTGGCAGTGGTAAGAGTCCTACAGAATGGTGGTTTCACAAAAGCATTTCTTCTTTTTTCCATTGCATATTTCTGTAGAAAGCGGGTATTACCTCCAAAAGTTTAATATAATAAACAAAAAGCTATAAAATAATTAAATCACTAGCAATTCAACCTAAATTATTTAAAAAGGACAGGGAATAAATATCATAGCAGCATTTTAATAAGCTCAAGTAAAATACAAATGTCATGAACTTTTCTGGCTACATGAATCCACAAGAAGCTCAGAAACAGTTGATGTAATTTGTTTAGTTCATTCATGTTAATAAAGACCTCATTTGTTTTGCTACTAAGAATTTTTTAATTGTCTCAAATATGCCATTTGTTTTGACTTTGTTTCACATGCTTTAATTGCCAAAGAGTATCTCAAAGTTCCATTCTTTCAGAGGGGAGAAAAAGTCTTTAGAAATAACTTCGCAGTTCTTTCAATAGCAGTATTTGAAAAATCTGGGTACACTGGGACAGGAAAGTTATAAATCCTAAGACTTCACTGTGCTTCTTTCATCCAAATTCAGTCATCTCGTCATATCTGAGGAGGCAGTCCTGAATTCGCAGAGTCAAAATAGGATTGGTTTGAGAAACTCTGGCTTACTGGCATTATTTCAGATAGTATCTTCTAAAAAATATCTTTAATCTATTTGTAGTGAATTATCCTTGAAATAAAGAGCTGAAAAATAAGCATCCACCTCTGTACAAAAAACACTTGATGTTCCCGTAGCTTTCCCTACAATACTCAGTCACTTTAATCTTTTGCCACTGTTTCCTTGTATTTATTTGATAGTTTAATTCAGATTTTGCTTCAGTCTTCAGAATTCACCAATAAAAACCCTCTTTAAGGAAGCACATTTTCATGTGCTGGATACTCACAGCACTGAATATCCCCTTCAGTCTCTGGGTGGACACATTATTGAACTTCTTCCACTGAACTTCCAAAGTTCTTCTCTCTTGAACTTTGGGCCATTTCTAGCCCAAACCTTGAACAGTTTCTTACAAAACCATTGGTGACCCAGTGGTTAGCAAACATAGGGCTAGCAAAGTCTACCTGGTTTATGTTAACTGTTTCACTAGTGTTTTCACTTTTCTGGGTGACATCACTGTTAAAAGAATTTCCACATGTTTTAAAACAGGGACAAGGCATTCTTCTTCTAGCTCTCCTGTGTAGCTTTGCAATAGAAGTGTTAGGCAGGAATCATCTGCAGGTCCCACATCCAGCTCTTCAGTGGGATTCCCGATGCCTCTCAGTTGAGCCCTTTACCCTGTTTAATGCTCATGGTTTTATGTGGACAATGGAAAGGGTAACATATTTCCCCTTGTGTCTTGACTTTTTTGTCTTCTTTTTGGTTATACTGAGGGCTCATTATAGCAGGGATCACTTGTAAAAGATGTCTGAGATCACCTCTTGTAAATCTCCTGGATTTTAGCTCTGATCTCTATTGTGGTTTTTAGCTATTTAGAGCTAGAAATGTCATCTTTAGCTTTTCTGAGTCAAAACATAATGTGCTAAGCTCAGAAGTGCTAGATATCATTATTACTAAAAAATATTTCCAGATAGCCAGTGGTTGAGTCATTGCGAGCTAAAAGTGCATTGTAGAACACATCCTATCCTTCTCCCTGAAGAAATCAATATATCTGTGCTTCCTGACCTAGTGACCTTTTTTTGTCTTTTTAATATTATAAGCCTTTAGTCTAAGAAATATGAACAATATCTTTGTCAGTCTTGAAAGGTCTTTTATTACATTCAGAGACAAAAATCATATTATTCGCAGCAACCTTGGTGCTTGTTAGTGTAAGGAGAAAATCTGTATAATTCCACTACCAACACTAATGCAAGAAAATAAGAGAAAGGCAATGCTGCATATGAATCTTATTGAATTGCAATCTGCCTTCTCAATCAGAGCTGTACACTGATGCAGATCAGATGCTGACATAATGCTGTTATGCAAGGAGGATGACAAGAGCTGCAGTGATTAAGACACTCTTGCTGTGTTCAGACTGTGTTGTCCTTTCACTTCAGAAAAAAACACTGACAAATTAACTGCTTGAAACGGATCATTCTAAAGTGGCTCAAGAATCAAACACATCTCTGTACTCTGCTGACTTTTCACCTAATTCTTTTTTGTTGGGTTTTTTTTTGGGGGGGTTGTGTTTGTTTTGGTTTGATTTTTGTTTGGTTGGTTGGTTTGGTTTGGTTTTTTTGGGTTTTTTTCTTCCAAGGTGCTTTGTGGAGCACACCAAGATGAACATCCCCTTTTCCTTGCTGCATCTTGGGACAGCTGTCTCATACTGGATGCACATGCATATGCTGTGCAGAGTGGTACATGGCAACTTCTGATTTAAAACGTGCTCCTGCATCACTACACATCCTCAGTAATACAAATTACAGCATTTGTGTCTGGCCTTGCAGTAGCTGTTTTTCAATAGAGCCACGTCAGGAATCAGATTAGAATCTAATCTTTATTCTTTTAGTTACTTAGTATCAAAATAAGAATATATATATATATACTAAATGCATCTAATACTGGTTTAAATCTCTGAAGAGGGTTTTTTTCACTCTTATTTGTTCTCCTCTATTATCTCTTTGCAAAGTTCTCCAGCAGATGAGCCAAGAAGCACATCAAATAATAATGACTTTGCTGAAAATCTATTTATATAGAACGAGTACGTATGATATCATATTGGAAACTGTATTTGCAGAATTTTGTATATCGGGATCCAACTATATTTTAAAAATGTAGTGTGAACTTTTTACATTTCAGATATTCAGTAGTGTTGATGACAAAGATGGTAGAACTACTGTAGCAAACCACTTCTAGATATATGTCCTAGTAACTCTTTCTCATGGCTAGATAATATACATAAATATAAAATCTGGCTCGATCCACCTTAATAATTTTGAACTGATTCTTTTCTTCATGTTTCCTAGCTTAATTTTACCACAGTGTAAGATAAAACAAGTAATGTTTCATGCAGAATGAATTCAGTTAAAGTTAGTAGCAAATTGAAATAAAAGTTTATTTGAAGCTTTATGATAATAGCAGAAACAAAATGGAATATATTGAATTTGGGAAAAAAACAACTGAGAATATTATTATGCTAAAAGGATTTTGTTTGTAAGGATATTAATCTGTAGAATTTTTTTAAAGTACCTTTAGCATACTCCTTTTCAATAAAATATTTTTACAGTAATGTGAAATTGCTCTGCAAATAGTACAGCTAAAACCAAGTCATAAGGAGGGCAAATGTGAGATGATAAAGAAGAAAACATATCAGTAATTTGGATTATCTTTTTTTCCTTCCTCCATATGTCTCCTGGGGTCACCAAAAACAAGGATGCAGACTTCTTTTGCTGCAAAGAGTAATGAATGAAGCACCAATTACTGCACCAAGCCAGGAAAGGAAACAGCAAGAAAACAAGAGAAAACAATGGTTGAAAAAGTAGTAGATATATTTGTCCAAAAGTTTATACTATCCATATGTCGATGATACAGTATTGCAAATATTTGCATCATACTTAGAGATTTCAACTGAGATCCTGCTGTGTTCACTGTTATAAAAGTACACAGAAATAAGAATTTCTATCTAAAGTATTCTGAGCATTTGAGACAAAGAAGATTTGGAAGAAAAACAGGTGTCTAACATACCTTAGATTCTGGGTTTGATTGTGGTCCTTATCTGGTTTTGATTGTGATCTGACTGCTGGCCAGAAACAATATATTTTAAATGTCTATTTATTTATATGTGAAATGGTTCACCATATGTCAGAATTCATATCTGTGGCAAAGCCAGGAATACATCCAGGTCACCTGGGAAACTAGTTTGTTTCCTTATCCTGAGGTTAGTTGAATGAAATCCTTTCCCACCTCCCTTCCTTTTAACTATTTGGTGAAATTAGTTGTATTTCCATATTATCTGACTTTTCATAGTTATTCCAGTATATTAACACTCTTTCCAGATAATTTAATCTCTGCCCCACAAAACAGCTCTTTGTAAAATATTTAAAAAAAACCCTAATAAGAAATGGCAAATAGAAAGAAGTTAGTGCCAACTGTCTGATCTTACATCAAATGCATCTTCTAACTCATAATGCCATAAATAAAAATAAATAATTTATCTGAATTATATTATGTCTTTCAATCCTGCTGCTATTATTAGTGAAACTTGTATGGAAGACAGTCAAAATCTAAAGAAGTAAAGACATTCCACCTTTTTCTGAGCTTCTATTACAAACAGAAATCCAACTGAATTAGAATACTTTAATGTAGCATTTGTCTCTATTTAGTAAAATATGAAAGATAGATTTGCTTTCTTATGTGAAATAGGCAACATGTTCAATAATGGGATGCATCTTAGCATAAGGTACTATTGTGTGTAGCTGT
Organism: Lepidothrix coronata; assembly: GCF_001604755.1. NCBI lineage: Eukaryota > Metazoa > Chordata > Aves > Passeriformes > Pipridae > Lepidothrix > Lepidothrix coronata. Next base: position 6,941,781 of record NW_016690189.1, read on the forward strand.
TCTTTTAGTACATTATTGCCAAATATTAGAATAATTTCATATCCAGAGTGTGGATGAAAACTCAGTCTACGACTACCTGGAATATATTGGAAGATGAGTAAACACAGAAGGTTTCTGTATAGATTGTCTGGAAATGGGAGGTAATTAAGTGCCAAGGGCATGGCAAAAATGCTATTTCTGTATTGCTTTTGCAAGGTTACTTTCCTTCTGGTGGAGAAAAGAGAGGTTGCCCTGAGAAGACTGAAGAGGAGTTCTGCTGCCTTACAGAGCCAGATGAGCCAAATACACAACTTGAGCTGCTGCTTCAGAAACAATAGAGGGTATTTGGTACACTGATAGGCACCAACACTGAGTCCTATTTGGGGTCACTTATTTCAGCTTGGTATCTCAGATGGAGCTGATGTGTGGGCAGGAGAGATGTCACAACTAAAGGTTTTGACAATCCGTTCTAAGGATTTTTTTAGTCCCACTTTTACTTTCTGTTTGGAAAATTAAGATCTGATATTTTGGGGAGGATTTCACACTGCCAAGTCAAATCAAATCATAAAAAAGCTTTTCCTTTAAATTCAGTCTGCTTCAGCATAGGATTTTGTGATCCAGGGGGTTACTGCACATACTGGGGTTAAGGAAGATGTTTTGCACTGTTTTCTGGAATGATACTTCATGAGCTTATTTGTTTGCAGGTGAAAGTCTATCATGTATGCATTTGTCATGACACTACTGTCAGTGATATAACATTGATTGGCAAGAGATCTTCTCTGTTTTTCAGGAAAAATTTTACCCCAAAATGGATTAATTTTCTCTCTATTTTCCTCACAACTTCAACAATTTCATAAAATGGATTCTATTTTTTAATGTGCTTTTCTGTTCTTATTACTCCCTCCTCACCCAAAATGATTCTATAATGAGAGTCACTACTGTTGTGCTGTTGCTATAACTCATTGTTCACAGACAGAAATGAGAACTGACCATGGCACAAGATTAATCCATTCCCATCCCAACATCTCCAACTTAACATGGATTGAAGACAGCAGCATGTTTATTTTTTCAGGCTGTGACAGAAATGAGAAATAGGACAAGGACAGCTCAGTTTCCTTCTAGGGATATGCTTTGCAATGTTTAAAGTCCTGAAAATCTCAAACAATAGATGGTCTATATAACTTTTTCTAATTGACCGTCTTTTTAACCAAAATACTAACCGGAGAAAAGACTAAATACACTTTTCACTGCATCTTGACTACAAGAAACTGGCAAACTGCTTGTGAAAACAGTAAAGGCAACATACAGAAGTGGCACCAAAAATATGGAAATCATTCACAAACAATCAGTAAAGATTTCCCTTCTCACCAATGTATTGTTGGCAAAGAAGTGTGTTGGTGTTTTTCATGGTAAGGATTGTCAAAGCTGAATTGAAAAAGAGTCTGTTGTGTGACCTTGGTCCATTGCATGAGCATAATTGTTAAGATTTTTGTATGTCTGCACTGGCTCCAGATCATTAAGTTCCAGTTTGAAAATTTCCCTGGGAGGCCACACCTTTGGAACTAATTTATATTGCTAATTTATAGTTGCTGCTACTTCAAAAGTGTTGTCCTAGATTTTTTCTTCCTTGGCCATCATCATGGCATATGCCAATTCTTGGTGACAGTCCAATCCATGTAGCTCAGCTCTGTTCCCTTCACATACTGTATGTTTCTGTGGTGTTCTTTCAAAAGCATTACATAAAATGAGTTGATAGAAAGACATATGATAATAAGCATGCATGCCTCAGGCTTCATGGTTGTAAAATGTCATGCTTACACAGAGACCATTGTTTGTTGGAACTCAGCAGTCTCAATAACCCATTATAGCTTTGTTTACTCAAGGGCACACAATAACCCCTAGTTTCAACTCACAGCCAAACACTCCTTTGCTGAAACACACAGTACCCCATCTCACACCCAGGCTGCCATTTACTTCATGGGCTTTATTTCGGCAGATATTTTTCAGAATATAAAGTTACCAGCCCAAAACCAAAACCATAACCATTTTGTGACTCAAGGGCACAATTATTTCATTACTTTGGTCTTCAGTTAAGTAGCCTTGAAGTACCGTGTTTCTATTGCTGTGATTCAAGAGAGCACAGGTGCTGTGCTCTGCAGTGCTGAGTGACAGTGAGGTGCTGGAATAGCTGCATTCTCAGAACTGCAGAGACTGTCCTTGCAACACCACACACCGAAGGACAGGAGGATCTCAGAAGTGTTTGTGGGAGGAATGAATTGTGTGAAATAATTTTGGTAAGGACTTGTGCACAGGATATTATCATATATGGGAGAGAAGAGGAAGGAAAAAGAGAAATCAAGCAATCAGATTCCTTTGTTTCTTCACGCTTCCTATTTTTAGCATAAGACACAGCCAGCAGTAAAAAAGACAGGTGAGAAAAAGTGCACTTTTGTACTGCCTTACATTCCATGAGTTCCAGTCCATGCATGGGACTGACTCTCCCCTGCTTGTTTGGGTAATTCTTTCAGTCAAGTCAGAATTCAGCTAGAATTTCAACAGTTTTGGTGGAAAACATTTTTTGTCATTCACATAACTGTAACTGATACATTTTTGGCACTCCAACATCTATTTCCAGGAACTGTAAAGAGACATGTGGCAATTAAAATATTAGCAGAATTATGTGAACTTTGTGAACCTCAGATGATGTTTAGTGTGGATTCAGACCAAGTTTTGGGCAGAGGTACTAAGTATTCTTATTTAGTAAGGACTGGTTGTATTCTCACTGTAATTGGGACATTGACTGGAGATGGTTTTTGTTTGCAGTATGCTAGGTGTAAATATTAAATAAATATCATTCAGGTTATGAATTTTGGCAGCCTTGATCATGGCTTACATTTGAAGGCAATTTGTAGTTTCTTCATTTTCATAACTACATTTTAATTCTGTTAACTACTAGAGAAATTATTTAGTTTGTTGGGGTTTTTTTCCTTTTAATTTTATTAAGCTGCAAAAAGAATTCATTTCCTGCCCTCTAAGAAAATTGGAAAAGCATGTTAAAAAACCCTGTTCTCATACTCAGCTGGATTCTGTAATGAGAGAACTGTTATGGGACTGCCCATGGTGCTTCTTGAGGATATGACAGCTGCTCGCTTAAATCATGGATGACCTCTTTCTTAGGGGTGCTTCACAATTCTGTTTTAGGAGCACATTTGCCTGCAGTTTTCACGTCTTTTCCGGTTTTGGCAAGCCTCTCAGTTTCTTGCTTCTCTTTCATATCTCTAGTACAAATTTTCCTTCTTAGTGGCCTCTTTTCAGTGTTGGGCATAACAGAGTATCTTGTAAAGTTTTTGCCATTTTCAAGCAAAATGGAACTAAGCAGGTAGTAGGAAACCCTATGCCAAAGCAATTTCACAGGGCAGTAGTGACTGGCACAGTGACCATCTTTCCTTCTAGCCCACTGGGCATGCACCAATATACTCCTCTTGCATAGTCTCCATCTTTCAGCATGTTCTCTCCTTATTTTCTAAGAAAGACTGTTATTTGCCCCATTTCTTCCTGCTCAGCTTCTGACCTCTTTTTCCTGACCATGACTGAAGCTAAGCCACATTTAGTGATGCAGTAATTTGCCTACACTCTTCTTTTATTAGAAACCATGGTCTTGGTTCCTCTGTTTTCTGCCGTTTCTGTCTTTTTTTCCCACACTTTGACTTTTTTAATTGTGTTCTTACTAGAAGTTTCAGGAAATACTGGGGTTTCTGTGCAGTGTTTTGGATCTTCAAATACTCAGTTGGAGTGGGACCCTTCCCCACTGAACTTAGAATTTAGTGCCCATTTTGTAATGCTGTTGAGTTTGGCTTTGTGCACATAGATAAACATAGCAAGCAGATGTATAAGACGAAACCCAGAAGGAGATAAGCAAATGAAGTAACTCACTCCATTGCAGAAAATAAAAGTATATATTTCTTTATTTTCCTATTTTGAGATATTTCCATTTAATTCCTTCCTTTGAATGTGCTAAACTATTTGGATTCTATGTCAGGGAATCCCAAACTGTAGGATGGAAACCACTAATGGAACTTAAAGATTATTCAGCTTTATTCCACAAACGTGTAGCTGAGAAGTGTTCTTTTGTTACCACCAAGACCAATTATATTAAGTGACAAAGTAGTTGAGCAAGGTATTAGTATACAAATAAACAGCTTCTCCAGGCTGGCCAATCAAAAAGCTCTAATACAGTGTTTCCAAGCTATTGGAGGAGCTGTTCCTCTTTATGAATGGGTATGTACTACCAAATAAAACCAAAAGCCAAGGCAACATGGTATCCCAACAATGATGGAGTCCATAGCAGCTGCCTGCAGAAGAACAGGGCAAGAGAGAACTTGCTGGCATAGGCAGACCTCCCAGTGAAAACCCTCCTGGGCACATGCCATGGTACTCAGGTATTCTCTTTCCTGCATGAGGAAAAGGCATTTTGGAAAGCCACCCCACTTCTAGCCACTTCCAGTCTGGCAAAAGCCAGAAGTTGATGTAAACCTTACGTTTGAAGATCCCCTCTATCCTTGAGCACACACATGGCAGTACTCTGCTCCTGGAAGCTGATCACAAGTAGCCCAGAGAGCAGAGGATGTTGAGGACAGTGCATCTCATTCCTCTGCCATCAGTAAGAGACAAATATGCTTGCTGCATTTGGGAGTGGCAGGTGAATTCACAGTCTCTTCTTGAGCTAGAAAGTTTCATGAGCATAACAGAACACTGATGCAGTGCCTTATGCATCAGAGTATGAAAAGAAGCACAAGTCAGGAGGGCATGTGTTTAATGCATGCTATGGTTCACCATCTTTTGAAAAGCTATTTCTTTGCTTGCTGAATTGCTGTTATTCTATTTCCAGAAGAACACTGAGGACAAGAACAGGTTAAAAATAAAAAATTCAACACAATGCTGGACCAATAATTATTCTTTCCATAAAAAATAAACCTAATTCATCTATCTGGTAGGGGGACCAAAAGCTGGCTGTGTGTCATAGCTCGCTGGGTGTGACATTTTGAAAAAAGCATCCGCTCTGCTCCTGGCAATGATTTTCAAAAACAATTTGCACTTTATCTCTGTGACACCAAGAGATCACACATCAGCCAACACAGTCAGGTATCTGGAGCGAATCAATGGTTGTCTTACCTCCCAAGGTCTGTCCCCTAGTTTTATTGCCGCTGACAGTGGAGCCACCAGTTAAAGGGCAGCCTGAGATGACCAATTTGTAGATAACACTAGATTTCACACACTAGCTGAGCCTACTGGGACACAATTTCCTTTAGAGTGATGATAGTATCAAAGAACTTCCAGCATAAACTTGCAAGGAAGTTTCGCTGTTTTGTCTGCCATTTGAAGCCCCACAAATGTTTTCTTAAATAGCAGGATAAAAGACAGCAACAATAAGAGTAATAAAACCAATAGGTATATACAAAATAGTGTCTCAAGAAAAACATGCTTTTTAGCAACCAGAGGCAAAACCCCAACATAAAAACAAAAAGTGGGTATAAGGCATGTGGTAGTGGGATATAGATTCACATTTTCCATCCTCTTTAGGGAAGGCTACACATATTGTCTGTGAATGGGAAGCAGCTGGGAAGTAATCTTTATCAGCCTGAAACATATACTAGCAATCTTCAGGGTAAGCTATATTTTGCCAATTATGCTACTTGAACTGCCAAGTGAAAAGATGTTTAATGTGAAGAGTTCAATAATGAAAGGATTTTAAGATAAAAATAAAAGTTCCATTCTTAGCTCATTATTTTCTGATATGGGAACATAAATACTTGTTAGGAATAGTTGAAGATTGCATACTCAAAAAACTCTAGCTGACTGGCCTTATGTGGTCTTATTGAAACCAGCCATAAATCCTTTGACTTATGTCATGTCTCAGCATAGTCTTCCATCAGCTCATCTGAGTATGAAATTCTGTCAGAACTTGTTATTTCAACCATCTTTTCATAATTTAGTGTGTTTTGTAACTATGACTTATGTTCATCTTTGTTTCCCACTCATTCTCTAGGTCTCATGATCTGTTTGCTTCTAAAGATTTAAAATTATTTTGGACTTCTAATCCTGAGCATTAGTGGGTAAAGAAGTCCTTTTCAAATATTAGTACAAACTTATTGAGTCCCCTTGCTGGCCATGACTTGACAGCCCATTTCAGTACCACATGTCTTAGATGGATTAATGACATGTGTATGAATTAACAGCACTTTAATGTTGGCTCTTTTTTAGAAATCAGGTGAAGAATATTCAGCCAGGATGAGTAAAAATATAGGTCCTACAAAATCACTCAGCTTTTTAAAAATACCTTGGACAATGGTGCTATATCTTCAAGAGACTTTTCAGTTTAATGTAAATTGTGTCAATTTATCTCATCCCCAAAGAGAAAGATGTCTGCATGTTAGTGCAGCTGCTTTTCCTAAATATGGAAATTTGAAGGATCTAAGGTGAAGGTGTCTACAACTCTTCTCTCCCCAAGCCCATTAGTTATCTTACACTGGCTTTAGCAAGAACGGCTTTAAAATAATACTTGCGAGCACAGAAATAAAGGGTACCTATGACTGCAGGTAGCAGAGCCTTTGGATATTTTGTCAAGCTTTATACCTTGCCTGTGGTATTACCCAAAGCTGGACAAGGGGTATCAGGAATAGTTATGGGATGTTTGTGAAGGGCTGGGATCAGAGCTAGGGAACACCTCAGTCCAGTACTGATAGACATCTCAATATTGAATGGAAAGGACATCATCATACTCCCTCTGTCCCTGTCAACTTTGTGTTTCTAATTTTGCATGGGATTTTTACATTCTCTTTTTTTCCCCCTATAATTATTGCATTCCCTGTCTTCTGCCTTCCATGCTATTAGCCTTGGATATGCCAGGAAAATTCTGGTGATATCTGAATATGAGTCAGAACCTATTCAGAAACACAGCTTATGTACCATATTGAGAGCCTTGGGCTTTTGCTGAGTTCTTACTACCCATTGTATAGAACCGTTTTTAAAGCACAGTGTTGCTTTAAACAAATATTAGATCTAAAATCTGTGCCACCATTCTTACTGAAGGGCAGATAAGAGGTTTGCTCATTTCCTAATGAAAATTCCTTTTTACTGGTTGACTTGATGATTTGAAAATGAAAATAGTTGAAAATAGCAACAGTGTAGATAATTATGCAGTTTGAGTTCAGGAGCAGGTTCTCAGCATTAGACAGAGCATTGTTTAAATGCTATGGATGACAATGATTAAGGCAAATAATTGATATCCTCTTTAGAGTGTTACATCTGTAGCCCAACATTCTCCTAGGATACAGTCAGGTGCATACTAATGAGGAATTACTAATAGTTGGTGGGGGTTTTGAGTGTCTGGAGCTGTGAAGGCAGGCCTAGATACAGGAAATAATCCTTTGAGCAGTCTCCAACTGTTCTGAAGCATCAGACAAGTTTGATTTTACATAAACTGAATTTTTTCTGGAAGACACTGGGTACCTGTTAATAAATTTTTCATCACTTTGATGGATGGTCAGATTCTGAGCCTTCTTTGTTTGTTTGGCATTTGTGTAATACTCAACCTTTCCTCTTTACTTGGCAAGCAATCTTTTGCACATAGACACATACAGAAAAATGAACATACCTTTATATCCATATTTGTTAACACTAGGAATGGATATTTTTAATTAATATTTAAAATCTTTACCACACATTCTAAGATTACAAGATGACTTCACATACAGTTAACTACTTTTTGGAATTTCCAAATTTAAAATAAATAGAGGTTCTTTCAACAATGTGTCATTGCTCTTGTTCTGCATGTGTATAGAACAAACCCAGTGGCAAGCATAAGGTCATAAATTTAAAGGTAAATCTAGTGCTGAACAACATCAAGGTCTTCACCCTAAAAACATGGAATAACACTGTAGGAGCTCCAAGACCCAAAATGACACTCAAAAATTTGCCATTCTTTACAGCCTTGAAGACTATGATCATATTTCAAATAGAAATTTCACTGTAAAAAGATAAGTCCAATGTGTTTTTTTAGAACAGCATAATTAGAAAGAGCTCTAAAGCTGTTTTAAACTCACTCCAAATGTCTTCTGGATGCCTTTGAGTAAAAGAGCAGAAAATGGATAGGAATTCATGTATTGGAGAAAAATAATGAAAAAAAAAAAGATGAAGCCATGGCCTAGTTGATAATTTAGTCTAGCATATCAGAAGCGTCCTTTAGTTCTTTGCATGCAGTCTCTAAGCTCTCAATTTTTCTGATGCCTAGGAGAAATGGGGGGTCATTCTGTGCCCTCAGAATGGGCAGCTCAAAGGAAAATTAGTACTTGTTTTGCAGAGGCCACAAATGAAAAATTTGCAAAATATTCATTGGGGTTCAACCTGGGCAACAACCTGTCAGAAAGAAATGTAAACAGCCTTGAAAAGATCTCTGGTGCTGAATTCACATTTTAATTAACTCTGCAGAACAATAGTGACTAAAAAAAAAGTACTACGTTGTACTACCTCTTAAAATGCTCTTGTTATTTTTTGAAAGGATGCCATTTTATCCCAGAAGCAATGAGCCTGTGCTCAAAGCACTTGGAGCAAAGACCACCATTCCACCATACCTTGAACGATGTCTCTATGGCCAGGGATGTTAGAATTCATAACACAGCCCTTGAAGGATGTCTGTCAGAAGTCTAGAGTACCTTCATAATCAAAAGAAGGAAAAAGACATTTCTAAAACATGATTTCTCTCATCCCAAAGTAGATAGGTCAGATTAATCATTCCCTGCGAGTACCTATTTATCTCAGTTTTCTACAAAATTGGCTCATAAAAGAGACATCTGAATCATAGATACTGAAGCTTTTGTGAGATCAGTCTCACACAGGCTGTCTTGGCATGTCACATAACCTCAGTGGAAACAGTTGTAAATATATTCAAGACAAGTTTTAGGATAACAGCACTGAAGTCAAAGATATGCTGAGATGCTAAGTTAATAAAGTTATTAACAGTCTTATGAATGCAATTAATTAATGATTACTTTGAAATTAGTAGCCTGAATATATCTGTAATTCATTATTAGCCTAAAACATATTAATTGGAAGGTCAAGATTCTTATTTTCAGTTACTTTCTCATATGAAAACACTGGGGGATGAGGAAAATTAACTGTATTTTTTGGTGTTGATGTTAATGAAATTGGAAACTGAACAACAGAGAAGTAGAGAAAAATGACACCTCAGCTTTCATAATTCTTTTCTCTGAGTTTGAATTCATTGTCATGTGGTAAAGATATTTAGAAGTTTCAAGACAATGAAAGAGAAAAGTAAAAAGGAGAAAAACTGAGAGGGTTTTTTCCATTTATATCTGTAATGTCTATTTTTGCAGGTAAAATTACTATGACAGTGTTCTTTGGAATTCTTGCTGTACAAAGTGCATAAATTTAACCTGTACCTTTGACAGGAACCTCACTAACCTTTTAAATTTTGATTCTTGGATTTATTTTTTTCTTTTTGAACCACCATATTGACAAGAAAAGGCAAATCCAAGCTGCAAAAATAAGCTAGAATGCCTTGTCCAAGTGGTCTTTTCACTAAACTGAAACAAAAATGACACCACCCGCTGCTCCCAAACCATCATGAATTACAGCCACAAGTATGACTTTCTTGACTCACCTTGGCTTGATTTCAGATACTTCATATTTCCCTAGGCTTTTTATAGTTTGATTTCCTTACTGCTGTCAAGAAAGAGAGAAAAAGAATCATGTTTCCAAATAAATTATTTTCCGGATTCTGTAATGTGAGATTTGTTTAATAAATTACATAAACAGATACTCAATGAATACTTTGTCCACAGATTTTTGGCCTGAACCACTGACAATACTGTTTTCTCTTGATCTTTCTGTTTAAAAATATTGAATTTTTAGTTCCACAGAATGGCGCATGTCCCATAACTCTTGTAGTAACAGAGAATAGTTTATTGTTTGGTTTGGGACCTCAAGATTTCATTGGGATTTCCAGTTCTGGGAGGACCCAAGCTGTGTCTTGCCCCTTGTGCCATGCCTGCAGTGCTGTCATGCCACCCATGGCACAGGTAGCAAGGCCAGGGCACAATCTGTGAGGGAGCTGCCTGCACAGCCCTGCTCACCACATGGGAGTTTGGACCGGCCAGTGGTTGGGATCATGAGGACATTAGAGTTGTGGTGTAGTGCACATCTCACCCATAGTCTAGATATTGCCTAATCCTATGGGATATTTTACCTTAGAGGTGTAGGTGAGGTTTTGAATTGCACTGTAGGTGTCTGCATAGAGGATGCAGAGCCACAGAAGGTGCTCTTCTTTTGTGTGAGATTGTGGTTGCCCAGGGCTGTATTTCAGCTGTGCAGTGTGAACAGATATCAGGCTACAATGAATTTCATATCTCTCAGAGATTTTTTTTGGTTGTGAAATGATATATCAGAGACTGGTTAGTAAAGTTAGTGGACTGTAAATCCCACAATATAAATCACTCATGGGAAATGATTTAAAAGATATAGTTGGAAACAGCAGTATTTCGTCTGAGGTAATTGAATTAGTTCATAATAAAAGAAAGATTTGTGACCCTTATTGATTTTTTTCCTCTTTGAAAATAATGGCTATGGAACAGAAGGAGAGGGGGAGGGAGAAGAAGACTGCTTCTTATAAGAAATTTGCTTTCGTTGAAAAAAAAAAGTCAAGAATCTTTTCTTCCTCTCCTTGTCCTATACATAAAAGATTTTAAATTCATTTGGTTGAAGAACAAGAACTTTTAAGCAGTACCTTGATTTTTTTTTTTTTTTTTAGTAGCAAACTTTCTGAGGGCATATATTCATCAGCTGTATTGTCCAATCTGCTTAAGCCATCTTTGGCCAAACAATTTGATTTCACTAGTTATCTAGAAACATGGAGCTTCTTTCTGGAATTGATTTTCTCCACTGGATCTGTTGAGGTCACTTTTTCCTGTGTCAGAGATCAGAAAATGTTGGAGAGAAACCAGGAATCTCCCTCTAAAACATAATATCTGCAAAAATGATGGTGAAAAATTGTGGTTTAACTCTGACTATTTTAAAGAAAGATTTCTTTAATCCAGAGTTGTGACGTTGGTGTTCTGTAGCATTTTAATAACTGATGTTTACTAATTATTCTTTCAGGACTGCTTCCTTGTAGATTCTGCAAATAAGAACAAGAAATTAAAAACAATTAATATACCCTTAAAATGATCCTGATTTTGTGCACTGAAACAATTTCTTTGATCCTCAAAAGTAAAAGAAATATCACTTAGTTACTTCTACCTCGTTTTGTAGAGAACATAATTTAATCCTTCATTAAACAGGAACCTCTGCTGGAGCAAGAAACAGCTACTGAAGCCAAGAATAGATAATAATAAATGTTTACATTGGTTGTGATGAACGAGTACAATCCACCAATATATGCTTGTTTGCTTGCACGTGGCTTGTAGGCAGCCAGAGGCTGTGTGTGGTGGTGCTCTCACCCAGCACTTCCCAGGACCTGCAGGCAGAGTCGGCTGAAGGAGCACCCTCACCCCTTTGTGGAAAGCTGGGGAGAACCTGTGGTACAGGCACTCACTCTGTCACAACACTTCTGTTTGAATGTGCTGTGCCTTCATTAAAGCTTTTAAACATCAAAATCAGGTTTGAATATTACAGCCTCAGATCACTTACCCATCTATTCTCTACTTCTGTAGTTGCCTCTCAGGCTTCTAAGGTTCCCTGGCAGCTAAAATTCTGTTTTCTATGGGACCATAAACATTGCTGTAGGATCTTTCAGCATTTATCTTCCATTCAAACTTGAAGGGAATCCAGCAACATGGCACTTCTCAATGCGAATCCCTTCAAGGTTGTAATCTGCTAGCTATCCTCACAACATGTCCAAAGTAGATCAACAAGATGTGACTCTTCATAAAAGGTAGTTGCAACAACTTATCACTACAAATTACTTCTAACCCTACAGCTTAGTGGCAAGGGCACTTTCCAAGGATGTTTAGGCTCCAGGGCTGGACATCTCCTCAGCCTAACAAAGTTCAAAGGCACAATTCGTGCTTCTGAAGTGGTGGCTTTTACTGTCAGTGGTGGCCTTTTGGATACGGCAAGATCTCCATATCTCCCTCTGAATACATTACAGCCAAGACTCCAGAAGAAGATAAGCAAACAATACAGAGAAGCTAAATCTGCATCTTGGATATTGGGCTGCTTGTTTTTAACTGAGGTAGCCTGCATTGTGATCCTCACATTTTAAACTCAGTAGTCATTCCTGGGATCAAAATCTAATACCTAGTCAGAACTACAGGCATTAGTCAAGTCAATTTAGCACATAAGCTTTTGTTCTATCTCGTTTTATCCCCCTATCCTCTTCCAGCCTTAGGACCTCAGAGACCAGATTTAAAAATGTAGTGATGCCTTTTCACAGTGCACTTTTACAATGCTGTTTTCTGTAATTGTGGTGGAAAAGTGCTTAAGGAAAGGAAGAACAATAATATTTTTAGAGTGGAGAAAACAGTTGATGAAATCTGAATGGTGTAGAAATAGAAACTCAGCTTGACTGCAAGCAGAATTAAGTGGATGAAGCCAGGAGGTGAAAAAGCTGTGTTCCTCATCACAACTCTGCCACAAAAGTCCTGACAGAAGAAAATGTTGACAGCTGCAATTTGTTAGAGCTGAGGCTTTTTTCTGAGAGCAGCTCTGGTATTTTCTAAATGTAAGAATTGTATGTTTTGGTTTGGGATTTTTAAAATCTGAGAGTTATTGATAGGCTCATACAATATATCGCAAGTGCTATCTTGACACTGAAACAACTGCTGAACCATGAATCTAAACTCATCGTCTTGGACCATTCCTTGACCTTAATTATCTATTGATTCACTCACTGCATAATTAAGATTGATTTATGTAAGAAATATGTCATCCATTTCTCTTGAACCAGAAAAAACATATAACTAGCATATTTACATGAATCCCTTAGATCAGCTAATGATCCCATATACCACATATTTATCTTTTTTCAGACACGTCAGTTTTACTATCACTTTTGAGTAGAATTTGTACTTTTGAGGTTTAGAGGGATTGAGGCAATTTGTGAAATGACATCATCCCAACCCTGATGGGCCAGTGGAGACAGACATTTTAAACTAATACTGTTTAAAAGCAGAGCAGTAAAATAGTAAGAACATTTGTCAGGTCAAAGGTTCATAAAAATAAATAAAGTGCTCTGCAGACACAAATGACTGGATAACATATGAAGACTGTGATTTATAAAAATATGAACTGCAAGTATTTTCTTTCATTTATTGAACTTCTGCTGAAAATCCTAGAATTTTACATTTTATAACCCTGTGGTGTACTGAGGATATTTTACCTATTTTCCTTATTGTCACAAATGTCATGTCTTACAGAATCCCTCATCTGCAGAATGTCATCTGTCTTGTTTCCCACAATCACATTTGTCTGTGCTAGATTGCCCCCACTGAATCACCCCCCTCCTTCTTTTAAGCAAGTGCCATAAACAACCTTCTTCGGCTGAGACACGAACACATACTGACAATGGAGGGACTTTTATACTAAGTAACCCCTAAAATTAATTTTTTCCTTTAGCTAATGCTAAATAGGTGACTTCAGCCATGCAGACCCTCAAGTTTGATTATCCAAAGCAGTTACAGGCTTGAGCTCTTACATTTCTCATACATCTGTGTATACTCTTGTAGAGTGGCACCAAGATTAATCTAAATAAATTTGTGAGGCTTTTGAGGGAGACTTGATTTTGATTGAATTGCTGGTTTCTCATGTTAAACAAGGTCTCCTTTTTTAGCAGCTGGCTAAAATGCTCTCAGGTGAAATCCTTCAAGAATCCTGTAGCTTATACATAATAAGATTTAATTATTTTACAACTTATCTCTTTCACATTAGTGGTCCCCTGCATTGCTACATCCAAAAGAGGCAATCCAAGTGCTGAATTATGAAAAATAATTCCAGTGTAGGAATATGAGTAATAACACACAAGGTCAAAGACTAGGCAAGAGTAATTTGTGACAACTAAATTGCTTGATGTAATACTTTGGCTTGATAGTCTTTAAGAGGAGGCTTTACATAAGTCAGAGGTCTTTGGAGTAATATGCAAATCAAAATCCTACCACTCTCCTAAATCCTTTTAATCCAGTCGTTAATCTCAATAATGACCTAGTTTTTGGAACCTTTAGTGTGTTCAGCTACTTAATCACATTACCTAGTTTGCCCTTTGCAAACTTTTAGAGGAGAAATAAATAGCATCATGCTAAAATGTAACTGAAACCCTCCTGAACAACTGCAGTTTTATAGCAGAAAATCTCATAGCACTTGCTGAAGTTTCATGCAGTCTCTCTGTTTAACAATAACTATTAGATTTTTATAGCTTTGCATAATACAAAGGAAGAAAGAGATGGATACCAAATTCCTGTACTTAGCTGACAATTGTTAGACAAGCATCAAAATGAAAAATAAGCAGCCATTACATAGTATGAATCTTTTTTCTCCGGTTGCTGTGCATTGTGTGATCACTGTCCTACCTGGCTTTCTGTAAAAATAAATAATGGAGAAAACTACTGGATTCATGTGAGTTTTGAAATTGCAGAAGAAGAGAATTATCAGCTGTGAAAACATGACACAATGGTAGCTTGGTTTTACATATTGCTCTTGTAGAGAGTAAGAATTGGTTTAGATTTAGTGAAGACACTTAATTAATGTCAGAATTCCTCAAAAAAGGAAGGCACAGACCAGCTAAACCACAGCATATACAACACTCAAATATTCTCTAATACCAAGCATAGTGAAGCCTGAAGTTCACTTACAGCAATTGCTTGGCTGGCAAATAGGCTCTATACTTTGTGCCTGGGGAAGCATGTCAGAAGAGTTTTACACAACAGGATGATGCACTTTGTGTGTAATTCCACCAATGAGATAATCACGTACCTTCCTGATTGTCAAGTATCTGTCAAACATAATAAGTATGCTATCAGATGATCATGTAGAACAACGGGTGGATTTTTTTTATTTTATTCTATTTTATTTCAATTTATTTTACTTCACTTTTGAAAGTTCTTATACTAATCGCATTTTAAAAAGCCCTAACTCTTTTATCTCTGATCTTTGATAGCCATCCTGCACTAGAATTGGAGTTAAATGGTGGGTTTAGCTGTTATGTCTCAGAGAGAATACCAAAGAGTAAGACAAGAACTGGACTCTCATGAGGTGTGTATAAAAGCAGACAGTAATGTATGTATTCTCTGTAAGGAGTCACAAAGGCTAAAAGCATTCGCTAGTTCTCTGAGGCCTAAAAGACCATGACAGATACAAGGCATGCTCTAGTAACTACATACAAGAACTCTGAATTAAGTTTATCATTATTGTGAGTTTCATTTTTTTATTTAAGATGCACAAGTCCTATTTTTGAGAAGAGTTAGTATGTTGCACAGGTGTGGTTTGAAATTCAGATAAGTCCAACTGCTTAATGAGCAAGCCGAATAATGGTCTTCCATAATTATTCAGAGTTGCTAACTGACAAGTTTTTTAGATAATTTCTTTATCATATTGTCTGAGTTCATAACCGTGCCAACCACTACTCTTCAATATTTGTGAAATAACAGAGAAACAGAGAATGGTTGAGGTTGGCATGAACCTCTGCAGATCATCTAATGTAAAGTCCTTGCTCAACACAGGATCAGCTTGAGCAGGTTCAGCATGGCTTAACTTGTGTCCTGTTGGGTTTGAATATCTCCTAGGATGAAGACTCCACAGCCTCACTGGGCAGGTTGGTTCAGTGTTTGATCACTCACACAGTGATAAATATTTGTTTTGTGTTTAAGTGGAATTTCCTATATTTGTATTTGTGCCCATCACCTGTCATCATGTCACTGAGCACCACTGAGAAGAGATTGTCTCCATCTTTTTTGCTTCTGCCCATGAGGTATTTAGACACATGGATAAGATCCCCATGAGTTTCTCTTCTCATGACTGAACAGCCTCAGGTCTCTCAACCTCTCCTTGTCTATGAGATATTCCATGTCTTAATATTTCCCTGGTCCTTTGATGGACTAGGTTCAGTATGACTTTGTCTCTCTTTTACTGGGGAATCCAGAATTCGACCTGGCACTCCAGCTACGTCTCACTAGGGGTGATTCTTATGATCTGATCATTAAAATTGTTAGACAGATGTCTCTGCCCAAATTAAAGTCCAAACAAGACCAGATGCCAAATTCAATAGTATGGATTTTTTTTTTAAAGTAAATGTGAGGGAGAGAGAGAGAAAGAAATGGGGAGAAGGGGGGGAGGGGAAGAAAGAGAGCAACAGAGAGACAGATTAAGTAGAAAAATATCACCACTCCATGGATTCTGAAAGCATCCTGTTGGTCTTCTTCTTCTAGTCTTTATCAGTGGTGAGAGTCCCAGCCTTCTTGAAGTGATGGTTGCAGTCTGGATCCATCAGGTGGTGGGGTAAGCCCATAAAACACAGAGTCCACTGGGTTTATATTACACTTTGGCTAGGTGGGAATGCCCAGGTGCCTCCCCCGGGGCAGGGAGTTTTACACTGGATGATGTAATACTGGATCACAAGATACTTCAGGAGAATTTGACACTTTCTAAGACATTACAGCTGCCTATTGTGTCAGCGAAGCTGAGTCAATTGTGGCCCGTCAGCAGGGATGAATACCTTCAGGGCTATGTGTGACTGTCCCAGTAATTCTTTGGAGGGGAGTTTTCACTCCCTGAGCCACTTGTGTAAGGACTTTGGCATGATAAAAGGCACTATCCCAGCTCACAGGATTTGCCTCTTATCAGCCTTTTCCTTTATCTTGTTCAACACCCATCTGTAGCCTCCAGTGATGGGTGTGTACGCCCTCTGCACCTGGGTGGTTGCTGCAAGTGGTCAATTGCTTGAGCCAGTCCAACCTCACATAGTGAGTTGAGCAGAAGAATCATCTTCCTTGATCCATAGGTCTTCTTAATGCAGCCCAGGATGCTGTTGGACATCTTTGCTACAAGGGCACATTGCTGACTCATAGTCAGCTTGTTGTCCACCAGGACCCCAAGGTTCTTGTCCTCAAAGCTGTTTTCCAGGCAGCTTCCCTCCAGCCTGTACTGATGCATGGGGTTATTCTTGCTGAGGTGCAGGACTTTGCATTTGCCTTTACTGAAATTCATCATGTTCTTGTCAGACCATTCCTTATACCTGTTGAGGTCCTGAATAGCAGCATGCCCATCTAGTGCATCGGCCACTCAGCAGACATGATGGACTACCTTCAGTCTCCCTATGCAGATCACTAATGAAGAGCTTCAACTGTATTACCCCCAGTATCAAACCCTGAGGTGCCTCACTGGTGACTGGCTTCCAGTTGGACCTTGTGCTGCTGACTACAACCTGTTGACCTTGGCAGCACTGCCGGTCCACTGTCCTCTTATCTGACCTGTACTAAAGCTTATAAGTAGTACCAATTGCTCTACCTTCCCATTCTTTTGAAGAAAAGACCAGCATGTACCAAGGGTAAAATCAGGCACACATATATAGATATATTTTTATGAAAAGAGCACATACAGTTAGCATTCAAAACATTGCATGTGTTGTCCTTCATATAGCTGAAAATATCCTTTGTACTGAACTTACGTAGCTGTAAATTTAACTTGGTCCTGCAAGGCTCTGCGGATTTTCTCGGAGGCTGTATGGATTTTTACTCTCTCTGAAAAAAATTTCTGTAACATGCATAAACAATACATCTTTGATCATTTGAATTACAGTAATAAATGCAATTTGCATGGAGTGTAGTGTAGGAGAGTGCAATGCTAGTATATGAAAATTACATCAAGGTAATACTTCATTTTGTGTAATGACAAACAGAAAGGATAACATTCTATTGGCATTTTCAAAGTGGCATTTGCCAACTCTACTGACTCATCCTTGAGACAGTCTCTGAACATCAACAGATATTGTTCAAACTGTTACCTTTCCCTTTCAAAAATTACAAGCCTCTGCTGAGTCACCAAAAACATCTTCTTTTCATTTTCAAGATATTTTTTTGATGAGCATAGAAAAAGATCACAAATATTTTTATTTCTGTATTAGTGCAAACTGCAAAACAGAGATCAGTTAGAAAGATAAGGACTATAATATGCAAATGTAGTAATTGTAATGGGAGTTCTCAAAAAAATATTTAAAAATCTTTAAGCATTTATGGAGAGGGGAAAGGTAGGATAGGGAAGAGATTGTATCAATATCTACATATATATAGAATTCTTTTCCATGAATATGATTAGTTTTATCTATTCAAACACTCGTAGCAAGATCAGTGACCAAGTACACCTGTAAATATATCCAGGTTAAGTACTACTGTAAAAAGAGAAGATTTTGGATGAGGGGTGGAGGCAGAGTACCTAAGCTAAAAGTACACTGAACCACAGAAAGACTGAGGTTGGTTTTTAGTTGGAGTCTCCACTCCAACCTCTAATCTGACCAATTAGTGATGCTAATTTCAAAGTGAAGTGAATTTGCTCAGGGCCTCACCTATAACTTCCCTGAGCAGCCTGTTCCAGTGCTCGACCACTCTCATCCTGAAGAGGTTTTGTTCT
This sequence comes from Lepidothrix coronata, assembly GCF_001604755.1. Classification (NCBI taxonomy): domain Eukaryota; kingdom Metazoa; phylum Chordata; class Aves; order Passeriformes; family Pipridae; genus Lepidothrix; species Lepidothrix coronata. The sequence goes on from NW_016690189.1 coordinate 6,960,387, forward strand.
GTAACACAAATGGATTTCTTTTCTTGGGACTTTCCACTGTTGCCTCTTGTGTATGTCCTGTCCTGTCCATGGGGAATACCATTAGCTATAGAAGGCAATCCAGAGCTTGTGAGTTGGAACTTCTTCTTACATTTCATGTCTTTCTTCATACAAGGAGATTAAATGACTGTTCTTCCAAGGTTTTCTTTATTGTTCTTCCTCAGAAGGAGAAATAAGTGAATTACATGTAGGAATTCTGTTGCTTGCTGTACCTTATGCACCAGATTTCTTCGAGTCTGTATTTGAAAGAGTCTTAGTCATTCAACTGTACCTGTTTTACCTATACTACTTTATTTTGGCTTATATGTTAGAGTCTTCTTAATTTTTCTCAGCCACACTTCACAACCATTTCATTAAAATACTACAATATTGACTCTCCTTTCCAATGTATGTTTTCCAAGCTTTATAATACTATAGTTCTGCACACATTCCTGTCTTAAAAGGATAGCACTCACAGATGACTCCTTTAAAATAACAATATAAGACAAAAAATTGCTCTGGTAAATAACATAACATGCCGCTGACAAATCAATACCACATACTACTGTTATGTACCCCTGTGTGCACTGGCCCCCAACCATGAGAATCCATCAAAACAATTTTTATTTCCACTTATGATGTAGTAAGTCACCTTCAGATTTGACTGACAAAGAGGCACTTTAAAATGAGGTTGAATGCTACTGTGTTAGATTGACCAAGATTCCCCAAGTTTGAACTCATTTAAATCACTACACTTCTACCAGTATTTATGGAGCACTTGGTTTTCCTGATTGTTTATCATAGAAGCAAAGGCCTGAAACAGACCTCAGGTTCATTTTTGTCTTTCCCAACAGGTACACCTCCTGTCAAAAGTGGCTCAACAATGTCTTCGTCAGTTCTGAAGGACATTAGAGACAGAGGGTAATTTTGGTTCTTTTACAAGCATCCATTCAAACAATGGCAGCACAGGTTTCCCCACAGTGCAGCAGGTTCTGTGTCTCCACACTGGTATTTGTGAATGGAGATGTCTCTGGCAGAAGAAGAAATGTCTGGTTACAGTGTAGTAAGTCTGCTGCTCATCGATAACCTGAAGTCCAGTGCTACGTGATTCTAATGCAATCTGCCAGATCAAGAAAACTGTGCTGGCTCATAATTCAGACAGATGTGACTCATACATGGAAAGAAAAGAAATGGGGAGAGAGAGAATCAATATTGGAAAATCTCATCTATAGCTGTCGTGTGAAAGCTCCAAAAATTGAGACTTCTGTAACATGAAACATTAATCTGTATGATGTGCAGGGGTTGGGAAGATGAAAAGGGAATACTAGATAACAGAATGAAACCTCTTAACACTTTTATCAGGCCCAGCTTTCACTGAAAAACACATAAAAATTGAAAAGGCAAGCATAAAGATCTGCAGCCTTTCAGTACATGAGGCCTTTGAGGTATGCTTATATTGTTCAGTTAAGTTATTTCACTTGATAAGCAAAATAATGATTGAGGGAAGCTGAAAAGATAAAACAGTTATCAAAAGGATCCCTATGAAAAGCCCAATATGAACATACTGGTGATTCCACCATTGTGAATAATATGCACACAACAGTTTACTTTTGATTGCATCAGGATTGTTTAAGTTTTATGTACAAAATTATCCTCTTTCAATTAGTATTCCTTTGTCCTCTGCATATCGGCTATAAATCACTGAATAATCATGACAAAGTTGGTTTTGTTTAAATGCCTATTGTAATTCCATTTTGTGTCATATATACTCTAATCAAATAAATCCCACAGGAAGTTAGCCAAGGGAAAGAGCTAAAGGAAATGACAGTAAATCCAGAACTTATTTTTCTGACATGCAAAGTTTTAACCTTTGTGGGACATGTATTTTGTCTGTAGAGAAAAAGTGCAGCAAAAGAGAAGGCTGAGCTGTCTGAAGCACTTGGAGGCTGAAGGTACCTCCTCTGCTGCCTTCAGAATCCAGCATCAGCCCAGGACATTGGTTTACACATTGTAGATAAGAAAGGACATGGCTCATTAGCTCTTAAATACCAGGTGTCGGGGTTGACAGCAGGTCTGTCAGCAGCCTGGCACTTATCGACGAAGCAATCGACATTGACCAGATTACAGTATAGCCCTGAAAGGAGGAGAACACAGCATGCAGAGGAATGTGGGCAACTTTCAGAAAGGAAGAAGATGGAAGACAGAAATGGACTTCCTGTACTTTCTGCAAGTCAGGATGACTCAACAAAAACTGTGTTTGCTACATTGCAGCCAGTCCTGAAGTGTGTATACAATAGCAGGTTAACGTGTATGGCCTGATGGCTTGATGTATGGGTACCAATAGCAGGTTGACATGTATATGGGGCGATATATGAAGGCACCAATAGAAAGTTGACATGTGATGTGTGAATAGTATAAATGTTTGCAACCTCTTGCAATAAATTGATTGCAGCCTTCTTGCAATCCTGTCCCTGTTTTGAAAGAAGATTCAATGTCACTCTGCCCATCCCGACTTTAACAGCAACAGCCAGGTGGTTTCACAGAAGTGAAAGAAATATTTTTGTAGTGTTATCTACAGATACCATTCCTCAGCAACAACTGTGCTGCTGGAGGTGTAAAATTACAAACACGAATATATGCCCTGAAGTTGTCACAGGAGCACAAACTGGTTCTTTAGTTTGCAAAGGCAGCACAGACCTGTAGCCATGACCTTGAAGGTGACTGAGGGAATCATTTCATGTGCCTAAGTGCCCATCGGCAAGAACACAAGCAGGACTGGGTTGCATTCTCCAAAAGACTTAAAGTACTCAGATAAAAATTTACCATAGTAAATTAAACTTCAGGTTAATAAGATCTTTGGAGGTTGAGGGTGTTTTTATTTTACTCAAAAATATGTGTCAGTCACAGGGGTCAATGTAAAAATACCGAAATATCACTGAGAATTGGGTCTGGATAGATCTTCAATATCCTGGAAAATATCCTGAGATGAAGATACTTGCTCAGGATTCCTGGGAGGTAGATGTTGCACCATATGAATGAAGCCTTGAGTCTTCATTGTGTCAGGCACCATACAACACACAAAAATATGTGCATGAAAGTTTCCATGTGAGAGGCCATGGTGACTCCTTGTCCCAGAAGTGATGGAGGACAAAAGGATATTTGGGATAAGATTTATTTCACTTGACTTCAGCCATCTACAGTGCAGATCCCATGTTTTAGTCACGTGGGAGGCTTTGCCTGCTCCGCAGAGAGAGCTTGGAGCCTGAAAAATTGATGCACCTCTTCTGACCTCCCTGCGCTGTCAGGTCACTGGTGTTTCTTGTGAACTGGCACTAATCTCTTGGCAACATGTACTCTCCATTCTTGAAATAAGTTATTTCACACAGGGCAGGGAATAAGACATGAATTAACATACCTTCTTGTGTACTCAAGCCAAGATATCTACATGTGGTCACTTAAAATGTCCCTGGTATTCACTTTCATTACATACTGCATATAAAAAAACCAAAATTGATTTAAAAAATGATCATTAAGCAGGATGTAAGAAACTACTATACTCAGGCATATATCCTAATATCTTTTTGTAAATAGAGTTGTCTGATTTTGTTTTGGCTGGTTTGTTGGGTTTTTTAATTCTAGACCCAAATATGAAGAGGCATGAAAGCTAAAATAAATCTAGAATAAATATACTTCAGGATATATATAACATGAGAAGAGGCAATTCACTTGAATGTAATGGGATGCCTGGCCAAATTGTAAATTCTCCAACAACAGAACAGAGCTTCAGTGCCATTCTGAGCCTGACAATAATACAGCAAGAGCTGGAGAAGTGTTTCTATTCACGCAGTTATTAAACAAAAAAAAAGTTTCAGGACATTTAAAGGAATTTAAATTTTTTTAATGAATCAGTAGATTCATTCAGGTCAGCTGTACAGAAGATGTTTCAATTTTTTAAGAAAAAATTCCAAGGTCATATTTTCATCAAATGCAACTTTTCAACTGCTCATCTTCTATCAAACTTTTTTCTTTTTTTTTTTTTAACCTCTTGGCTTTAATTTTGTCATCAAAACAATGAGTAGTTTTCACAACCATGTTCCTATGCTGATGTGTGCTATCACAGACATGTTTCTTTGGAAGTTTCAAAACAGCCCAGGCTTGCTTACCACTATCAGGCTCTATTCCAATATGTAGGGGGACAAAAAATATTAAGTATAGAACAAAATTACCAGTACTATAAAGTAGTATTTCTCAGTGTGTCAATGCTTTCTTTGACCTTTCTGGTGATGTTATGATGTCACAACTCTGTGGCTTTGGCCTATTTTCTGCGTAGTCTCCACTGGGCTAGACTTGATGGAAATAAACATCTTACATAACAGTCTGGCTGTGCACTCAGCTTTTTTCCCTTCTCTATTTTTTTTTCCTGAAGGAGATTTTCACAGCATGAATTCTGTATGTACAATTAACATTTGCCAAATTTCATCTTTAAAATCTGTTAGGATTTTTAAAACGATTAAGAGACAGAGCTGATGTGTTTTATCACCCTTCCTCTGTAATCACACAGCTTTACACTGGGAAATAGAGAAAGAGGCAGGTTAAAACTGCAGTAATTCCCTTGAAAGATGAATTAAAATAGAAGACTCTGAATGTAAGACTTTGTACTACTGGGGTTATTTAAGCCAAACTCTTTCAGTAAAGAGCAAAGATTAGATACAGACTACACACAGAGACATAAAAACATACCCTGACATGATAGCAAAGAAAAGGATGAACAGTATTGTACATCAGAACCTTTAACTCTTTCTTTTCCTTTTTCCTATATTTATTTTGACTGAATGTGTAGCAGGTATGTCTTGAACAGAAAATCTTCCTAAAGAATAAAGGATGAAATACACATACGGAAATATTATTAACCAAAATGAATACAGAAATAGGTGCATACATACCAAGAAAAAAATATGCTATAATATGTACCATAGATTGGCATTACCCAACTTACTTACGCAAGTTTTTTAAACTAGGAAAGTTTGCAGAGAAAATTTTGCAAAGTTTTCAGTGTTTACTCTCAAAACTACAGTGTTTACTCTCAAAACTACAGTTGCAGGAGCTGCCATCAACTTTTGCTTTCAAAATCACTGAACAGTTTAAAAATAATGACAATTGTGTTGAATATCGACATACTTCTGCCTGCCCTTTTTACCTGCTGCAAGGGAAACATCGGGATGTGTCTCAGACATGCTTGGTAAGAAGAAAGAATTGAAAATGGAAGCTGATTGTATTTAAAAATTGTGTATCACCAGTACATTTCTTGCCTTGGTACACAACTAAAATGAAACAATTCAGAGTTGAATATCTGTGTCCCTATAAGGTCCTATAAGGTCCTTTGTTGCTGTTCCTCACCTAAAAAGAGGGGATTGTTGTGCTCTTTCTCCTGATCCCTCTATATACCTGGGTGCTATAAGCTTTGTCTGCCTTTTTTTTCCATGGTATTTCATACAAAGTCTTTACAAGTCTTCCTGTTGAGCTTCTCTGGTCTTGCGGTCAAAACAGAAGGAAATACTGCATGTCACTCTGAGGCTTATGTTAAGTATTTTTCAGAAACATTGGTACTTTCAACTTCTCCTGAGACATTTAAACACATTTCTTAATTGAAGATGCCTCTGTAAAATGTTTACAGTAAAATTCACACCTCCTGTATTCTTGAAAAATTATTTTCTTGTTTTCAAGATGCTGTTCTAGATTTCTGTCCTTTGTCCATGATATATTTTCTCAGTCTTGCATTTTGCATTCTGAACCATGAAGCTAAGCTTTGTTAGGACAGCTGAGAGATTTAGATCCTCTGCATAAGCTGTGTGATGCTTAGCAGTAAATTTCCCTAACCTACTGATAAAACATCTCAGCAAAGCAAAAGTGTTTTACAGTTGTGTTCTTTTTAACACAACAGTGACACCTCCCAGATGCTGCAGAAGTAGAAAAAAAACCAGTAGTCATTCTTTTGCCAAGTTTAGACTGAAGCCTTAGAAAGGACTTTCTTTTTTTTTTTGACAGAATATTTTATAAGTACATAAATATCTGCTTCCTCAAAATATCTTTGGCTTATGGCTCCTTGCTTGTTTTTTTCTCTTTTCTGGCTTTTCTAGGTTAGGAAACAAAACGTAATGCTTGAAAATGTTGGTTGGCACATGGTAAGTCCACACATTTTGCAAGTCTAGTTTTGGCAAAGCAGTCTGTCTTTATTATTACTCAATTTAAAGCTTAAAGGAACTTAAACCATACTTGATGAATTCAACAATAGTCTACAGACATCCATTCTGCTTATAATAGGACTTCAGCACAGTGGAACAGTATTTACTAGGAGGACACCTTATTGTTGTTAAGGATATTGGTGGTAATCTTGCAACATAATTCTAGGCATCTAAACAGGTACTCCAAGTCTGAACCTGAAACTAGTCGTTGCACCCCTAGTGAGACAACACATCATTGTTGTATTTCATGTTTAATATTCTTGGAGAATATTAAAATTAGAGTTTCATAAATGAGCAAATAATTGCTTTAAAAAGTCCTCAGAATGCTGAAAGCAGATTATATTTGTATGGCTGTAGGCCAAAATGGCCTTCTGAAAAATACTCAGGATTAGAATAACATGTGTATCTGGTGCAGTCCTGAAGGGGCATGTCTCAGTATTAAGGTCAATTATGTACACTAAGATAACACTCTAGATCTACTGTGTTGATTCATGCCATTAATTCATGTTTTTATAACTGATTTCCTAGTCATATCACCTAAATATGCTTTGATCTGCATATTGGTGTAGTCTTGGAGCACCTAAACTAGAATTATTTAGGATGAAACTATACCAGCAGCACCCAGCACTCTGCTGAACACCAACCTTCCAGCAGCACCCCTAGTCTGTGCCAGCTGCCACTGGGTATTTAGTTTATAGGAAAAACTAACCCAAAGTAAAACCCCTGTATCATACACAGTATGGACATTTGTCCCTCTGTGTCTGTGTTTCACTCTGTGGGTTAAGATCCATGCACCATACCACTTGCACCTGTAAATAAGGCCTCTGTTATATAAAGGGTCCAGACCTGAATCTCAACTGCCGTCAAATCCAGGTTCTTAGTGTCGGTGAAGTTTCACTGATTAATATGGTTTAAGTATCAGGGTCTAGTGAAACATTTTTGAATGGAAGATATAACAGGGAAAAGATTATACAGGGCATTGAGCTGGCCATTTCTTTTTCTTCTTTTTTTTTTTTTTATGAGACATTTCTTACTCTTCCGGTGCCTAAAGACTAACTCCAATGAAAGCTGCAAAGCAGGTGCTTCTCCTCTCGAAACCCTGCTCTTCAGTAATTTCAGGACTAGTTGCTAATCTAAAGCTGTGATCCTTAAGGACTTAAATGATGAAAGTAATAAAATCAAACAGAGCAAAGCCGTGTACAGAAAATGGAAACAAGAGGTTATCTAAAAAAATTAATTTATGATATAGAACAAGGCCTTGGCCATGCCAAAAGACTTTGAATTTCTAAATCCCTGAGTTGAACTCTCTTTCATTTTATCATCGACACATCAAATAAAGACTCTCCTCTTATATCTGACTGCCTATTTTTAATCTCAGTCCTGTTGAAAATGTTTAATGTAGTTTAAGGTAACCACCAAATTGCATATAAAACCAATGCTGAGTTTCTGAAAAGAACAAAATTAAAGAAAATGAAATATATTTCACTTGCTTCCGCTATTATTTAATATTGTTAGCAAGTGGCTTGATATTGTGGAATGAATGCAAAAGGATTAGTATTCTGCTTGTTAGTGTTAAAGAACTGTTACATAGGAAGCTATTAAAGTCCTTACACTGGTTCACATTTGCTTCCTAAGTAAAGCAGGACTTGGATCCTCCTAAACCCCAGCCATCTTTTTTATAGATCAAAGTGGGTGATTACAGTGCACCTTCTGGCTCTAAAATATGTTACTTGTTTGTATGACAACACAATTAAGACAAAATCCACTGTGCCAGGCCCAGTAAAGGAAATGTGATTAGAGACAGTCTTTCTTCCCAGAAGAATCACCATCTAAATAAATACAATCATTTTGTATTGGAGAAATCAGCAGAGAATTCCCCTGAGGCTAAGCACAAAATAGTCTAAAATACAATTATTGTGAACTGTTACACAAAACAGCAGTGGATGAGTGTGGTGTGTCGACATGAATCAGGTAAGTTTTATAAGGCTTCTTTTTAATTTGTCTTTTCTTGTACACCGCTAACATTTTCCAAGCCATTAAAATACCCATGGTACAGCCTATTAGTGTTGCAGATTGAAATGTGTCTTTTCTCTCCACAGTATTATTTTACAAATATGGGGTTGCTACCAGCTACGTGAAAGGCATATACATACTAACAAATTTTTCCCCATAACTCCTAATTTGGAACCTTAACTGATTAGATCCTTGTCAATCAATGTGATGGACTTGTATCACTAAAGTGTTAGAAAGGGCTTTGAAATGGGTAAATAACCAGTGTATGTAACTCTAAAACTGATGGTGTCCATCAACTTCTGCAGTAAAGCATTTTTAGACTAATTTATTGACGTTTCACGCTGTGTGTTCAATGCTCCTGCCAACTAACACCAGCCAAAATTTTCAATTAGAAATGCAGACCATCTGAAGAAAAAGTTGTTTCTTTTCACTTACATTTCTTCCTCATTTATTTTTGTATTTATTCAAGGACTCTGGAGTATTGTAAAGACTACATTATGCCCAGTTACTGTGAATTCCTGTTTTTAAATCAGCGTTGCTATGTCACAAAAAGACATGTGTTTACATCTTGTATGCAGGGCTAATTTTGTATGAAAGTAAGTGCTAGGATGAGGCACTAGAATGCTAATAGCTTATCTGTAAGTGACATAGCAGCAGAGCTGACAGGCAAACAGATTCTGGCATGTCATTTCAGACTATTTTGTCACAAAATTAGCTTTGTGAAAACGTTTTTTAGCACTTTGGATTTTTTTTGTTTTGGTTTTCCTCTTCTTTTTTTCTGAAGTCTTCTAAATTGCAATTATGTTAAAGTTTCAAATTCTAATGAATCCAAATCACTTTTTCCTAGTATTCTATTTACAAATGTTTTCCTAAGTGAAGAACTTGAGAGGCCAAGAGAGGTCAAATTCATAATACAAGATATTTGATGTATTCACTTCTTAATCATTTGTACCTAATTTCTACTTTGATTCTGCCTGGCTTCATTCTCCAGGCACTTATTTTTTGTCCTTTCTCTTTGGAAAGTCCCACTACTTTCTTTCCATGCAATACAAATTAGTCCTTAAGCAACTGTGAAGTTTTGGTCAGTTATTAATCAGTTTTTTACTTATTAAAAAGTCCAACCCAGAGTCACAATGTATTGGGTAAAATACTTTTTGTCTGACGACAGGCAGACAGGCACTTCACAGATACATTAGCCTAAACCTGTATGAGCAGAAAAGGTGACAAAAAGCCAGTCACCTCGGCTGTTTTATGAATCTGTCTGGGGTCACTGAGGAGTTGTATCCACACATTTATTCTCTTTTTAAATTTCTAAAAGCATGTAGGGAATTATTTTGAGAAGTTGTAAATGAAGACATAGAAGCCAGCATAATTAAGTTCTGTTTCAGAGCAAGGATCAGAGCCCAGTGTGATATCTGTCGTCTTGCAGCTAACAGGGAATCTCATGTCAGCTTCAAGAGGGCTCTGATGTTTCCCTTGGTCAGTTATTTCTGTTATCATTGCATTCCTCTCTTTCACTAGACCCTTCTACTTTCTCCAAAAGTTCATCGGATCCCCTCGATTTGTATCAACAATTGTTTGATTTTAATCAGGTCTGGACAAAGCATTCAGGGTTGGTTGGTTTGTTTACCCTGTATCATTTTACTCAACACTTGTCAAGCACAAAAATAAAAATCAAGTAACTGACATATAGCCCTTATTCTTCCAAACCATCAAGGACCATAATATTAGCGGGGTCAGCCAGGTTCCAGGAGCAAATCTGGCTTATGAAGCTTCATTCATCTCCCACCCATGCCGCTGCTGATTCCTCTCCCTCACCCCCTTGGTGCTATGAAGGCAGGAGGTGTTTATGGCTCCATACTGTATGTCACAGAAATGGTTAAAAGAAGAACCCTTTCTAAAATAACCCTTCATTTCAGTTACCCCACAGTCAGTGTAGTGCAACAGGTACTGCTGAGACAGTGGAAAAACAAACCATGTTTTGGTGATGGCAACAAGCAGCTGAGGGAAACAAACTAGTGAACAACTTCTTCAAAGGGCTTCTCCTCCCTTACTTGTGTGCCATTGGCCCGCCCTTGCATGACAGTTGAACAGTGTCTACTAAAAGGAAATATTATTCATGCATAAAAAAATGAATAGCCAGTCCAGGAGACTACCAATGAGATCACCCAGTAAGAAAAAAGAATTTTATGACACTTTCATAGAAGAAATATTGCATAGGAACAAGGTCTGACCTATTCAGGGCATATTATCAATATTTCATGGGTGTGTGAAGAAAGGAGACATTTAGCAACACAGCATTAATTTTCCATCTGAAAATGTATATCAATGGCAGGCATCAGAAAGCATAGCTTTAACTCTGAATATATGGAGTTTTTCAAGAAATTCAGAAATTACCTGTGCAAAACTTACATAAAGTTGAGACAGGAAATGTAGTGCCTAAAGTTACTGAATGGAGTTTTATTAAGTAAAAATTCTTCAGTAACGGTTTAAAAAAAAATTCATTTCAATAACTTTCTGACAAGGAATGTATACAATGTGCTAAGATACATTATAAGTGTCTCTAAGTTTAACCAAATAAAATGTGTCTGAGACTTGAGCATTTCCCTCCAGGAAGAAAAGATTGACCATTATGCTTTCGAGTTCAACCAAATACTGAAGAGATGAGATTAAAAAAATGAGGTAAATTCTTTCCACTGGAAAACACGATTTCATTGAAATTGAAACATTTTGAGTTAATAAACCAGCTCTAATGAAATCCTCTGGAGTAAATCTTTCCAAGGAGCTGTTCTGATGACATGAAAAAAATATTTTTACTTCTGTTTTCCTTGTTAAGACTTTTCAGTTCAATTAATATATCACCCTCTATTCAATATATCATGTACTATATAAATTAAGAAGACTGCCTTTTCCTGGAAAATAAATGCTTCAGCAATCCTTTGTCAGTATTTATTTTTAAACTTCATATTCTTCTGGAAGTTTCTGATGAGAAGTAAGGCATATATACTCAAACATTAAAATTTCCCAGAGTATTTTATTTTATGACTCACACCATCTTTGATTCTATGCTCAGTCTTAAATTAGTACTCTCAGTGACATGTGGTCTGGGATGAAGTCCCCTGAATTGTACAGTAAATGACTCTTTGACTACCTTGGTACATTTAAGGTCTTTTGCAGCATTAATAAAGAGGAGGGGGTGCAGGCTGAGAGGACAGGATGAGAACTCAGCCAACTGAGATCTTTATTTGTCTGGGAGCATAATTAAGCAAACACATTTCTTATTATAGTGGACAGATTAACAGCCTTGCAGCCTGAACGTGTTATGTCTGAAACGACGCTTGGCCATAAAAATTCACCATGCTACTCTTACAATATGGTCTGGAAAAACACCCTCAGGGCTAAAGGAACTGGTCAGTTTTTATCCCACCACAAATTGCCCTTTCTGCTAAGGGCAGAAGATAAGTTAGTGGAGTGAATCTGTGATGGGAGCCATGGGCCACCAAAAATCACTTGAAAGCAGCAGTCAGTTTCAGAAAAATTATTAAAAACCCACAGGCATTCAGCTGCGGGAATTCATAGTTGCTGCCAGCCAAGTGCAGTCAGGGTGGTGACTTCAAGCCCTGCACAGTGTGGTTTTACAGGAGAGCGCTCTGCCAAAGAGGACTGGCACTGTTACCAGTTGTTTGGGAATTTTTTCCCTGTCTGCATGTTTTTTCATAGCTTTTGCTTAATTTGTATTTCTTAAAATCCTGTTTCACAAATACACTGCATCTGAAGTGATGAGTGAAAATGCCTTATTTGTTCCTGAGACCGGATTTTGGGATCTCATCTAACATAAAAGCTAATGAAGAACAAATATTTTCCTTTTTCCTGAGGGCAAATTTAGTCATGGAAGTGTATCAATTCTCACCTGCAGTATAGTAAAGAGAAGTTTGGCAGTATCCAGTATTGCCTTCTAATCAGTTGTGCAGAGGCGTTTTCATTACAGGAGAATAACGGCCACAATTACCACAATCAATGAATATGATTAGAACTGAGCGAAGTATGTGTGTATATATTCATAGATATGTATTTATGTACATATATATTCCTGTGTTTATATATGAATGAAGTATATATGCAGATTCATATTATGTATATGTATATATATAATCATATGCTCAATCTCTTGTGCTATTACACGTATATATAATGAGACCGTACAATATCTTCTTATTTATGGGTTCTAGAGTTAATTTTTCACAATTACTTGGCATGTAATCAGTTCATATAAAGATCTTCAAAACCTTGAACTGTTTCCTGTCAGAATCAAAATTAACTTTGCTATACTACAACGTCAGCTTTTAATGCTAAAATCCAGGCAGAAATTCTATAATCTTCTGTGTTGATGAGTTTTTCATGTTTAAAGGGATCTCGTGGTTGATAAAGAAATTCTGCTTTGATGGGGAAACAGAAACCGTAAGAAAATCTAGATGGAGGAAGAGGGGGAAGTAAAGAGGAAAACAGGAATCAGTGTAATAGAGTTAACAAGGGCTTGTAAAACACTTGTCTTTAAAAAGATAACTTTGACTACAACAGATAATATAGAAAATGAGAAAGCAGTGAATGGAATAAATTCTGTGACTAAAGCTGCAGATCCACAAAGGGAATAAATTTTTAACCACAGAAGAATTTGATTTGAGTTGGGAAACTATCAAGGATAGTTGTATGGATTAAAAATGTTTAAAAAAGATTTTAGGAATGCAGCTGAATTCACAGCTCAGAAGATGTGTCCTGTTGGATAGGAGTGAGAGAAGCGGAAGCTTTCCTGGTCTATGAAATTAGGGATTTGTAATATAAAGCAAAGAGAATAGCATACTTTCATTTTCCTTGGCATAGACAGTATCTAAACATGTACTTACCATAGAATGAAGTAGGTAAGGGTGCAGGAGAAATCTAAACAGAAAGTAATGAGCTTGGTTAGTTTTTTTCAAGAGTAATTTCTCTTAAATATGTTTCTCGCCTTATTCATTTTTCTTTAGTAACATCAATTATTCTAACTACTTATATCAAATTACTTCATCTGAAAGCATCATCTTCTGCCCTTAAGCTTTGATTGTCCAAAGATTTATATATGTATTTAACTTAATATGGCCTGGGCCTTATTCCTAGCTAAACTGAGGCATTTTACATCATTGTAATGAATGTAAATGCATTTGATGACTGCTTTCAGACCAATCTCACTGCAAGATCATTTTAGAGAAACCACAGAGTAAATAAGTGATAGACCCTGTGAGTAGGCCCATTGATTTCAATTATGCCATTCAGAATGGGTTGTGCATGTCTGTGTGCATGTGAGTATTTATGCGTACACATCTCTTTGAAGAATCAGGTCACTCTTACACGTTTGCCCTCTATTATTGACTGAACCGAAGTAAGAATTCTTGGTAATTATATCCTCCAACCCTTCATATTAAGTATTGTAAAATGAGTTGTTGTTCCCCTTTCTTAATTATTAGGGATTGTTATTGTCTCTGGGTTGCATGAAGAGGCAATTAGTTTTTATTCTGAAATCTGTTATGTGTGGTCATTACATGTATTATAAGAAGCCTTGGTAATCTGCCACTGAGTATGGCAGACACAGTATCTGTGTCTAGATAGCTACAAATGTTGGAGGTAATGCTTCCCACTTGCGACTCTTTGCAAAACACTGAATGCACATTTTCATCTGTGTTTCCACTACAGTTCCATTGTGGAAGAGACTACACTAAATATATTGTCAAGACCAAACCATTAACCAAATGTAACTCAGATGTGTCAGCAAACAAAGGGTGGAATCCAGCATGAGCTTTCAAGTCAATAGTTGCCCTGCTTCTTCCATGCATCAATATGGGCAAATGCTGTATTTCCAAACAAAGCTTAGATCTGAAACTCAATATTTGTATGTGATCAGAATTGTAATTATTTTAATTTGAATGTTAATTAATTTATTTGATAACTGCCTATTGGTCTTGTGCTCCATCTGGCCCAGTTTTACATCTCTCAATAATATCTGTTTGGGGTCTGATGATGAACACAAAGTGTGTTTACCTACTTTGAAATGATACTATTAAATGATAGGAGATGTCATTCTTCAGAATTCCTGAGGCAGACTGCTAGGTATTTAATTGAGACTCTATCCATTTCATCACCTCAATCTGCATTTCTGTTATTCCTTGCATATACAGTTAAAATCTGAGTCAATAAAATTTCCCATATATGCAAGCACACATAAATTTCTTAAAAGCATAATGGGTCAGACTCATATTACATTATACTGTTTCCACAGTCGTTTGGAGAAAGCAAGGCATATGTGTACCAGTTTAGACAGATAAAATTCAGTATAAATGCAATGGGCTTTTGGGAGGAACAATCTAAACTACTTACACATGAGTGACTTTTATATTAACAGCAAGCACTCAGGAGAAGTTCTGGAGTCATTGTGGACAGCTCAATAGAAACATCTGCTCAGCACAGCACTGGCAAAATAATGTCCAAACAATCATTCAAACCACCTCCCCACCTTTCTGAAGTTGCAGAATTGAAGTGGTATTCAGCTCACTAACCTCAGCAATTTAAAAGTTAGACATCCTGTATAAAGTAGTTACTGAAGCTCTTTCAGTGCTCAGTGGAGGGAGGCTAACCTCTGGAGGACAATCCAGCTTGCTAGAGTATGTCTGAAGTAGGCAGAATTAAGTGCTCTTTTGAGGTGTCATCTTTTTCACCAGCTGTAGAAAGGCAAAGCAGTTGCTCTAAACTCCAAGCCTAGACTTTAAATAGATAAAACTGTGGAGGATCTTGATGCCTCCATGCCCTGCTCTCAGCCCTTGATGTTGCATTTCTTTTGCTGAAAAATTGTGGAGCTTGGTTGATAAGGTTCTTGGTGGGTACAGAGAGGATGGAGCATGTTGTCCACGTATCTTATGGATTCTGCACTTACCAGACTTTCTATGCTGGGACTTGCAGCTGTCTTAATAAACTGTACAAGTAGTCAAGACACTATTGTTGTCATCCCCATCAGCTTCAACTCTCCTGGCTGAGATGTTAGTGGCTGCAGTACACTTTCCTCTATCAGCTGGAATTCCTCCACATTTTCATAGTTTAATCAGTGGAAAACCTGAGGGATGACTTATTTACCTTGTGTTTATTATTTGGGATAGCTGTGTTCCTGACTCCCAACAGGCAGTGACAAAATAACAAAGAGAAGTCCGAGGGCAATCAAAAGAGACTTTAGGGCCATGGGACAATTGGTAGAGGGATCAGGAGCACAGGTAGTGATTTCCTCGATTCTTCTGGTAATGAGGAATAATATTGATAGGAATAGGCAAAGCAGATCCATCAGGTCAATGAGTGGCTCTGAAGATGGTGCAATTGGAAAAAATTTTGGTTTTTTGAACATCGAATGATGTACTCAACACCTGGTCTACTGACACCTGAAGGGATCCATCTATCTCAGAGGGGAAAAGGAGTTCTACTACAGGAGCAAGCAGGGCTCATTGATAAAGCTTTAAACTAGCTTGGAAGGGGGAAAGGGACAAAAACAGGTTTGCCAGTGATGAGTGATGGGATGGTGTGCTAAAACTTGAGGAAATGAGCATGTACGGGATCCCTCAATCTGCCTCACGAGGTGTTGGCTACAATGTACCACACCTGAAATGTCTCTACACTAACTCACGTAGCATGAGGAACAAAGGAGGAGCTCAAAGCTTTGGCCCAGTCCCAGACATTTGACATCATTGGCATAAGTGAAACCTGTTGGGATGAGTCCTGTTAAAGGGTTACAGGCTCTTCAGGAGGAATGGGCAGAGCAGAAGAGGCAGAGGGGTGGCACTGTGTGTAATAGAAGGGTTGGAATGTATGGAGCTCACAGTTGGCAATGACACAGTTGAGAGGCTCTGCGTAAGAATCAAGGGGCAAACAAATCATGGAGATGTCATTGTGCAAGTCTGCTACAGACCTCCTGGCCAGGACAATGACACCAACAAATTATTCTTTGAGGAACTAAGGGACACTTCCAAGGCAACTGCCCTTGTCCTTATGGGAGACACCAACTTGCCAGAAATTAACTGGGAGCATCACACAGCTGGTACAACCTGGGCCAGAAGAATCTTAAAAAACCTGGGTGACAACTTTATGGAACAGATCCTAAGGGAGCTGACTCAGAAAGATGCCCTCCTTGATCTGCTGCATGTCAACAGAATGGATCTTGTGAGCAAAGTGGAGATTGGTTGCTGTCTTGGCCACAGCGACCACAAAGTGATTGAGTTTGAAATCTCTGTTGACAGGAGGAAAAGTCTCAGCAAAACCTCAGCTCTGGAGATGAGAAGAGCAGACTTCAGCCTGCTCAGGGAATTAGTAAGTAAGGTCCCCTGGGAAAATGTTTTTACAGGTGTTATGAATATTAAGCAAAATCATCCTTTTTTTAGAAAGACTACAAGCTGTAGATGAAAAACAATTCTTCTTTAAGCACAAAAGCAGAATAATATAGGAAAATCCAAGTGAGATTTATGTCTAGCACATTTGCCTTTTTACTTATGACTGTAATTCTAAATGAAGTTTGAAGGAAGAGAACTCTGCCTTATTAGCACTGTGGACAGTACAAGGGTACTTGGTTTTTCCTGCCCAGTACATATTCAGTGTTTGGGTCAAGGAAGCTGGTAGTGATGGTCCTGACTTCAGGCATGGAGATGTCTCTTGCATCGCACTGTTTTTATAACCAGAGGTGATTAAACCTTTGGTCTTCTGCAAATGATTAGTTAATTTTCTGGAACACTAGAAAATAATATGGAAATTTTTCAACGGTATATGTGGCAGTCTTGAGATTTTTCTTTTACTCACCAGAAATACAGTTTCTTCCAAGGACTTATCTTCAATGGGCAATATTCATTGTTCAACATTTCTATGGATCCTGTCACACTTGGCAATATCAGTTAGTCATGCAACAAAGGTAACATCACATAACAGGAGTTGGTACATTGTACATGTTGAAAAACCATGACAAAGGGAAATGGCGAAGTGATTTAGTGAAAAATAGTAATTCACAGATATGTCATAAGTTTGGATTTGGCCACAAGTGAACTGCTTAGCAAATGGTTTTTCTTTTTTTTTTTTTTTACTTGCTCAGATGTAAATTGAGCCACTGAAGCAAAGATCTGCAGACTAACAAGACAGTATTTGTAATGAACAATTCAGCTGTCCTACTAACCAGTTGTCTGGTTAATGTACCATTTGAAATAAATTGAAATGTTTTGCATCTGACAGATGTTGTGTGCAGGTTTAACAACATGGGAGGACATCATGGTTGAGACTTAGCTAGGCTCCAAGAATATACTTACCATACCCTGGTAAAAGTTTAAGACCTTATTTGTTGAATTTATTAATTCTCAGATGAGTATCATTCCTCTCATAAACTCCACATGAGTGAGAAAAGATTCAGGTGGCATTTTGCAGCTTCTGGTGTCTCTAGTCTGCACTCTGCTTTAAGCTTTTAAACAATTAGCTTAATTTTTGTAATTAGTTTTGATCTCTGGTTTGGGGTCTGTAGAATATTAGGAACTGTTTCAACAGGCATCTATAAAAGGGGTAAGCAATGTTATAGCTGGAACATATGACTGAATTAATTTTCTTTCAGGACACCTGGAATCAATATTATCAGCCAGAAACATGTTGTGTCCTGTATTTTTTCCATTATCTCTAAATTGCTCTTTATGAACCCTGGGTGGTATAATGATGAATATTGTGACAGGAAAAAGGATTTTCTGTGTTGATGTGACACAGTACAGTGATACAGACAACTCTTTTGTGTGGAGCTGGGAGCTATTATTTATTAATTCATTTATTTCTTTTATTGAATCTATATGCACTGTAGTGATACTGCATTAAACTGGAGCCCCTACTGAATATTATTCTGACAGCTGTTACTAATCAGTGGAAATAAGTTGGACCAAAAACTTGTGTACTAGAAACAGAAAGAATATATCACAGGAAGGCTGGACTCTTCAGCCACAGAGAAAAAGAACAGAATAGTTTATGAGCCATTGGATTAAAGCACCAGCACATTGATAATCCACTCAAGATGATGCAATGCTGGGCACTAATCACAACTGCCTTCATGTGAACTGTGATCAAGTCAGCAGATATCAGCCCCCACTTCATGGCATTGGCCCAAAAGGAAGAGGTGGTTGGTGCCGTAGGTATGACAGATCAGTATTCAAAAACACCTGGTAGTTCCAAGTCCAGAAGAGGTATTAAAATGGAGGAAACTGGAAATTGAGCAATTTCTTACCCAATTCCTTTTTAATTCTGTAATTTCAAACAGGAAAATGTGAGAATTTTCCAGGCTTTTAAAATACAAAGGCTTTCTGGATATCCCATCAGGACAAGAATTCATAGAAGAAAATCAAAACAAGAAACCTTACTTGAAATCAATTAACATCAATATCTGAAAACATTCAACATCATTTCAAAATGAATACCCAACTCCCCATTAGAGTAATTAATCCTACAGAAATACAACAATGGACTTAGTGCACTTGTCTCACCCAGTAGCCATTCTCCGTTATGCTCTTTGGATTCATTGGTTATAGAAATTATAAAGTAGTGCTGTAGAAAAGCACAGGATTTGGAATGCTTTGGAAAGTATTAGATGAGTACATACATTAAAAAAAAGTTGTAGATGTTTACATTGAGACCCCCTACCTTTTAAAGAGCTGTAACAGCACTACTTGTTTGAAATGAAAACTATTCGTTTACATGTAGATTTTTTAGTCCATAATGATGAATATATCAAGCTGCTTTTAATTAAGTTTTGAATGCAGAAAGATATTTACAAGCAAAAACCACAGCAAGTCTTCAATAAAATGCACGTTTTCCAGCACTTTAATGTGTCAAACATGCTTACCTGTACATTGCCCATGAACCATACGAGATGTAGCATGTGCCTGTTCTAAAGTTAGCAAACATTTTCAACATATTCCAGTGGATCTACTTCTAAATAGAGTGAAGTTATACTATGATGTCTGAATTACTTATAAAGCTGTCCTAGTCATGGTTTCCAGAGAGAGGCCCATCCTGTCAGTAACACCATTCATATTAGCACTATGCAGCCTCAGTGCTGCAGGCCACCCCATGGGAATACCATATGATGCAAGCCCACTGTCATGTCTCAGGGATGCAATCTCACAATGGGTACTCCTCCAACCACATATCTGCCACTTCTCAGAGCCCTGACATGAAGACTCAAGACTCCTGCTGTTCCAATCAGCTCTGTTGTATCTTTGTAGTACCTTAAATTTTCCTGTTGCCATGTCAACAGTGGGCTGTTATTTTCCAGGTACAAAATTTAGGAATCTGTTCACATGGCTTTTCTCCAGGAGTTTCTCCATATGGGGTATGGAGCAGCAGTATCTCTTTTTCTAGGCCCAGTCTGTTTCAGAAATCAGTATCACTTTCAGGTATTTGGTATGACAGACCTGTATGGGAATAGATGAGCAGTTCAGTACTGTCAAGTACCTTCTTCTGTTACTGAAATTTTGAAGACATTGCACAACTTGGCACTGTGCATGACATTCCAGTTATCATCACTGGGTTCTGGAAAAGTGTGGTGTCCAGCTGAGATTATTAACGGGGTTTCTCACAGTTCCTGTGATTATTGCAGCTGTAAAAGTGCTGTTTCACTTCAGGCACATGAGCCTCACCTTCAGTGAATATATGCATAATACTCACACATTACAGGGAGTAATGTAATGTGTGAATATTATGCTCACTTCCACCCGTTTCTCTTGTGGAAAGTAGAGCAACCATTTCACTGCTCTCTTCTTCCACTGGTGGCATATACTGACATCCGTGACATCATCAGCAATGGCATTAGCCTGTGCTGCCACAGGAACTTGTGGGATTGGCCTGACAAGCACAGAGTTCAGCTCTTCCCATATGTCCTGCCAGCTGTCTGCAAAGGGCACTGCCTATCAGAGCAGGCAGGTGGAGAACTGAGTCTGATGACCTTCACAGTCTGCATTAGAGAGAAAGGCTCCCTGAAAGAGCCATGCACCCTTGCTCCCACATCTCAAGCAGCATTTTGTGATCATTTGTGTCCAAGACATTTACCACTCACCAGGGACACATGCTCAGTGGTGACTTCCCAACACTAGCTCAAGTTCTGTGTAATAGAAGCATTTTCACAGTGCCCCGCTAGCCAGCTGTGGTTCAGATACGCAAATCAAGCTGCCTGGGATTTTCAAGTCTTTCTCTTCACCTGTACATCTGAACTTGGCTCTGACCATTCCACCAACCACAGACACATATTTTTGCCAGCAATATTCTGAGTTTAAGTTTGCTTCCTCCAAATATTTACAAGGGTCTTAAATGCCTTCTGAGGCCCAAGTAGCTCCCCTATGGAGAACTGACCAAACAGAGAAATCACCCATTAAATAAAATATAATTACCTTCTCTTGCAGTTCCCAGAATAAGGATTTTCTGGGGAACCAGCCAAAGGACAGAAGAGGAGAGCGGGCAATGTGCTGTAATCTCTCAAGCCCAGAGCATGGGACAGTCCCTGGACAGATTCACAGAGCACTGTAAAACCAATTTGTGTATCCTCTCTCCCTCCCTTAGGAGATGAAGCACTGAACCTGACTTCAAATATTGTTTCAATTCCTTCAAAGCAGAGCAACTAGTGACTGTATTCTGCAGCCTTGATTCCCTATCAAGTACGCAAATTGAAGTTTAGAGGAGACTTTTGTCAGGAACTGGCTCATCCTGAATTTCCCATTTGGTTTCTGAATAATCTAATGAAGAAAAATTCAGCAAAATATCATAGGGTAATATTGGAGAGTAAAACTGTTACAAAATAACATGAGTGACTCATAGACTGTGGTAGGAGTTTTGTATTCTTTTTTTTTTTTTTTCTGGGCTGTTTTATCCAGGCTCTGAATACTGCAGAACAGTCTTAAGGAGCAGTGAAATATTGATATTCATTGATATTCAGTGGATATTGAAGCTTTTGTAGTTCACTACTAACCAGCTCTTTCAAAAATCTTCTTGTTCTTAAAAGCAGTGATGCAAAACTGGTGCAGAAATTATATACTGTAAAAATAAATCAGGCCCTAGGAAACCAGGTCAAAACTCTAGATTCCAGAAACAAAAGGATAGATCACTATAAGTAGCTAACATGCTCAAAGGAAAAAAAAATCCTTTGTGGATTCTTGACCTACATTCAAGTATAATGGTACTTTTCAGCTGCTCTTAAATCTTCAACTGCTCTTAAATCTTTTTTCAGCCTTATTCTAGAAAGGGTATTGCGATTCATAAGAAGCTTGACTGCTGGAGCACATCTGCTACTTTAGTTTTGAAAGGTTATGATTGCAGAATCCTAGATACTTGACAGAAGTTTCTGTCTTTAATGGTAAAAGTATTCCTAATCTAGAGGACATCAGTATTTGTTTCAGTCCTGGAAAAACTGATAAAGACAGAGAAATTATATGCAATTAATATCAAGTAGCTGTCTTGACACTGTATTATTGTACATTTTTTGCTTTTCTTTTCCTGTTTAAGTGGGAATTGTTCCCTTTTTTCCTCCTTTTGTCTTTACTGAGACTTTCTCATTGGATCCAATTTGTTTTCTTTGAGTTCTATATGTTCATTCTGTTACGTTTCCAGCTTTAATATCTGTTAGTCCAGGATTCTGGAAATAAAATGGCATATATTGACCTGTATATTCAAAACATCCAAGTAGAAGAAATTATTTCTCCACGTTTTAGGCTGAATCTGAATGAGGTATTTTCTCTGATGTTGAAATTTCTGACTCATTCACTCTTTTTTCTGCATTTGCTTGATATGACTTTGAATGACTATAGTATGACTATGAATTTATCACCACTTCTGCATATAGCATATTTAATATTAATCCTTCCACCCTTTCCTGGACAGGAAATTACTTATCCAGAATCACAGAACAAAGTAATTATTCAGCTGTGAGTGAAACACAAGAATCCAAGGCTGCTAACTCTCATAACTGTCCTGTGAATCTTGTGATAACAAGTAGCTCTTTAAAGGCTCTGTACTTCAAGACTTGTAAATGTGTTACAGCACAGATCCATGAAAGTCTCAGCCTTCGCTCTGTGTGAACTCACCTAAGGAAACACAAGTGAAAGAGACAGATGCCCAAATGTACTTTTTATTGCATTAATCAATGCTGTTTGAAATCAATTATTTTGGGGGACCTGACAAACAACATTTAGGCACCAGGTGTGTGATGATTCTGGTGATGCTGATTTCAGTTTCTTCTACTGTTGAGACCTTCAGAGTTTGAGAGCCAGCAGTTTTACCAATTCTTCAACTCCTAGTTAGGATCTGCATCTGTTAAAGGAACTGTGGGAAATATCAAGACAAATTCTCATTCTTAAACATTTTCTGTTTGAACGTGGGGACAGCATTTTACTGCTGATTACTTCATATGGGTGAGGCTTTTTTAGTGTTTGATGATGATTTATGAAGCCACAAAGCCATTCAGCACAGACTTGTTCAAGCACCATAGCAATAACTGATGTAATTAGCACATTTGAGGACAGTGAAAACAGCAAAATAAGAAGGCATCAATCACTAAAGCAATACATTGATTTTTCAGTGTGTGTTCCAGTACTTTTATCAATACCATGTGTTAGTGTTTTTGGACTATGTCATTCTCTATTCTGCTCTTTGCTGGCTAAATGTCGATAGAAAGCACAATATCTGAATTATTAGTGCTTTTAAACAACTATAACAACATGCTATTATTGCCAGATACTATTTGACAGTCAAAAGAGTACAAGGAAGCATGAAGAAATGGAAAAGGTCACAGACAGATCATATATAAAGCAAATAATTTACCCGTTTCTGGGCCTTTTTTCATTCGTTTAGAGGCACCTTCCTTTCACATACTGCCTTTTTTCCTTCCCAGAAGGGACAAGGAGTTAGACAGACCACACATACAAATAATTTCCTCAACTTGCGCTCAAATCTGTAAAAGGTTTTCTTGGAGTTTTCTAATCTGATCTACCAAGAAATAATTAATAGCTTTTGCTCTGAATATCTGAGTTATATCCCTTAGTGTCAGTATGTGGCTAAGTTTAGCCAAACCTAAATAGGAATTGAGACACCTAAAATAAAATTCTGCAATATGTGAAGCAACTAATTTAAACATGTTAAAGTTCAGGATGGCAGCTTTTTCTATGTTAAGACTAGAAATGTTATCAAGGGAAAAACTATATTCAAGGTCTTTTGTAGGTCTTTTGCATTTTCATACTTTGTTTTGCTTAAATGCGTCATCAGTGAAGACACAGATGAGAGTCCTCCATCCACAGTTTCTTTGAGGCCTGTGGACTGCTGAAAAATTATCCCAGGTGAGGAACACGTAGCTTGTCAGACAGAGCTCTGCTCCATCTGGATGTGAAGAAAGTTGAGCCAAAAATTGTGATAGTACATGCTGGTAGTTTTCATCCCAGTGAAATCCACAACTTAGGACAAATACAAGATGAAGGAAACAGTTTGTTAAAAGTCTTTAAATCAAACTGAAATGAATAAAAACCTGTCTTCACAACACAGAACTTTTAAATTAGTCTTCACGGCAGATGATTCTTCCTACAAGACTTTGATTTTCTTGTTATAACTTTCCAAATGCATGAAGAGACATTTTTATATACCATGGACGAGGCTCTAAAATAAGTAACAGTGTTGTATAAATTATTTGCAAGTCTATGAACTATAGGAGCATTTATTACCTTTCCATAAAAAATAAAAATAAACAAATAAAGCAAAACCTACAGATTTCATAAATGAAGATCTAGATAATAAATCTCACATAAAATAGACAAGCAATACTCAAAACACATTATTTACTGACTGGCTGAGCCAAAGCATTATTCTCAAAAGAATGTTTTGCCCTATTAGTAGAATTAAATAAGTAACAGAAATAATATTTAGAAAAAACTTTTGCACAGCAGAGCCAGAAGATGACTTTTGCTTGGTAACTGTTTGACTAAGCCAAACTTCCATCACTTAGGAGCTGGGTTGTGGGAAGGTGGCAGCAGCTTCTCTTTGAAGTAAGGCCAAGAAACCTCAACAGGGACATCTGTGGTATCAACAAACCCTGAGAATGCTTTGGGATGGTTTAAACTTTACCCTTATTACACAGGACCTCAAATAGGAGCTATTTGGGGGTTCCTGAATTAGCTTCTATGTTGATAATTAATCAGGAAGTTGGTGTTGCTCCCAATGACCAGGTTTGCTCCATTTTTACCTTCTTGCCATTTTTTGGCATATAGTTAAGACTCAAAGTGCGCTGGTGTTTGGATCAGCTCTCTGGATTTTACACACGGGATAGCTCAAGCAGTGAAATTCTGACCCCAGATGAGGTTCTCCATGGCCAAGTTGTAACTGTGCTGTTTGTTCTGCTGGGACCAAATTGCAAATCCATTAGAGAAGGCAGATGCTGTAACAGGCTCTGTAGTTCTATGTTAGGCAGGAAACCAAAGGACGAAAATACAGTGCACGAGAAAAGCTGAAGGCAATGCCCAGCTGGGTATGGCAGGGAGAAAACAAAATCTAGCTTGTGAGTGGAGGAGAGGTAATTGATGGAGGACTGCAGTACTTTACTAACTTTCTTAAAGCTGACAAGGTAATATTGTTATTGTCTTTGTCTTTATTGAGGAAAAATATGAGTGAGTTTTGACTACAAGAACGAGGTTTGGCTCTTGAACTGTGCCTCTCCAGTGTTTGTGTGGGGTGCATGTCCTGTGACTATGCTGTTCTCACATGGGCCTGGCTGTAGCCTGCATCCCAGCTGTGAGTAGAAGTGAGCCAGGGGGATGTCTCAGTAAAAACACTCAATTCCCTAAAGGAAGACTCTAGGTGTCCACCTGGAGAAGGTGTGCTGGTGACCTCAAGTGGAGCTGTTTTGTGAAGACTGAATAGACAGAAGAGAAAGGAATGGTTTCAAACACACTTCCCAGGTCTGTGCCTGAAGAGTTATTCTTATTTCGTAGCTCTAGGCAGTGCAGTATGTGGGTTTGATTGGATTGCCATTCTGAGTCACCTAATTCTCCTTCTTTAAATGATTGCAGGCATCTGATTCTGTATTCTCAGCTAGCAGTTGGTTGTTAAATGCAAGGTAACTCAGAGACACCTCCATCCTGTACTGGATGTGGCCAATGAGAACAGCAGTCCTTGCCTTCTAGTCCCTGTGGGGAAGGCCAATAGTTTGGCCATGCAATTCATTTCACAGCCCTGTAAAGCTCACTCCTGCTGAGCTTACTGTAGACTAAAAGCACATATTAGTCTTAAACTAGCTTGGCCAAATTTGACCATTTAAGCAGTAGTATGGTTTTTACTGAGTTTGTATTTTTTATGAATAGCATATTTCCCTGGTTATAAAAGTTTTCTAAAAATAATACCTTGACTACAATCTGTATATTTAGTTTAAATTTTGCAAACCTGAAGGACAAAGATATTTAAAATATTGTGACTAATCTATTTTATTGAGGAATCCTCTGCAATTATGGCTTTTCTGCCAGGGATTCTACCAAGAACTTTCCAAGATTTGGCCCCAGTGTAATAACAGTGAACTCAGGACCAGCAACGGCATCATCGCACACTCTGTGTTGGCGAGATTGAACCTTTGCTTTATTTATATTGACTGATACCAAAATGATATTTTCCATTTTTAGTTTCTCCATGCAGTGAGAAATTAATCTCCCTGCCTATTTGCATTCACTAGCAATAAAGCCTCATTTTAATGAGAAAATGAATATTTCAACTTTACACTTTAGCCAGCAATGTATCATTTCCAGCAGCTGCGCTTTTTATTCACTCTGACTGAAAAAGCTTCAAAGACAGCAGCCAGGATCCTCCCCTTATGTTCAGCTTTTCCATAGAAGGGAAAATGAAATATATGTCTTCAAAGATAAGATAGTATTATTTTGAGTACTTGCTTTTTCATGGGATTATGCCAAAAAAAAAAAAAAAGTACTCATTCCTACCTTTATCCTTTATGAACCAAGGCACTCCTTCAGGAATATCAGCTATTTCTTCCTACCTGTTTCTTCAAATTCACATTCTTCCTCTTTCCTTTTTATTTATCCTTCTTAGCTTCCTTTATGATGCAAAAAAATAAATGTAAGCTCTATGTTAGAGTTTTTTCAAAAACAGAAGTGGTATTTATCTGTTCTACAGAGTTTAAAAGCTAATGGTCCAACTCACAGGTAGAAAAACAACAGTGATTTGTATCTTTCTTTGTAAGCAACATCACCCAAAGGACATTATGCAACTCTGGTTTGATAGGGCTTTTCTCTTTTTCCTCAGGCATAATGACTCCAGAGAGGCCAAACATAACAATGATCAATTGGGCTGCTTTCCTTTCCATTCCAGTTTTACACAATAAAGGGATACATTGATTTTATTTGTCATTTATTTATGCTTTATGCAAGCCTGGTTTGGAAAATATTGGCCTGTCCAGTAGGCACTTCTGCTATTGATGTCTCAGCATAAATGTGTTTTTCCCTTGTATGAGATTACAAACAGAAGTCATGCGTGGTATTACTGCACTGAAATAAGCAACAATATCAAGAACTGTAGCCTTTTCTAGTTAAAGTTAGAGAGAATTTTGTTGCTGGGAGCTGGCTATAATGGGATACAAATCAGGAGTTAACATGTTACTTGTTGACTTTGAGCCAAACCCTGTGCACCAGTCTGGAACTGCGGTCTTGAAAAGGCCCATTCCTGCTTTTGTGTTAGACTGAAGTGCTGAGATGTTCTTCCAGGTAGATGCAGCTGGATCAGTGGCACCCACAAGCAATCACAGTGGGGCTACATCTGTCTAGTCAATCCAGTGTGTGGGACCTGACAAGTCCCTGTCCAAGTCCTCCATCCTATAGATGATATTGGGGTGAAGATTTTTGTGCTGGATTCCTTGCCAGAAGTGAAACTATGGTGTGAGATCCTGGATCTGAATCTCACTGAATTATTGATATGGGTCGGAACCAACTCACTGTGTGTGTGTGTGCACGTGGGCCTGTGCTGAGGGCACAGGGCAGAGCTGAAGGCAAGGCCTGCTGCCCACGCAGAGCACATGGCTGAGCTTCAGGCCCTGCAGCCGGGCTGTCAGTCAAGGCAGACCTACCTGGTAGCCCGCCCACACTACGCCCCTGCAGCCTGTGACTGCCCACAGCACAACTCACTCTGGCCTGAAGGCACTGACCAGATATTCTACCTGGGGGGGAACACTGAACTCTATAAATACACGAGACTCCACATGGTCTCTGTCTTCTCCCTTTCCACCCAGCACCATGTGAATCATTGAATCTTGTCGGTAACTATTTTCCTCTCCTTTCTCTCACTCCTTCTCTCTTTCTTCTCTCTTTCTTTACCTTTTTTAATCTGTTTTCTTTTATTGTTTTCCTTCTCTTGTGGATAACTTAAAACCAATGAACTGTGTTGTACTAAAGCTGGTATATGGATTGTTTTAGTGAGTGATTCCTGTGGAATGGGTCCTTGTGCTCAATGTTTTAGCAAAATGCTTTTTCTTCGTTGTATTTTACTCCCGTAAAAGCCTTTTGCCAAAATATCTTATTTTTCTCACTAAATTAAAAATAATTTCTCTTAGAGAAGAGTGTGTGATTCTTTCTCCAGATGCTAATTAGAGGTTATAATGAACGAAAAGGCTTTTAAAAAGTCTTAAATAAACACGTAACTGCTCTGGGCAGTTTATAGCTTAATCCGGAGTGCAACACATGGTTACCCTTGCCTTTAAGATACAGCAAAAGTAGAGGGTGGTGATGATCACTCTCTGTCTACTGGGTGTATTGCTAAATTATCTTTTCATCAGATCGACATCTCAAAGTTTAAGGTCTTTTGCCCAAACAAGGAATTTAAGCCCCTTTTCCAAATATGTCATGTAAGTGCCCTAATCAGTAAGCTGGCAACCCAATGAAGAGAGCAGTTAGAGCATTATGCTTGAAAGTGGAACACCTGCCTCTGATACCTTCTCCCAGGACTATAATATAAATAAGATGGTTAGATGAGTGAACTCAGTTAGGTTAATCAAAAGAGAGATGGAAGGTATCTGTTCTTGGGAAATCCTTCCAGGCTGGATCTCTGGATAGACTGCAGCCTATGAACCAAGAGCAAGGCATCCTTATCCCAGGGTGGCAAGGAGTGTTTGAGACTGCCTTTTGTAACGCAGGGTACAAACCTCAACAGTGGCTCCTGTTAAGTGGCTCAAGACATCTTCCTTCTCTGGGACTCGTGACATCTCCTCTGAGACCCATTTCCATAGGGAATTGGGAACCTTGGTATGATTCTCTGTTCTCTATACATGCCAGAACAGTAAAAACTGGGTATCAGAGTGACCAACAATGTGAAAGCAAGGCAGAAGGGTGCCTGCACTTCTCTCACCCAATAGTGCCATCTGCTCACATGCATCTGCAGAGCCCCCTGACCATAACAGCAGTCACATCTTGTCCTGCAAAATCCTAAAATCCGAAACACCCTGGCTGATTCTATCCCTTTCTCCTCTTGCTGAAAACATACACAAATTTGCTGAGTTTTTTGTTTAGTTAAAATTCTTCATGTTAGTAGCACAGATCTCATTACCACATATTGGTCACAATATCCTCTTTATAGCTGCAGATATCTCTGACACAAGTAGCTTTTAATTGCCTTTATTCTCCATGGCAAATATGTGAAGGCAGTGACACATTATTAGCTGGAAAAGAAGTCTGAAATCAGTGTGCTGCTGATTCTTCCCCTCATTCCTTAAAAGTTGTCTTCTAGCTCACAGCAATAAAAGTATGCATCAAGTATCTGAAAAGGGGACAATTGTGAGTATTTTGCCAATTACTGAAAAAAACCCCTCCAACATACAACGTACTATTCATTATCTGAAAAATGAAGGTTTGTGTTTCAAGAATAGTTCAGTTCATTTAAGACACTTCTGACCCAGATTTTTACTCTACTGAATTGCTTCAAGTGAGTAATGCACAATCTATTTATAGGATCATTATTAAATTAGCACTTGCATGGTTTAAATCCCCTTGCAGTAGATTCACAAGGGAGACTTAGGCACCCTTGTCAACCAGTGGGCAGCAGGATTGTGTTAATGTTCACAGGACCAGTAGTTTGGACTAGTTTTCCGAAAGCAGTAACTGATTTTGAGACACAGATAGAGCTTGCTGTAAAATGGAAACTCATCTGACCTTTTCAGACTTCTACTTTTGGTTGAGGTGAAAAGTACCCCTTTTCCACAATTCATTTTCCATGACTGGCTTATTGAGCGCTGTAGGTTTTCAACATTCGCAGTTACTTTATGTAAACCCCACTACAGGGTCCGAGTAGGACCTGGGAAGATCATCACTAAGTATTGTGACAGAGTTGCTATGTTGTGTCTCCAATTTGACGAAGCTGGCAGTAGGTGGTTGTGCCAGGGCATGTTCCAGTGATCATTTTGGTATATGCAGTTTTCTGCCTTCTTTCAAATAAATAAGGTAATTGCTATAGCAGTCAACACTACAAACATCAAGGCGATCCAATTGAAAGGTCTCTGAAGACTGCCTCCCTTGGAAATGATAGGAACTGCGTGTTTAACTTCTCAAAAAAAAATTCAGCGAGGAAGACATTTTTTAAAAAATCTAGCTAAAAGTGTTATTTTCAGATGTAAGCTAAGCATCTTGAAAATTTGCCAACTTTGACTTCAAAGGCAGAACCAAACAAAATTAAAGAGACAGCTGACATACAGAGATTTGTCAAGCTAATTTCTGGGGGCAGTAGCCATAAGAAATGGAATTAGGATGGAGTGTAATAGTTCTTCCTTGGTTTTATTTCCATTCTTCCTTCCACTCTACTTTTACTAGTAAGCTGGAGCATGGTTTCAGGCAGGGCTACATTTCATCCATGCTTTGTGGTACTTGGTGTCATGGGGTTCGAGTCTTAATTAAAGTCTTCTCACTGAATCATCACTTATGAAAGTAATGGTCATACATAAAATACCAGTTTCGGAGCAAGATATTTGCTATTCTATTTTGAACTGTCAGTTCAAAACCCTTTAGGTTTAAGTGCATTTTTCCTGCAGCTATGCAGTGATTTCAGTGCATTAACACATTTTTCATATGAAACAGCACAAAAAACATATTCAGAAAAAATCCCTTAGAAGAAATTACTGTATAGGTCAATACTGCTTTGGAACCTTTCTCAAGGACGTATCTAAAGCCTTGAGGAAATGAATTAAAATAAACGTCTGCCACCTCTAAAAGGACCCCAACTCTATCAAAAAGAATAAGGTCAGACTTAAGTATCCTGTGTTTCAGTTGCAATTTGAGTGTGCTGACTTATACAGTGAAGTAAACAAAAAGATTTTAAGTTTTATTATTACTTATATTATCATTCATCGAAGTGCTAGAGTTGACGCTTCAAATTTAAAATGCTGCTAAACTCAGTAAGAGTAGACAGAAAGGTTGTTAATGTAATGGACATAAACACTTAGAGGCAGCCATTTCTTTACCATCATTACATCCCTAGACACTTCTACAAGGATGAACAAAAATAGTAATAATAATAGCATTTTTAATACTAATATTATTGTTATAATAGCCACATTTTTTGATCATAAAATTCATTTCACCAACATAGAAGAACTTGGAGAAATATGTATATTCAAGGACATGTTTCTTTGAGTGGTAGGAAATTTTGAATTGAAACAGATAAGAAAACAAATGTCAGGATGAATAGAAAAAAAACACTAATCTTCTACAATTCTGCTGCTTTATCATTGTCAAGTATGTATTTGTTCCAGCATTGTCTTCTCCAAATGGCCAGGCTTTATTTAACAAGCCCAGACATAACTAACTTGGGTGAGGGCCTTCCTCCGTGATCTGTGAACTCTTCCAAGGCCTGAGATGGGATATCTGTAACTTCATTTAAAGGAAACATGTCTAATGCAGCTTACATTCAACAGAAGTCAAAGAGATAAAAATAGGGAAATGAGATGCAATTTTTCACCACAGAAATGCAATAACTCATATAAAACCTCATCCCAATGCATTTTAAAACTTCAGTTACGGGAATTCTGGTGTGAAATGTCTTTATAATGCTGGTAATCCTACTCTTCTGTCCAACAGCAGTCTCAGAAGAGGGTGCAGAGACAAGTCCAGAGTCTTGTCTTTGCCCCTGGGTACAGTAATGTTATTTCATGACAATAAGTAGTTCAAAAATACGGAGAAAGGGATCAAGTCAACACACCAAAGCAGTGTCCATGGGCATCAAAGATCAGCTCTCTGGCCCGCTCGGACTGGAGCATCTGGAATCCTTTCTCACATTGGATGACGTTTCAGGAAATTATAGCAAAAGGACAGATTAGGGATTGGGTGAGGATTACGTGCCAAAGCCAGAGCTGGAGTGCTGCATCCAGCAGTAAAATAAGCACACTTGGTTATCAAAATATTATGCAGTTGTCTTCTGCAAAGGGCAGAAATGGTTTTTTTGTTGTTGTTTTTGTGATGACTTCATACCAAAATATTATTACATACATCAAAAAGCATCCACGGGTACATGTTATGTTGTGAGTCAGGAGCATGTTAAATGCATTACGTTGTATTTATGAGAAGGAATGTTTTTGTAGAATGTGTGCTAAAGGGATGTTTTCTAATTATACTATGTCACAAATGAAAAAATAAGGACACACGTGATAACTGTAGTTAAATAATTACATCTGTAGCATAAGCTTAAAAAGGCCCAAAAGTCACAGACAGGACCCAGTTTTCACTGCTGAACCTACTGCTTTGTTGGTTTCTATCTCATCCTTAATGCTATCTAAATGCTGTTTCAGCTTATGAATTGAATTTTCTTTTAATTTGAGCAGATCATATATTCATTTGTCAACACTCTATCTTCATCATCAATGCATTATGCCTGGCAGCTTCATCTCATCCTTAAAGATAACCTTGGATTATGTCATGACTCAATTCTGTATTGCCCCTACAGAGATAATGAAATCACATATGTAAGGGGATCATCACCAGTGGGGGTGGGATGCTGTTTTGAAGATATCATTTCCATCTGCCACAGGATGACTCCATTTGCAACAATCAATCTCCTGGAGGAGGATTTCTCAGCTATGGTAAGCATATTGTAGGCACTGTGTAGCAGAGTGTGTTGTCTGATAATAGAGGAAGAAGGGATCATATTACTTCTGCTGTCCCCAGAAAGTCAAAGCTTGGGGTATAGGCTTCCACTTCTTCACACTGAGGCTGGACAAAGGAGCAAGGATGAGGTAAACAAGCTCTTCCTTGTCATTGCAAGGTCAGCTCAGCAGGCCCGAAAGGAGGAACACATTCATATGTTGGAATGGTACGGCGCAAGCACAAAGTTAATCCACTTCTTAAAAAGTTCAGCCTCAACGATGACAAATTCTATTAGATGATGAAGCAGGCACTTCTGTGAGATGACCTCTTTTAAACAGCTTTAGGATTCTGCTTAAGGGCTCCCAGAAAGGGAATGAACCCATATTTGATGTGTGAATAAGGGTATGCATTTCATCAACTGTAAATAATAGTAAACACACATATCACAATATAAAAATATGCACATCAGGCAACTTTACTTTGTGGAATGGTATTTGACAAGACAGAGTGCAGGTGGAGGCCTAAGAAAGTACTCTGCACGGATGCCCGGGGTGACCCAGGAACAGACACACACCAATTTGATCACTGCAAACCTTAGCTTCCCACAGACATCAATAAACAAGGCAAAGTAGATCTTGCATATTACATTAGTTATCATATGCTAGCAAGACCAAATTATGTACAAGGTAAAAAGAATCACAGCAATATTTGAGCAACTTAGGGGTTAGGAGTATTTGCATCCCCTCCCAAAATTTGTGAGAATTGCATCTCTTCCTGTTCCCTGCTTAGTCATGAGAGGCAAAATACAGTGGTGAGTTTGCAAGAGCAGGACAGTATCTCTCTGAGTAGCCTGGAAGTTATTGAGTGGAGTTGTCCAAATTCCAGAGCAGCTGTGTACATATGTAGCTTAAAAGTCATGGGTTAAGTACAGTTCCAAGGAACTCACTGAGTCCTGCTATTTCTATCCTCAGTTGTGTGGAAAGCAAATGTTCATTCAGCATGTTTGAAATAAAAAACTTTATTTGCTGTAAAGATGGACCTCCACAGACTTATAGTCTGTTCCCTTGGTGCAACTGGCATCATACTGGCACTTCCTCTGTTTACTCCACTGGCGTCAACTGTAACAGGAGATTCAGGTGGAATCCCAGTTCTGGTGACATTCACATGTTCATGTAATGTGAGGAGGACAATGTATTTCTATTTAATGTAAATTACTGATTATAGTGTGTTTCCATGTACATTTTCCAAGAAACGTTTGGTTTTTTGTTTCTCAAGGTCCATCTTTGCTGTCATATTTTGGTATATTGTGTTTCACTGTTCAATATGCATTGTGTCACAGTGTAATCCTACCAAATGTTATTAAGGATAAGCTATTATGGCAATTTGCGTCCTAATGCAGCTTGACAAGATGAAATATGCAAAAAATAAACATGATTCCTGCCCATGCCCACTGGTCATAATGACTTCAAGTGTACCTCCCTAATTAATCACTAACTAATGATAGCTTCCTGATTAATGTCCAGAAACAGGGCACAGTTTGGGTACTGTGTATCTATATGACATACTTCAGGCTGGCATACAGACGTACAGAGATATTGCCTGTACGCCATGCAGTTCTTATTAGATTATTCTGTTTCTTTTTCTGGGTCTTGCAGGTGGGCAAAAATGCAAATTCACGGGAACAGCTTTTTCTTTTTGAAACATATAAATCAACCTCAGTTCTTTAAAACTGTGTTATTCAAAAGAGTGTTCATAAATCTTGGAGATATAATTTATTTTTCTAAAGATCTATATTTTATGAAACACTGTTTAAATTTGCGTCTGAGACCATTATGGTTTCTATGAAAAGAGAATGGATAACAAATTGAATTAATGGACTCTCATTAAGCATAACATTACTCAACAAGAACAACTATGAATCAATTAATCATAATGTAACAGGACTATAATTTTCTGGCATTCTCAGAATCAAAGTAAGTATTTGCATCATTTTTTATCATAACAAATGTGATTAATTTTGTTTATAGATGATGAGATACATAATTTTAGTCACAGTAATTATATACTTGCTCCACCTTTTTTTTTCTGGGAGCCTCTAAATTGAATACTAAGATTGTCTAAAGACTGTCTCACAACATTGCCCTTCCACCTGTTACTCTCCTCCATACACACCTTTCATGACCATGTGCAAAAACTATCAGAAAATCCAATTTATATGACATAGCATGATAGTGTGAGAGATATCTGTAGTTTAAAATAAGGTTAGGCTCCACTTGCATTTCAGGGAAGTAGCATCATCCCTTCTATTTATCAGACTTAATGTGTGACTGTTATAAAAGTACTTTTTATTTGAATATATTATTTTGTTAATCAGTGTGTCCCCAAGTTACTTGGTTTAGTCTTATCTTAACCACCCAAATTCTTGACACCTTGATCTGTCAGCTAACATGACAACAAATTATTCAAGAATAGACAGATAAATTTCCCATGGAACATTAGTCATGGAATTGGAGGGGGCCACCTTGACACCAATGAAAGCATTTTACTCACATTGATTCACCCAGCAGTGAATGCTAATTATTAGGATAGGTAGAAAGATGGTTCCTATTTGCTGTCACATGGAAACAAATGTTTCTAAAACCTATTTTGAAAAGAATTTTCTTCATAATTTTTCACATTTCAATTAAATTAAAATTTTGAAGTGGAAAATAGGGAGTGGAAAGAGTTAAAGAAATAAAACATGAAAGCAATTAATTTCAAATTATATTTAAAAAAAAAAAAAACCAACACAAAAACCAGTTCTGCTTTTGACCAACCTAACTTATGGCATTCACTGCAATAAATAGAACATAGTGAACAACATAACCCATCAGCTTAAGGAAGTACCAAAAGCAACTCTGAATCCTCTGATAAAAACATGATTCTAATGCACTAAGCATTTTAAACCCTTGAACCTTGGAAAATTTGGGCAGTGAAGCAGTTTCAATGCAAACCATGCCTGTCTTCCTGCATAAGTGGATCTCTCTATGCCAGCACAGTGATCTCTTCCATTAAAGAGATCAGGCTGTCCCTATTTGGAACTACAGCATAGTTGTAGAGAAAATTATAGGGACAACGTATCAGTTCCATTATTCAGTGTTTGTATACTTCAGGGAATGTGACTGAAACATTTTTTACTTATTTAAAGCAATCAGAAAAGACTATTTTTCTAGTCAGGTTAATACAATAATTCAATTTCCATATTTAAATCAAAATAATTTTCTGTCTCTTGCTAACTTTTGTTGACCTCTTCTATTATGGTGTAAGTTGTTTATTTGTTCCCAAACTCTAGTATTCCATTTCCCCTGTACTGTGAATCCCTATGCCCAGGGTCAATATTTGGTGCCTTTCAAGAGGGGATCTCTTACATCACAACCAGTTTCACTGATTATGTGCAATTTATAGAACATAAAGGTCATCCAGATTGTATTAGACTGGGCTATGACTCTATTAATATGAGCACTTATTTCTCTGCCTCAAGAAGATAAAAACTAATGTCTTTTAGGCTTGAGAAAGTATGAAAGAAAGGTAGATGTGTACAGTAGGTTAAATTAACCCAGATACTTACAATGCTCTTCCATCAAAACAAAGATCTTGATTTAGATCTTGAAGTAGATGGCCAATTACTTACTGAATCAGAGTCAGAATGCTTATGCAGAAACCTTTACTAATTTGGTGGAGCAACAGTTCAGGGGAAATATGTCACTAGCATTGGCATGTGTATGAAACTTTTAACAAAATGAATAGGGTAATTCCTGTATTTCCTATAGTGGGAGGTACCATGTTTTCATGCCTGTGGTCCGCAGGTTATCAGTGGGCTTTTAAAACATTCACACACTGCCCCTCCACCTTTAATATTTCCAAAGCAGGACTGTTTGTGGGGCAGGCAAGTGTGGATTTAAAAGGCATAGAGCTATTAGCTGCAGATCATCATCTGCTTGCTGCAGCTCTCAAGCTGTCTTCAGACTGCCGGGTTTGGTGGAAGGGGGAGCTAGGGGATTAAAAAGCCTCCTCACCTTCACTGCTCTCTAACTAGCTCCCATCAGCAGTGATGAGGTCACAATGCTGCTCCACATCACCTCAGTCAGAAGAAGAAAAAGAGGGAGGCAGAGGAGACTGGATCAAATGTAACTCTGACCGTCGTTTGGTCAATAGGAGTTTGGTTGCAGAGTCCAAGGAAAATTTCTTCCCTAGAAAGACTGCTTAGATCATGTTCACTGCTCAGCTGATAACTCAGGATCCAGTGGTGTCTTATACTGATTAGCAGAAGATTTAGTTTCACCCCGATTAAAAGAGAGCAGATGAAGAAGGATGCTGAATAATCCTACGGACACTTATCAACTCTTAGGCAAACATTCCTTTTAATCTACTGTGGTAACCAACCCATGCACTCAATTTTGACTCCCTTGACAGTTTTTTTCTGAAGGGCTCTTCTCCATATATCTCCAAGACTCCCGTTTTTAACAGTGACATTGTCTCAAGTGCAGGCAGAAAACAAGCTTGCTGCTGAATCCATATTTATTTTACATATAAAATCTATATTTATTTACTTTTACCATCCAACCAGCTATGTTTTCTTTTGTAATTTTTTTACAAAAATATCCTGTAAATATGTTCTTAGTAATGACTAACTTGATTTTTAGGAATTCAAGTCATAAATCTAAACATTAAAAAAATTCTGGTTTGCTAGTGTAAAATAACTGTGTATTTTATTCCATTGAGTCATATGCAAATGTAATTAAAATATGTAGTATCTTCCTCTTGATAGGAATATGACTCAGAAATGAGAAGGACCTGGGGGTCCTGGTGGACAGCAAGCTATCCATGAGCCAGGAATGTGCCCTTGTGCCCAAGAAGGCCCATGGTATCATTGGGTGCATTAGGAAGAGCATTGGCAGCAACTTAAGGGAAATGATCTTGCACCTCTACTCAGCCCTGGTGATTCTGTGTCTGGAGTGCTGCATCCAGTTCTGTACTTCCCAGTAAAAGGGAGCAGGTCCAGCAGAGGGTGACAAAGATGATTAAGGGACTGGAGCATCCCTCTTTCGAGGACAGGCAGAGAGAGCTGGGTCTGTTAAGCTTTGAGAAGAGATGACAGAGAAGACTCCATCAATGTCTGTAAGTATCTGGAGGGATGGTATCAAGAGGATGGATCCAGAGTCTTCTTGGTGATGCCAAGCAATAGGACAAGAGGCAATGGGCAGAAACTGATGCACAGGAAATTCCACCTGAACATGAGAAAGAACTTTATTGTGCATGTGAGTGAGCACTGAAACAGATTGCATAGAGAGTTTGTAGAGTCTCCCTTACTGGAGATGTTTAAGAACCATCTGGATGCAATCCCGTGCAATGTGCTGTAGGATGACCTTGTTTGACCAGGATGTTGGACCAGATGACCCATTGTGGTTCTTTCCAAGCTTACTCATTCTGTGATTCTGTGATTTGCCATTTATGAATAACTGTTCAAAAGATTAACTCATCTCAAGTGTTGAATTTTCTGGGGTTCTTCACTGGAAGTTGAACTCCAACACAGAATGGCATCCATGTGTGTTTACACATTTCCCATTCCTTAGTGGAGCCACTTGCCATGAAAAAGTTGCTGAAATATGTCAGAGCTTATATACATAAGACAGCTGCTTTCAAGGGTTCTAAAGGTATATAGTAGTTTAAAGGAACACTTTATTAGACATAGGACTATTTCTTTGAAAAAGCAACCCACAACATACAAAAGTATGTGGACAGCTGCAATTGATGGAAGTTACCAGCCAAACACTTATCTGTTCTCATACAACATTAACATTTACATAAATGTGGAGACTTTAAAGATTTCTATCAACATGTTCTAGAACATTTTTCTGGAAGTGAGCATATTGATAGATACCAGACTTCATATATTGTATGTGAGTATAATCAGAACAGTGGTATAGAGACATTTTTTCTAAGTAAAGTATACAAAAGTAAAGAGAAAAAAACTACAACAGATTGCACAACACAATTTTGAAAGAATTTCATTGAAGTATGTTTGATGTTTAATTCTTATCATCATGCTGATCTGTAAAGAGCAATAGTTAGATTCAAATTTAGCACTCTTGTGCCTCTACTAGGTGCAGGTACATTTCCTGCATGTTTTAATAAAACTGTAGGAAGACTTCTGGCATAATTCGTAAGAGCTACTGAAAAGCTCCAAAGCATTTGGAAAAACACTCCTAATTTCTTCCATTTACAATAATTTCTATAATTGTTCCTTTTTTGTTATGAGAAGAAACATAACACTAAGGAACACATCCAAGTAATGAATATACACCCAAATTATAACACCAGAAAGAGCAATATTCACTGGGTCCATGCAGGAAATCTCACTGAGACAAATGTTTGTTTGCTAGAGTGGTTGGGTTCTGCTTCGCTTTTTTTCTTCCTCTTCAACTTTCCCCTAACCATGGATCTTTTTCTTCATTGCCTTCTTATTGAATTCCCTCCTAGTTTTGTCACATAAGAATAGCTTGACCATGTTCAGGATGCCAGATCACCCGGAGAGCTACACCTGGAAAGGGAATAAAACTCAGCACTTTTCTTGAAGTCAGATAGAAAAATACACCATCATCTAAGTGCCTCAGACCCTTTTGGTTTTAAACTAGTGTGACCCCATAGTGGGTGCTATCATTAAAATTCTCTCTCAGTGTTTTACAGGTGGGGAAAGAATGTGAATAAGGTTCTTCTGGGAAGTTTCTTCTCAGCTGGAGGGAATAGCAGTATAGCAGTATAGAACATTATAGAACATTACTGCATCACCCACGCTGTGCACCCCCGAGTCAGGACCAATCCAAGTACACCTGGGGGCTTGAGGGAGACTTTCAACTGAAAAGCTTCAGAGCTTTATCTAGCACAATTTCCCAAGTTCAGTAAAGCTCTTTATTAGGGTCCTCCTCCCTGTTTGCTCCTCCTAACACAGCAAAGCACATCTGCCAAGACAAGCTGCTGCTGGGTGGAGCACTGACACCAGCAAGGGTTGGCACAGCTGCCAAGGCTGTGCAAGGCTCTGGGCCATGCCAGCAGCAGCAGGCACCAAGGTCACCCACTGTTCAACTGGGTCGAGCCCGGGGTCCAGCTGAACATCCCCAACCAGAGGCTGCAGCCCACAGCAGGCTCTCCTTTCTGTCTACGGGCCAGCTCAGTCAACATTTTCTTCCCCCTTCTCTCTTGTTAATTTAATAGAGAGGGTAACATTTTGGCTGAAAATCAATAGTTTTTACCATTGATTTCAATGTGGCAAGAATTTCATCCAAACCATTCATGACTCACAGAAGACAATAACACAAAGAACACTGTGGAACAGAGAAAGGCATGAAGTTTGCCAGCAGCTTTGTTTATTATGTTTTGGGGCTTTATGATGTAGTCTTCCACCCACTTCTTTTTTAAATATTAGTTTGGCTTTTGAAGGTTTTGTAACCTAAAATATAATAATTAAAATTTGTATGCAATTTCCAAGGCTGGTTTTCATTACCTAGGGAGTATTAATTCTAGTTTAATTTGTTTTTCCTCTTCCTTGTGCAACAAAACACAGTTTTGTTTTTAAAAGGAGGATCAAACTGATATTGGAATATGCGTTTAAGTGTTGGCAGGCACTTCTTGAGGAGGGCTGTAGCCCATGAACTTGAACATCAAACAACAAACGTGCAGAGCTCACATGAACTTGAAGTTACCTTCTATTTGCGATACCCATAAACATTTGTGGTGCTTTTTTTTAAATACCAGTAAGTCTATGCTGTTTCTTTGGGTCTTTTAATAGTGTCTATTTATATTGTGAAATCATGACAACTGTGTTGTCTTCCTGTAAAGCCAAAGGCCAAGGATCTGCTACACAAAATACTAATACATCTGAAGAACTTCATTTATATGAATAATCAGATTGATTTTAACAGGGAGGTGTTTTTAGGGTTAGGCTCCCAATATTTTGACCTACTTCTTAAACTGTTCTGTGTATAGGAGACATTGACTTTCATATAGTAATAAAATGCTATGAACACACAAAAAATGCCCCTTCAAAAGAGAGGAATATGTTTGGGTTATCAAGTTTTATCAGTCTCAATTTTACTTGTTAGCTTTCTTTTTCTGGATACAAGGAATATTGGAAAAGCACTTAGAAGAGAGAAAATAGAATTAGTGTTTATGATTCCTGAAAGTGTGATGCATATAATATTTATCTCCCTTCCTTTGTGACCCTGTGTGTAACCACATGTTTGGAGATAGTGTATTTTTTTGCCTTCATTTTCTGGTAAAGAATGATGGAATTAATTATTATTATAACAATAATGTATTGCATTTTATAATCACTGCTATGATGAAACAGACAAACGTGTATAAGAGAACACTTTCTAATAAGAAGAACTATAAAAATTCATTCTTTCTACAATAAATAATATGCTATTTTTAAGAGTATACCTAGTGCCTCTGTAGTGCACATGCTGTGAAAGTAAGTAAAAGAGACACACAAAATTCCATATATACAAGGTATACATAAACTTGTAGGTATTCAGGATAAGCAGCCTACCTTATAAAGAGAATTTCCTAGTTGTTTGTTGGAATACTACAATGATCCCTGGAAAGGTTCTTGTGAATAAACAAATCAAGTTTTCCTGTTGTTTGCACAGATTCCAACTGTGTTAGAATGCAATTCTTGAAAAAAATTGTCTCAGAAAATCATGTCAGGAACAAATAGCCTTTCTACTTTTTATTGAAATATATTCAAGGGTTCTTCATGTTGCATTCTGAACCTTCTTTTCAAAATACATATTCTATTTCTTGCCTTCTGCTGTTAAATTAGGGAGAGGCTTTACATATGTTTATTCCTCCTATAAAGGTGGGAAATTTTTGGAAAAGCACAAATATAGATGAAAATATATGAACATCAGAATTTTTTAAATTTTTTAA
Organism: Lepidothrix coronata; assembly: GCF_001604755.1. Lineage (NCBI taxonomy): Eukaryota > Metazoa > Chordata > Aves > Passeriformes > Pipridae > Lepidothrix > Lepidothrix coronata. Next base: position 7,001,788 of record NW_016690189.1, read on the forward strand.
ACATATATCAGTTATTTTCTTCATATTGTCTTAAGTAATAATGCCACAAAACTAGCAAAGGACCTGCAGTCTAGGTGTCATAACCTTCCTGATAGTAAAAAGAACACTTCTTCCATTAACCTGGAGTCATATGCATGGTCTGTCCAGTGACATGCAATGTCATTTAAGATATTCCATCATTCCCTGCTTGAGCACTCTTCTCTCGTCTGATGAGGTACCCAGGGAAGAAACAATGATAGCCAAGGCATTAAAATGTAATCAAGATATGCAAATTCATACCTAAATGTGATTTGCTTGGAAGGAGAAATTAATCTAGGCATGGTCAAATAAACTGTGTGTAATATGGATAATTAATCACCAAATTAGCAGTTGTAGTCCCATGAGAAGATTATGCAAATGAAAAAGGCCCCTATCTACAGTCACAATTAGACTACTTAATACCAAACTAAACAAAAAAAACTCCTGGGAGCACCATAAAACAAGTAAGTCAAACTTAGTGGGTCATCCGCCAAATTTCACAGACTGATTTTCTAAGTGCTTTATTTTTCCTGGTTTACAGAAACTGGTTTATTTTCCCACTGACATACCAGGCTCATTGAATAGCCTGCAACATTGAAGCACCACTAATATTGTTTTACACAAGACTAAATGTCGTACAGTCCAAATCAGCAGTTAAAAGAGGTAAGGACTAGAGGGTAAATCCTCAACCCTGGGGCCCAGTCCGCATAACAGGGTGTCTTCTGTGCATGTAGAAGATATCTGTGGCAACTTCAGTTGCGGCTTTGCACTTGTGTTTTAATAACAGATCAGTCGAGTCTCTTTTTACTTTATTTCTCTCAACACAGTATTTTTACAAACATATTTGTAATATGTTGTGAAAATAATTGTTCTACCTTTTCTGAAAACCTAATCAAGCCATTTTCTTTCCACTGGTTAATCCAAACCAGTGATGCCAAGGATACCCATGTGGACTAGACTGAGGTATGGTACTACCTGGCCTATGGCACCATATGGTCTCCCCTGAGTCTGTGCATTGCACTGAAACCATGGCCCAATCTAGAATACACAAAATATTGTACGGTTGAGTCACAAGTGAAAAGAGGTATTCAGCATTTGAAGCACAGCTTCCTTAAGACACCTCAGTGTCTTAGATGTATTCATCTTAACACTAACTCAACCCAAAGTGAAATATGTTGGCTTTCCTGAACACAAGTTTTAGACATTTTTAATGAAACGATACTCTTGTCTGCATTTATGGTGAAAGCAATTGTTCAAATATCAAAATTGGCAAGGGTCCTGAATTTCCATCTCCTGTTGAACTCCACATCACTAGTTCCACGGGAACTGTTTTGGGAATGAATTTTGTACAATGCAGGCAAGAAATTCCTCAATGTATCCTGAGCCAAGAAAAGCAGGGCTTCTGACTTCAGTCACTGGGTACCTGTAAATATAAGTACTTATGGGTGGAAGATCCCTTTGAAAACACAGCACTGGGACAATATATCTTAAGGTAGTCTTGTCCTGAACTGCCACTGAGAATGAGTAAAAGTTGACTTTGTAAGAGTGGAATTTGATGCTATTCTGTGTCCTGATGCTCTGGGCCATGACTGGCTTCTAGTTGCCCTATGCCTGTTCAGAATAAATTGCACCACTCTTATTTAATTGCTTGTAGGAAAATATTTGACCTGATATCATATCTAGAAACTAATTTAATGGGAAATTGGATAGTGACAAAATGATGATGATTTATTTTTAATGGCAGATGCCTCATTAGTTATGATTTACTTAGATGACCTTCCCAGTGCTATGGTATTTACCTCTTTTCTGCACCCCACCTCGTCCAAAATCTTGTACACTCCAAAAAGAGAAGTAAATACTGCTGACCAGGTGCCTGATCCTGCAGGCCTTTACTCCTGTTGGTTAGATTGATTAATTTCCATGGTCCTGCTCATGTCTGGAATAAGCACAAGAGAGACCCCTGAATCGTTATTACAAATCTTTATATATCCCTCATAGGATGCTTATTATCAAGTATCCTGAGGCAACAAAAGAAATTTTGCTCTTTTTGATTCATTTTTTTTCACTTGACTTACTTGGATTTTCAGATCAGTGGTGAAAGTGACATTCTCTTTTGCCTGAAATGCATTGAATAATCTCCCTGGCTCTCACAGGAATTAAGAATGCCATGCTTGAGTCGTTATTTAAAATGCATAACTTTTACTATTACTGGATTTCTTCTTCCAAAGAAATCAGAGTAATGATTAGGTGTTTAAACTGAGCATCTAAGCAAACAGCTCAGAGAGTAATATCTGGTCTCCATTAGACAAGAATAAAAACAAGAACAACAATAAAAATCCAGCATCTTTTTTTCAGGAGCAGGGCTAGCAGGCTCACAGGTAAGCAAAGGGGGAAAGGGTTGGCTTCTCTTCACTGATGTCCCAAGTCTCTCCAGGGTAATAAATCCCAGACACTTCAAATCAGAGAAGTAGCAGCTTCCTCTGTCAAACTACATGGGGTTCTTCACAATCCACTTTTCAAAATAAGTCTAGCTTTATTGGTATCTTTCACTATTTTTCTCCGTTTACTGGTCTACCCTTTTAAGGGAATTAAAGGGAATTAAAGATTTTCCTGGGTTCCTTATGTTGATTTCAGAGAGGTCACCGAGAGTGGGAATTCTTACTAAAATCAGCCTGTGCACTTGTTTTCAAAGCTGTGCTTTATGTTCATCAACCCAGTGAATTTCACAGCCTTCCATGAGGAAGCCAGCATTAAAGTAAGTCCTATAAAATTTTGATTGCAAAAGTAATCTAGGTAAAAAAAATGTAACATATATGAGGGAATCTTCTGTCTTAGCAGAGAGCTCTTTGTGAATAAGCTCCAAATCTTATTTTGGCTTTTTTGTGCTGATGTCATTTTTATCAAGCAATTCATTCCTATGTCTTCATTGACAGTTTCTTGTAGATATAGTTGGACGTTTTCAAACCTCACTAAGAATACAAACCAGTCATCACAACATGAAAGAGGGACTTGGATCCCACCGTGTTAACCGAAATCACCTTATTAATTTTATGTTCCTGGTCCCAGGGGCAAAATTCAGATCACTGCCCCAAATCACTGTAGGCTGCAGCAAACATCTAGCCACACCTTTAGTTGTGGAAGCTTCAGGCTTTTCTGGCTTCACGCAGCCTCAGTGAGCACAACTGGCCACTCAGCACAGCAGACAATGCAATATTAAACACGTTTTTTTCCTGATGTCCTGTTGGCTCTGAACACTGATGTACCTTAACCTCCTAATCTAGAGTTGGGTTTAGAGGCAATCTGAGAATTTCTGCATGAGAAATATAGGCACAGCCTGGAGCTAAGTGGTGAGAAGAACAATGTGTCCTAAATCTTGTGACCTCTAGTGCACTTAACTTCTTGTTAAATACTTCAACAAAGTGATTCTACCTATTTAAGCTCATCTTCCAGATCTACTACTGAAAGTAGAATCATAAATACTTTCTTTTAAAAAATGAAATAGAGATGATGTCTTCTCAAGTCAATTCTTGCAGGTTAAATTTATGCAGCAGGACCAGGAAGCCAGGACCCCTTTTGTCCACTTCTGCCCTTATACACAAGGTTGCAGAGCTGTGCTCTCTCCTCACAGTTTCAGCAGATATGATCTCAATTCCCCATATCCCAGTGCCTTGAGCAGTAGAAATTATTAAGATAACAGAGAACCAAACTCAGATTTTCTTCTGCCTTGGTAAATGTTTGAGCCATTATAAGAAGGATCAATGCACTCTAGGTCTAATAGAAAAATGATAAGGTTGTTTTCTATGGGGCCTAATGGCCTCAGAAGGAGGTCTCAGAGCAATCTCAGTCAAATTCCTGAAAAGGACTTTTTGAATTTTGACTTAGGTAGGGTATAAAATGCTGGCTGCTCTCCAACTTTTTGACCAGGTGTCAAAACTTGCATGTCTTTCACTGAAATGTTTTCCTTTGAAAGTTTAGTTTTCAATGTTTGGCTTTGCAGACAACCTGTCAGATCTTGCCAAAGGACCCTTTCCAAGAATCTAAAAAAAAAAAAACCTGGATAAAAAATTATTATTTGAAGGTATTTATGTCCTCAAAGCCCCACAGAAAGGGAATTTTTAATTCAAGGTGTCTGAGAACACAGACTTACATCTTTTATGGGTATTTGTGTCTATATTTATTTGCCAAAACCTGATTTTCAGATCCGTTTTTTCCTGTGGAACCACTGATGATAATATCTCTTACTTTCTCTGAGGTACTGGTTCAACAGGTTTCACTGTTTATCAGCAGTCCTTTTTTCTCTGTTATTACGTGGGGTTGCTCAGGACTCACCTTTGCCACCGTGGAAACACCCATGAACAGCAAACATGAGTGCCTCTCCCAAGCAGGAGCAGCACTTAGAGCGGAGCTGCATTAATTTTCTGCAGGGGCAGCAGTCTTGCCCACCACCGTCCCCCCCAACAGTCTACCCCAAGGTCTCTTGCCCCAACACTCATAGAAGAATGACTTCGCAGAAATAGTTCCTGCCTTTCTTGAATAAACCTAGCCAAGTTATTCAGAGTGCTGCAAAAGAAATCTACTGGCTTCTCCATATAGATCACTCTGTCCTTTTTTTCCTAGCTACTGTTTATTAAATCCTGTTGCACAAACTGTAGCTTCAAACAGAACTCCAATCCTTGCAGGTTTTCGGTTGCAATGGAAACAAAGAAATGTTTGATATCATTATGCTATTTTGAGATCAAATGTGTTGAAAGTATAATGCATATAGGAAAATGATCATTCCAATGTGCATTTTTTCCAAGGACTTTATGTTAAAACCTGAAACTAAACACGAACTATCCTCTGGTAATTTAATAAGAAATACATGTAAATTTTCAAAATATTGAAAAAAATCTTACCATTCTTTATCACTACAGAAAATGATAATAAATATAATATATTTATGAAACACAGGAAAATGAAATGTCTGACAGCACTAGTTCTAGGCTGCAAAAAAATTCATCAGTATAATATAAAACCAGCCATGCCAGACTTGAAAGCCAAATTGGTTTGCAGAACATGCTGAACATTAACTATTAACAATTTATTTTCTAACCAGAGACACTTTTCTTGCACATGGCAAAACCATTAGTGAGCTGCCAAACTATATTTTCCAGTTAATTTCAATGTTGAAGAATCTAGACATGACAAATTTTGGGTTATCAATGGAATACGATGAAAACAACAACTCAAGGCTCTCATGTAATTTTTTCTTTCTGTGAACTCCATAATCTTGTCTAATTTGAATAATTATAAGCTTTACAGGGCTGACAAGGTTCACACAGGTAAATCAGTGTGTTATCTGCTGCATTTGTTATCAGTTGAAGCCTTAAAGGCACTGAACTGAAAAGCAACTTTTTGTCTATTCTCTCTTTCTGAAAATCATTGAGTTGTGCAGTTTTGTGCAAATATAATATTAAGGAAAATAGTTGTGACAGAAAAGAACAAGACATATCTACCAACACAAGTTAAAATTTCGTACCCAGAGGATTCAGTAAGAGGTCTATTTGGCAATTTCTTCCAACTTGATCTTTATATTAAAAGCTAGGGCAATTCTTGAACATGTCTTTATTAATTTGTCTCCCTCTCACAACATGGCTGTATGGATATAATTGCTTGTCTTGCAAAGTCATCAAGCAGTTTTTTCTATCCTTTCAGCTGTATGTATTAGAAAACTCAATTTATTTTATCAAAAGATAACATCTTTCCATCCTCTAAAGATCCTTGAAGAAAATACAGAACTCAGCAGCCAAAGGGCAGACTTCAGGATGATTTTTTGATGGTGGGAATGACAAAAGCAGCTCCAGATTCCCCAGAGTTCAATTGATTTGATGACTATTTTGATCTTTTGCATTACTGTAGTAGCTAAAACACATGATCATGTTTTAGGTCTTTTTATGCTGAATACTTGAAAAAATATAAGGGTGGGAACATGCGGTATTTGCACCATTCACAAGAAAAGTCCCATCGAGCAGAAGAATGTATCTGCAAAGCCCTGGGCAGAAGTGTTGATGTTTGAATGCATGTTTTCTCAAAACAAGTTAATATCCTATCCAACCAGCTCAAAACTTCATTGAAACGGTGGGAGGATTCCCACTGACTTCAGAAGGCTGCAGCTTTTATATGTCCATATGCATGTTTCATTCAAACAAAGCAAATCCATAGAGATCAGCACTTACCTCAGAGGCCCCTGAATGCGTGTTGCTTAGCAGATTGGGCCCTGCAGCAATTTTGTTATACTCTGAATCCCCAAAAGGAAACCTCAGTTCCAGCTCCAGCTACACACTACATTGAGTAGTGGTTCACGACATGGGACTGGCTCCTCGGCTCTCTCTAAAGGAGTTAAAATGGTTGTGGGAGGGCTTCCCACACCCAAGGATGTTAGCCAGAAAGGTCAAATTACAAATATTAACAGATCTGCCAAGGTCCTGTAACGTTTGTCCAATTGTCTTTTGCCAATTCTTATGTATTTTATTAGATCCTGCAAAAAAATCAATTGGGTCTAGGAGACTCAGCTGGGAAAGGGAAAAATCTTATCTCCAAATGCTTCTTCTGGAACTTTTCAAGTGAAGTTATTCTTTGGAAAAAAGATTTGACACTGAGAAGGCTGTGGGAAGAAATCCACTATTTCTGCAATTTTTATAGCTTCTGGAGGAAGCCAGAAGTACCTACAGAGGGGATCTGTCCCCTCAGTTTGAGAGGGTACATAGCAGAAAGCAAGCAAAACAGATATATTTCAGGCTGGACAGTTCATCCTCCTCAACCCCTAGCATATGTCAACCAACATCCTTCAAGTTTTGGAAAAAATTTGATCATGAGGTAGTTGTTTTCATTTTAGACCTTATTCAAAACCTTACAGACATTTTTCACATCACAAAGAATAATTGTTATGAAAGTCTTATATTCACTTCAACAGATGTAGGACAGGACTTTATTTCTAGATCCAAACATTTGTTTCTTTGTGTCTATATCATGTGGGTTCTTCTCATCTGGCAATGATTTGGGCATGGAATGTGATACTTCAGATCAACCAGTCAGGAGGTGGACTTTCTGTATGTTTAATTTAAAATGAGTCTATCAAGAACACCAAACGTATTTTCAGCATGCTAGGACTGTTCTTGCATAGAAAACTCAAATGTACTCAGCAGGAATGACAGAATAAAAGAGAAGGAATGAAAGTCAGTTGTCTCTCTGCCCAACATCTCCCATGAGAGAGACAGTGCTTTTCCCTTGAATCGGTTTGCTCTCATGCCAACATTTTTTCAGTAGCTTCCTGCACTGCAATAGCCACTATTTTTCTCATTCAAATTCCAAGAGAAATCTTATTTTTACTTTTCTGAGAGGCTTGGCAAGGTGTTTCCTCCATTGCCTGTTTCACCCTACAAACTATTCCTCCAACCTCGGCACACTGAGATGCAGATTACCCTGTTTTGGGCAGCTATTTGTGAACTGGGACACAAGAGAAAGAAAATGGGAGGTCATCTTTTGCCTAATTGTAGGACACTGCATGCTGTCTACAGCAGTACATACTGAACCAATCAATATAAGGCATACAGTTGAGACAGATTTATTGAAGGGCATTTTTATTTTTTTTTTTTGAGTGTGAAAGAATGATGTGTCTGAAAACGAAAAGGACAGTGTTTTGTTTATTATTTCTCCTTATCATTTATATTATGATACTCGAATACCAAAAATAGTAAATATCACTCTTATCCCCTTCTTTAGCACATTCTGGAGGTATAGAATACTGGGTTTGGCAGTCATTTTATTAAGTATGGACACTCCTATTCATGGTCAACATAGTAACTTCCCACTCTTCTTGTCAATGTATGAACATTCAAGACCCAAATGTCCCTTCCCAGTGTATGCTTCTATGGTAATATGATAAAGCAATACAGCATTTGCTAATTAGAATCATAGGAAGGACTACTGGAGGTCACCTGGTCCAACCCTGCAGAAGGGCTTTGCCATTAAACTGTATTCCTCAGGGTCTTGTCCTTGCAACTTAACTTATCACTGTAAGATTTTCCATTTTGCTTTCTTTCCCCATCAGATTGAAGAGACATAGACAAAGTCTCTGGAAATTTATTTGCGGATATGTTCAGAACATGAATAGGATGGTCTCACACTTGCTAGAGGATATAAAGGTGTTTTCATATTCCCTTTCTCTAGCAGTTTGTTCAACAGCTTTCAGACACTCACTATCCCTTTCACTGTTGTCAACATGTGGGTACAAGAGTGGGTATAGACATGGGACAAAGGAAATCAATTTACAATTATTGTACTTTTTTCTTCACAATCCTCTTCTGTTCTTGCAGTCTTCCTGATTTGCCATATGGGCAAGTTTAAATGGAAATATAGTATTTTTAAACCTTCCTTCAGATAGGCTTACCTGCCATTTATTCCTTCTTTCTATGGATAGAATTTTCATTTGAGGTTTTTCACCAATTCTAACTTTCTTGCTAAAGTCCTCTGTGTTTATATCAACTGTTCCCATTCAATACTGACAAGGATCTGATTCACTGTTTCTTATGATTTAAGTCATCTATGTTTCCTCTCTATCTTTCTGTTATACTGGAATCAGTAGGAATATATGAGGGGTGTGTCTTACAGCAATCACCATAGCCATACACCTCCAGAGTGACCTTTGCAACCTGATTTTTCTTTTCTTTCTTTTTAAGCTTCTATAGATTCAGAGATCTCCAAAAATCCAACTTAGGTTATGCAAGTGTTAAGACAGACTGGACAAAAAACTCATGTAGTTTAGCACTTTCCAATTTCAAAACACTTGACACATTCTAAAATCTCTGCTTTTGGCACATCAAACATCAGGAATGCTGGGAAAGAGTTGTACCACTTGAGTGGTAGCAGATGGTGATGTTAAGTTTGCAGATCATACTGAGCTAGCAGTATGCCTGGTGCCAGAAACACAGCAAAAGCAATACAGATCCAGCAGAGACAGTTCTGTTATCAGCTCGGCAGGTGAGTCATTGTATGACTGAGACAGACCCAAGCGATGATTTCATTTATTCGCATCTCAGTTCTTCTAAAACAAACAAGCAAAAACCTTAGGAATGAGAATTTTTTGTAGCAACCCACTGAAGCCAGTCAAGTTATTTGCGTGCTAAATTTTTAACTATCAGCATCTATATTCTCTTGATCAAAACTATGTGCTTTCATTTTTGGAAGTGGCAGCTAACTGTGATATGTTGGATGCTTTTAGAGCATGAATTTGTAAGACCATGATCCAAAGAACTGAGTACAATTTCCATCTTTTCCTCATATGTGTGAGGGCATTTGCCTTTAGCCTTTGATTTCTTCAACTTCCCATCTATAAATGTAGACACAGACCTAGACTTATTAGCCTTCTTTAAGAAGGAAAAAACTGGAAACTAAGGATATATCAGTATATTTTTTCCTATATCACTCAGAACTATTTTAATTTTAAAGGTCACTGTCCACCAGCACTCATATGACCTTTCTGCTCACTTAACTGTAAGCTGTAAGCTGTAAGCTGTAAGCTAGTAATGTCACTGGAGAGAAAGTGCTGGAAAAAAGTGCAGGCATCTGAACCCAGCCTGCATATGCAGAGCACAAGGCTTTGGTCTTGCAGCCCTGCATTTCAACTCTCATATTTGTATATACCCATATGGAAATCAGCCTCTGCATCAATGTGAGTCAGACACACATAGGCTTAACAGACACTGTTTCAATTCTATTATAGGTATTCCAGCTTCCATGCTATATATGATATGAAGCAGCCTCCCTTCATTGCAGGTATAGGAAGGAAAATATAGACTATGTACAGATAAACTCCCTGACTTGAATGATGCATTATGTTTTCCTGAAATGTAACCATTATTGATGGCATACATACGGAAAGGTATCTCAGAATTACATCTTTCCAGATAGTATCTTGATTTTTGCACTATGAAAAATAGGAATATTGCAGAAATCTCAATGAAATACAGCGTACAACTGCTGAAGAACAATGGGACCAGAAGTTATTAAATCAGGAAAAAAAAATACCAGAAGAAAAAACAAAAAATCTTAACAATTGATGTTTCAATTTGCCCTTGATCAAAACTATTGCTTGACTAGCACCCCAGAAAATATTATCGTGACTTCCATTTGAAGTGATCCATAGTGATTTTAGGTCAATTTGGCATAGGCAAATGGAGCTTGTCATTAATGCTCCTCATAAAGCTAGGGTTAAGAATGGGTACTGGAGGTAATCTAATAGGGAGTTTGTAATCATTGAGATGCTTATGATGATCCTCCAAGTCTGAGGAGGAGTGGAGCTAGAAGTATGGATGCGATTGGTGCTTCTACGTGTGCTTTTGGGAGTCATAAGTGTAAGCTGTAAAGTGGGGCTTTTACTATGAAGGCGAGTAATGAGGCTAGACTTGATATGAGGCCTGTTCAGGAGTTAGTGAGAGATGGATGTAAAAGTTTTATGATGACGATGTGTATGGTTCCTGTTTGGGTGTGAAGACAGAGGATGGTGACTAATAGGGGGAGGGAGCTGATTAGTGTATAGAATAGTAGATAGATTCCAGCACTTAAGAGTTCTGGTTGGCTTCCTCATCGTGTAATTAGAATTAGGGTAGGGATTAGGGTGGCTTCAAATGCGATGTAAAACAGTATTAGTTCTAGGGCTGAAAAGTGCTGTAGACCTTTGAATACTAGATGCATTCACTGCAGAAAGGTATTACTGTGCAGAACACAGGTGAGAGGTTAAAGGTTATGATAATTTGTCATATAGTTAATACCATTGTGAATTGAAACCAAAAGATACTTTTGTCCAAATTTCCTTTTATGGTGAAAGCTCTGAATTCTATCAAGTACTGAATGTAATTTCTATGCCTCTTCTTATTGAATGCAAACCATCATATCTATTTCCGGAACTATTTTAATATTGTCACAAGTGCTAAAGCAATATTGTTGTGGAAAGCAACCAATTAACTAATAGAAGCACAGAGTACTCAGAGTCGAGATTCAATTCTCAAATCCTTAGAAACATAAGCACTGAAACAGTCAGAGCTCTGCTCCTATAGTGATGATGTAAGCTGTGAAAAAATTGGCATGGTCTTTTTTAGCAAACGTATCAGTGATTACAAACATGAGCAATTTTACTCTTACTCCTGCTATTCTCCTATACTCCTGGTATACTCTATCACTTTAAGTCACAGACTGTTTAAATGAAAACAGTATATCACATAAAAAACAATAGAAAAACCAAATGTCTTCATCTCAATAATGTAAACTGAATCGACAGTGCAAACAAAATTGGAATTGACAGAACAGTTGGAACACTGATGTTGATACTGCAAAGCATTTCTTTAGCAGAACTGCAGACTTCAGTTAAAGCCAGTAAAATAAAAGGAAGATGGTTACCCAAAGCTCTATAAAAAATCAAGCAATATGAACTTCATAATTTTGGCAGGTGAGTGGAAAGAAGATAAACTCAGGCATAAGCATGCTGAATATATTTGAAGGAATGTTCACATGTAAAAGCAGAAACAGGAAAGATTTTGTGTCCATTTTCCTCAAAAAATAATGTACTGGATGTTTTAAATAGCCTTGTATGTTCTGAAATCCTATAGAAAGAGATCTTAAGGTATTTTTTCTTTTCTGGATATCATACTTAAAATAGTCTCTTCTCCTCCAACCCTGTGTCTTATAAGATACTTATATTCATTGTATTTACTTTTTTTTTTTCTAATGACTTTGAATTTCATCTATGTGAACTCTTAAAGATAATGCCTGGTTGTTGAAATGCTGTTTTGGTAATTTTCTGAAGTTAATTTCATCAGGATATTCAATCTGAAAAATCTGAATGTCCTAAACATTATTTCTTTCTTAATTCTGGCCTGTATGAAGATAAATGTTCTCTTTAAGATTTGGAATAAAATGCAGTATTCCACAAAACATTTGAATTTAAACCTGCACATGGTTCTCAGTTTGACTCTCTGACAATGATAGATTTCTCTTCTACAAGGGTCCCAATGGTTATTAGTTTACTTGTTTGTGTTAAAGTTATCACTGTTGGTCATATGTTTGACAGCAGATTCTGATTTAATTACAATGCCCTCTGTTTTTCTTATTGTCTTGCTTACATTGATGATCACAATTAAGCCTTATTATAATGGTTTACAGAAATGCTTCATTAGGAAGACTGAAAAAAGTAACATTAAATACCTCACCCTTCCCTGGCTCATAAATTGCTTGTACTCTTTCCTCTTTCAGTGGTGGGCCCACATTTTCTCTTGTCATTTCATGAAACCTACAATCAAGGGAAACACATTTTGCACATATACTTAAAAGCAGTATATGCTTTAGACATATATACATACAATGCTCACCTCAGTATTTTCAAATGCTTCCTGAAAATCCTGGGCTTAAAATTTGAAAAGCAAAAGCATAAGTCAGATTCTATTAGCAATGAAAATCTAAAAAAAGCTAATCATAAAAGAATGACTGTCTTGTCAGAGAATCTTCTTGTTACATGTTATTGCAAAGTATAAAATTCACAACTTGGAATTTAATTCAATATTCAGTCTCAAGTACAAATGGTACCCTGCTAAAATATTAATCCCCAGTGAATAGTGTACTACAAACAGAAGAGAAATCTGGGAAAAAGGAACCCCGTAACAACTGACGTAATAGCTACATGTAGGTCAGGAACTGGAAATGCAGAGATTTTGTATTACATTTAGTCTGTTCTAATAATCCCTTCTCAGATATGAAATTCATCTAAATTCTTTTTCCAAAGTAATAAATTTTGCTTAAAAAAGAAGAATATATATGTAGGAGAAGGATTCTAATGATAGAACTAATAATATTTCAACACATTTATTTATCAGAAATGTAATTTGTGTCTTTTGGGGGCATTAGATGTTAAAAATATTCATTAATTAAAGAAGGCTCTTTTTCTGAAAACCATCTGGCTGTTCTTTTCCAGGCTGCCAATGAAGTCATGCTACAGAAATGGTGATATGACAGTTATTTCTTTGCCAAGACATGATACCCTCAAAATTAGATATTATAGCTTCACTGAGAAGTTCAGTCCATGCAAAAGACGTTTATTTCAATATTTTGGGTGTTTTCCCCACATTTTTCTACTTGCTTCTTTAAAAACAAGCAGAATATTAAACTTTCCATATGCATCCACAAATGTTTTACATTTTAGGTACATAGAAGTACCCCTGCAATTGTGACTACTCTGTTGCTTGTACAAACCATGTCACAAAGCAAACAAGAATGATGAAGCTGCTGACTTCAGTCCCAGTGAGGCAACCTGAATGGAAGAACTGCAATTCAAGAGTAGCTTTTAATACTTAAAATGTGTTTGGTTATGAGAAGCAGCCAGAAGCCAGCTTGCAAACTGAGGAGAAATGTCTGTTGAGCAGCTCTCTTTGCCCCTTTCCATATACTTTGCAAGGAATAGGTTCCCTGAGATGTTTCAAGATAATATTTTGTTTATTTTAAAGAGTTTACTGTGAAGTCTGTTACACACTCTGTTTCATCTGACAGCATGAAGACGAATTTCAGTGATGCATCTAAGACTTGTTTTCTTGAACTTCATGATCATGGCATGTATCATATGAACATGTGGAGCTGCCTCCTATTCTTGTTCTCAAGTCATTTCTACTGATGGTAAGAAACAAGCAACAAAGATCAGCTTCAAGAAAGAGTTAAGGGTTTGAAATATTATGTTTAGCTCCTTGAATTATAAAGCAGGCACACTTATGTCTCGGTGTTATAGTTTTTTTATTTCCACTTGTTTTGCTTTTAATTGTGGAAGGTTTTTCCACCTAAGTGCTTTTCTGATTGACATAAGAAGCATCTTTTTTCCTGAGCAGGCTAACTGGTTTTACTTAATAAAATTTTATTAAGTTTTTGACCTGATGTCCCAATTGTTTCTTGGCACAGGAGAAGTTTAGGCCACTTTGTTTCCTAGGAAACTAACAAGAAAGTCCCTGTTACTGTTCCAAACAATTTAAATGTCCTTGATTTTGTACTTCAAAATATCATGCTGTGGTAGCCATATTATTTTCTGTTGCTTATTCCTTTCCTACAAGTGAGAAAAGAAAATTCACTTTGCCTCGTTTTCTTGGGAGGTTATAATTAGTTATCAGAGAAAAGATGGACATTTTTGCTTCTAAGGTTTATTTAACATCCTGATAAATTCTGCGTGATTTTCCTGCTTGTATGGATAATGCAGCTTGCTATGCTTTTCTTTACAATGTTTCTTTACAATGTGCCTTTACCCACTGAAACACATTTCTGGTATTTTACTGAGTGATTTAATGACACAGTTGAATCAGTAGACATTAGTTAAGACTTGATATTCAAATCATCCAAATGGTTCGCTTCTTAAAACCTGTGTAATGTAGTATTTTCTGAGGTCAAATTATTCTGTGCTGCATTTCTGTGAACCTCTGAGAAAGTTGCTCTGGTGTATCTCATGCTTCATGTGAATGACAAAGGAACTAAACAAATTAACAACAGTAGATTGCAGTGATTTTTCTGTGAAGTTGCTATAAAACCACAGCTATAGCAGGCAGCGCTACTGAATTCTGTACATACCTTCAGTTGAATTTAGCTTTCTAGTGTCAAAATAACAGAGGGAATTTTTCTTGAGTATCAGATCAATTGGATAATTTATACTTTTTATATTAAAAGAATAGAACTAGAGCAATTTGAATGGACTTTATTCTGGATTTCTTTTTTATGCCAATCAATTGGCAATACTCACCATAAAAAAACCCAAGAACTAAAAAAAAAAACCAACCAACCAACCAAAAACAAAGAGAAAACAAAACAAAACAAATAAAACCAAAAAAAACAACCAACAAAAAAAACCAAACCCACTTTATTCAAAGTTTTCGTGTTTTTAAGATAGTCATCTAGCTCGAATTTTTCATCAAGTTTGTCTTCAATTTGTCATACCGTGTAGCTTTAAACAGCTACTATTCATCAACTGAATTTTGTTATACAGCTGCATGTCCCTTAATTAGATTTATATCAACTGTTTATACATGCACACAGTCAGAGGAAAAAGCTCTACTAGATGGAGAAGTAAAGCAATTGCCAGTAAAAATGCATTTTAAAACCATTGCATTTTAATGAGTTTCAATTACGGCAACAAATCAGAAAAATTAACATCAGTGAATACTGTTCATATGAACTTTGATCTCTTCCAGCAGATCACATTCCTTTGATTAAAGGATGTAAAAGAAGGCTTTAACATCTGGCTCTGTTGAAATAATTAGCCAAAACTTTATTGGTTCAAATGGGCCAGCATTTCTTGTTTTCATGTCAGAAAAAAAAAACAAAAAACCAAACAATAAATCCTCTTGAAGGAGTGATGCATTTACTTTATAGTTATAGGGGCATACATTTCATATTGCAATTCTAAAAATATCATCATCAGAATAAAACTTAGTTAAAAGTTTGTGTTGAGAAAGGACTATCACTACTTGCCCTGTTTATCTGTAATAGTTCAACTCTTTCATTTAGCAGATTAGATTATGACATATGTATATATGTATAATGTCTTTTTACTTGAATAGAGTCTTTAATCAGTTTTAGACAGATATATAACAAGGAAGACCTCTGTTTTGCTACACAAATTAGAAAAAAGGAGCTGCTCAATAATCTCGAGGGTGTGGATGCCCCATCCCTGGAAGTGTTCAAGACCAGGTTGGATGGGGTTTTCAGTAACCTGGTCTAGTGGAAAGTGTCCCTGCCCATGACAGGGAGGTTGGAACTAGGTGATCTTTAAGGACCCTTCTAGCCCAAACCATTCTATGATTGACTGATTGACTGATTGATCTCTTCCATGATTAATGACTTCGAGTGATTCTACAATGAAATAGACTGTACATCTGAGAGTGGAGACTTTGCCTCAGTTTCTTGAGTTTGCAGCAGCACTTGAAAGAGCACTGGTAGGAGGGGAATCCTTATGTAGCTAGTTTTCTTGAGAGCTGATTTATCTTTCATGTTACTGTACTCATGATCTTAGGCAATTAGCACACATTTCTGCACGTCAGTGAAAGAACATAATGAACAGGACAAGTTCTGGCATCCAAATTTATGGTCTGTGTTCTCAAACATTTTCTTTCCTCTGTGAAAGCGTCTCCCTGTTCCCTCTGCTGCTGTAAACTGTGTTAGCTCCTAAAATAGCTTTAAAATAACCGGTATTATTGTAGTTTTCATCTACTGCTATAAATACATCAGTCTGAAAACTATATTCATGTGATTTAGCACCACCACGAAATCTAGGATCTTATGAAATCTCTTCTTACTTCTCCTTGTATGGTTTAAAATACTGTCAGCATATTCTGTTTAATGGTAATGTAATTTGAGGAGAAAATAGACTTTCAAAAGTGTATTCTTTAGCCAGTGTCTATATTACATTTTCTTTGCTAATTACATGTAAAATCTGCAGATGCTGTAATTTTTAATCTCTTAAAATTCTTACTGTCCCTGTATTTCTTTCCTCCACCCAGTTGATGTTATATATTCTAAAGCTTCATATTCCTGTATTTATATTTTATAATTTATGTGGAGATAAGTGAAGATGGGATGTTTTGTCTTGGTGCTGAGCCCTGCAGCCCCAAACAGTTACTCAACATTTGTCTGGTTCTGCTGCTGTCTAATCTCAAGTTGAAGCTGGAATGTGAAGCAAGATTTAAAAGTTTCATCTTCTTCTTCTATCCCCCAAACACACAAATATCTACAGTGAAGTTATTAAAAAAAACCCAGAGTTCTTCAGCTGCTGTTAAAGCATCATTGTCTGCTCATGCCAGCCACAAGAGAAGTATAGAAAGAAGAGTGAAGGGCTATTTCTTAAAATTGTCTAAAAGATTTGTAAAAGAGTTTAATGAACTGATCTATAATACTTCAGATTCTGTATGATGATCATTTATGAAAACGTTCACAAGCCTCTTTTTCTTCAAAAATGCACATGTAGAGTAAGCATTAGTTTCATCTTTTTCAAGAGAGCTATTATTATGGAAGCATGTTAAGAAAGAATCTTGGGGCAGTTACCTTTTATAAAAAAATCAAAGCAATAGTCACTGATATATTCTCTCACAAAAGGCTTAGTTTCTTGGACACTTGTAATTTTTTCGTTAACATTAATGTATTAACCAGATACTCAGAGGGTTGAGGGGTTTTTTTATTTCTTTCTGTTTATTTTTCCTCTTCCAATTACATTAACAGCTTCCAAGTTCTGGGGTGCCAGGATAATAGATTGTGAATTTTGGCAAGAAATGAAACAATAGTAAATATAGTTTGGAATCAACACAAGTGATGTTGTTCAATGTCAGCACTGACTAAAATTGCCTTCAAATCACTGAGGCTTCGTGGGTCTGTTCTCCTCAACTTAATTTTGGCTTTACAAAGATCATTAATTTCAATTGCATGTCATATAACTAGTGAATCCTTCATCTAACTCACATCACCATTTCCAGAGCAACCTGATGATGCATATTGAGGATGGATTCACATTTCAGTGCCATTTTCTATTCATTTAATTTTATTATGCCTGTCCTACCCTTTTTATAACAAAGGAATCTTTAATGTTTCAATGCTACTAAATCTAAAAAAAAAAAGAGATTCTTAGTTTAATTTTAGCCTATGTAAGTAGTCTTGGTTTTAAGCACTACTTCACAGCTACTGACTGAGTACATTTCATCTTCCACACAGACTGAAGCCAGTGAAATGACATACCTAGCATTTGTAAAGTCAGTTAAATACAGTAAGTGCAGTATATAAAAATAGAAAAACTATTACCCTCTCATTTCCCTAGTTCTATATTTGTAAAAAGATTGTAGGAGATGGAAGGAGGGAAAGTTAGAGCTCAGATAATTGTAAAGAAGAAAATAAACAGCACAGACATTGTCTACTCTTAGTGAGATGCAGAAAGTTAAGAATTCATTCTTAGGCAATGCAGTTCCAGAGGTGAGGAATTGAAAAACTCTCAGATCTGCTTTGAATCCTCCTCTGTTCTCAGGAGGCTTGTACAGAAACACAACCCCAGTGTTTCACATTTATTTAGTTAAGCCTTCCTTCTTGTCAGAGATGAACTTGAGATGAAATCCTGGCCTGAGTGAAGTCAGTGAAATATTTCCTGGCAACTGCGTGCAACAGAGTGACACAGTATATGCAGCACGCCCTCTCTGCTGCTTTCCTCTCTTTATCTTCAGGACTATCAAAATGTCAATATTTTCTTCTCTTTAATGACTGTAACTTCCTAGTAGAAGTTGTATAACAGTATTTGTGCAAAACCATTCTATAACAAAATGTAATACGCAGGTTCCAAGACCAAGGTCTCAAAGAGCCTCTATTAGGAGATGTGGAAATATATTGTTACCTTAACAAGACCTTACATGAATAAGAGGAAAAGACCTTTAATTGTGGCCCATCTAACCTACTGTACTACTGTGTTTAAATTTGCACAAAAGCAGCTTAAATTTGAGAGGGATTTGGATCAGAAATGTCCTGAAGGCTAAAGCTTCTATGTATTGTTGGTGTAAAAGAAAGGGAAGAGGAGATGCTAATGATGGTTTGAAGGAATACTGGAATATTGGAAGTGTGAGATACCACATTTCCCTAAATCCCACTTTCTATTGGGATTGGGAAAAGAAGTTATTTGTTTCAAAAAATGCTATATCTTACTGTCCTGTTTCTCAGGCAAAGCATCCTGCTTTCTGCAACTCCCACATTAATAACTGGAACCTGCTCAAACCAAAAAGCCTTTTCCCTCAAATAAGGATGTATTCACTTTGATTGAAACATTACTGGTTAGAGGGGAAATCTAAGACTAAGATTAAAGGCAATCAATCTGTGAATCACCTGACCTGTCCTTTCTTTGTGATATCTAGGTTGGGGTTTTACTATCTGCAAAACAGTTCGAGGGGTTTTTGTGTTTGTTGTTTTGGTTCTTTATTTGTTTTTCTTTTCATGGTCACATTTCACTTTAAATATGCTAGCAGTGTTCAGATTAAAGTTCTTGCCCACTCCAATGGCTTCATTATGCATGTGATGGTCATGTAACAGCTGAAGTCTAACACACATATTCTAATAGATATTAGGCTATAACTCTTGTATCAGTCAAAACATTAGGAAAGAATTAAAGTTTTCAGTTCCCAGAGGGGATCCCAGAATACTGTTAGGCCACTCACGGGCTGTTGGTATCTGATATGCTAAAGATTAGGGAAAACTCAAAATTCAGGCTTTCTTGGTTAAGGTAGACTACTTTGTGAAATGGTAACTTCTTTCTTTCTGTGAAAAATGAATTAAATATATGGCTTTAATCTTAGACAGATGAAGGGCTATTGTACAAAGCCCCCAAATATTCATCAGAATGACGGCGAAATGTGGTATTTCCCATCCAGTTAGATGAACAGCATCAGGGAAGAGAATTTAAAATCAATAGATGGCAACTGCTTCACTCCTCTATCATCTTCTGCCTTACTTTACTTTGTCTTCCTTTTTCAGTTAGCTAGCCTGTAGGAACACAATAACCTGCCATCACCCCATGACATTACCCTTTTTTCTCTCTAACGTAAAAATGAGAAGTAGTGATACATGACTGCTGTCCTGCCAAAAGGCAATGCTGGAGACTGAAATGAGCATAAAGCAGAAATTTTCAATAAAGAAAAAATCAAATAGCATTGGAAGAGACATCGAAGGTCTGTATTCCACCCACCTGACCTGTGGCAAGTTCATCTATATCTAAGGTATCTTCATCCCCAACAAGAAGGAATCTACAGTGCTGGCAGGCTAATGTATCCTTAGTGCAAATGGATTCAGTGGATTTAAGTAAACAGCAGCCATATCCCTATTTTACCCTGTCAGCCCTGCTAATATGAGCACTGATCAGCTGAAAAATCATTTATAGTAAATGTCCAGTAATACATTCAAAATATGTCAAAGAACCCATACTTTGCCAAAACTTCGTGCCTTTCCACTGTTCTCCACTCCTGGTCACTACTGCTGTGAGGCTGGAGCTGGCATTATATTGATTCACCATTTATGTTGTTACTCCTAGTCAATGGAGCTTCTACTGAACAGGCCTTGATGCATGGCAGGAGATCTGTATGGACCATACAGACTGTGATGCAAGGCAGTAAATCAGTGTGGTTTTGCCTGTCTGCAGTCCCAACGTGTTTATGAGTGTTTCATCTCCAAAGAAACCTCAGCCTATTTCCTTTCTTTTCATCCATGATATGAAAGCTTACTCCTGCAAGGAAGTTACTACTTCATTGACATAAAGTTGACACAATTTCCCCTGGAAATTAAGCTCCTAGAAAAGTTAATTATGAAAACATATTTGCTTATTTTACTCCCAAAGAGTGACATGTAATATCTAGGAAGCCTGCTAGAAATTATCTCCCATTATAAACTTGGATTATCAAAAACATTAATTTTTCAAAAAATTGTCATTGTCTTGACTTTGTTCTGTTGAAATCAGCAGTAAAGGTCATACCAATCACAGTGGGAAAAGAGCTAAGCAAACCCTTACCACTCCTGGAAATCCCGTTTGCAACTCTTAGCACCCTGGAACAACAATAGACAGAAACCAACCACAGAACAATGGGTTGGGAAGAACACTCTGGGGCTGGAAGCCAGAACTGAGGCCTCCTTTTCCACCACCAGAAAAAAAAATTTAAAAAATTTTTGCATCTGTAGCAGAAAAATCTTCTCTGTAAGAAAAATACCAGAGTGCATATTCAGGCAGAAGGCTCTCTGAGTTCAGCTGAGATCTGATTCATTACAAACTGATTATGAGCTTCAGGATTTTACCTGTTGATCCTGATCAGCCTGATTAGGTAATACACAAAACTGCATTATTGGGGTGTTTGAATGCCAAGCAGAAAGGCAAATATTCTTCTCTCTCAAAGAGTTTATTTCACATGCCTGTAAGTTTCCATGGGTGCATTTACTTTTAACAGTATTATAATTAAATTCTGGACATAACAATATTCTCCAAAACAGCTAATATTTTGTATGAATTCTGTTGCACCTGGTACCTTTGTATTTCCTTACAGTAGAATACCTTACATTCCTTACATTAGAATCCCTTGCAAAGGGTCTATGCTATGGTACATTCAACCCGTTCGTTTTCTGCTGAAGTTTGCTAAGGACAGAACTTGGCTTGTTTGTCTGCCAATATCTTTTGCCCCTGGACTGGAATCTCTGACCAAAAAAATCTTCTTTTGTTTATGACAAGAGAAGGAAAAAGACACATTTCTTTTCCTGTCCCTGTGTTTGAATAACACCTTAAACACAGAATTTATGGCAGAAAGTTAAGAGATCCTCTGATAGATATTTGTCAGCTATTGGCAGTACAGGACTGTTTCCATAGAGGAGAAAAAAAATCTCTGGGCACTAATAAATCCTATATATTGAACTATTTATCCTTTCTTTTTAACTTCCACTAACATTTTTCAGTCACCCAAGGTTTCCCTGGTGGGATTTTTACTTCTTTCTCTCTACATTTTTTTTAGTTGTTCTTTAAGCATACATTTTTCTTAGGGGGAATTAATTCCTATGATCCCATTACAAATTCAAATCAGTTGTTTTATGCTAGTTTATGCCTTATTTTATGCTAAATTGCATATCTTAATTGTGATTGTGCAGTCAGTCATTTTAAATTGAATTGAGTGCGTTGCTCACTGCCAGGTTTACCAGGCTTCGCAAACTCTGAGTTATGGCAGAAAGCCTGGATCAGCTATCTGTACAGTTGGGTAGGCTTAGGTTCAGGTCTTGGCAGGGTATATTTTCACACCAAAATATGCTGATTGCCCAAATATGTTGGCTTTTAGCCTAATTCTGTCCCACACAAAGGAACTCGGAACTCAGGCCTTTGGCAGCTCAGAAACTCATGAAATAGCAAATGGAAAACAAACAGATTGTTATTTAAATACAATGCCAAGAAAGAACCCAAAACAGCAGTATATCCACTTCTGCACACATGAGTACAAGGAATCCAGGAAAGAGGATGTATGGCTTCCAACAAAAGCCTGGTTGGAGAAACCTTGGGTACAACTGGGTACAATCAACAGAACAGTGTGTTATGACAGTTGGAAGGAACTGTGCCAGGGGCAGCTTAGTCCTATATGCTAAGGAGAGCTTAAAGTCAAATCAAATTACCACCCTGGCTGTTTTGATGGAGTCTATATGGGTTCATTTGTGTGGAACACCAAAGCTGTATGAATCGAAATATGGGCCTCAGCAGGGAGAATATAGTGCTGTGTCTATATCATCGACAGCCCAGTCAGGACAGCAGCACTGACTGCAATATTCAGAGGCAGATCAGGTCAAAGAGCCAGCAAGGGCAGGAAAAAACTTTACTGGATTACTTCAGTTACCCCCATCTTAACTGAGCAAATGTTACAGGGCAGCATGAAGCAGAGTTGAAATATTTACGTGCTCTCCATGATTGCTGATTGAGTGCTCAACAGTAAGTAGCACCTGTAACTTGATGCCAAGCTATGTCCCGGATCACAGCCTGAAATCTGGCTTTAGAAGTGCTGCTTTATAACAGTGGGCATGAGGTTCACAGGTAACTATCCCAATGTGCTTCTCTACAGATCCACCATACCCACACTCAGCTTCGAAGACAACCACGTCAAGATGAGGGAGTTTGTTCAAAAGAAACAAAGAGGAACAGCTCAAAGAGTATATCTTACTGGGCAGTACTAGAAGGACATGACCCTGTTCAAGGGAGAAACAGAGAAGTACTTAAAAGGGAGACCTAAGGCTGCTTCCACAGAGGGAATAGCTAAGGACCTTTCACAGTTGGCTTAGAAGAGAAGTCATGGAATCAATTAAAACCTGTGTGGCACTGAGGGAATAGAGAGAGGGTGACTGTTCATCCTCCCTCCCAGTCAAGAACTACTAATGCTTAAATGAATCTAGAAGAAACCAGGTTCAAAGCGAACAAAAGGATGTGGTTCTTCAGGCAACTGAGAGCCATTCTCTCAACTTCCTCACCATAGGGTTTTGTGATTGCAAAAATTTCAACACAGTTCAAGAGGAGACAGGTTTTGGAAGAGAGAGATTTTTGTGGAATACCAAAAATATAAATCATAGTAGGCCCAGGAAATCTTAGTTGAAAGCATCTGGAGATGGGAAAACTGTTAAGGAGAAATATCTTGTAAGTATACTCTATTCTTACTCTTCCCTAAGCATTTGTTCATGGTTACTCTTTTATTCCCCTTATGTGACTAATACATCTGTTCTAGAACAGGTAGCAATCACAAGTATCGAAGTCATGTTGCTGAGAACACAGCTGCGTTGGGCAGGACACATCTCCAGGATGAAGGACCACCGCCTCCCTAAGATCTTGCTTTATGGTGAACTTGCCACCGGCTACCACAAGAGAGGAGCCCCAAAGAAAGATACAAGGACTCCCTGAAACAACATCTCAGCCTTGGCCATATTGATCAACATAACTGGTCTACTCTGGCCTCCAATCTGGAGGTCTGGAGACACACCATCTATAACGCTGCTGCTTCCTTTAAGAAAGCACGCAGGATCACTCTTGAGGAGAAAAGACAACGCAGAAAGAATCATGTCTTGCCGATACCACCTAAGGAGTCTTTCTACTGTGCCTTTTGCAACCGGACTTGTCTATCTCATATTGGCCTTTTTAGCCACCAATGCGCTTGTAACAAATGTGGGTAGAGCCCTTCCCAAATCTTCATTTGCGAAACCTAGCCAAAATGACTCTTTTATTCCCTCCAGATACTTGTATTGTGTGAGGGAAATCATAACTTAGTTTGGGGAGGCTCAAGGGAGGACCATCAAGTTGCAGGGAGAGCTTATCTTGTCCTATTTTATTAGGGAATGGTTATTATTAGAGACAGAATAGTGGGCTAGATGAAGGAGAGTTCACCAGATCTGTATCGCCCCAAACCAGCACAGCAATCTGTTTTCCAAGCCCAAAGGGAGACTGGTGACAAACAAGTTTAACCCTGCAAGTATTAGAGAGCAAATATACTGAGTCACCTGCCCCTGTGGATGCTATCTGAGACCTAGTCACAGCTGTCAGAGGCACTTTGGGATACCTGACAGCACTGGTCAGCTCTTCGCTCATCAAGCCCAGGTTCTTGACACCTGAATACTAAAAAAAGGCAGACAAATGGGCAAGACAATAAGAGATGAAATTTATTTATTTTTACAGGAAAAAAAAAAGTCATTTTGATGAGTCACCAGTTGTCATGGAATAGAGAAGCAGGAGAAAAATGCCAACCAGCTGTATATAAATCACTGGGCAGACCTTCAGAAAGCAGAGTTTCCGCAGCTTTAGCAAAGTGTCAATCTCTGAATTCAGGGCAATAACATCAAAGACACTGGTAATCCCGCAAGAATAATTTTTCAACTGGAGTAGGAAATGTGAAGACTGCTCCATGCTATATTTCAAGCCAACTGGGGTTTTTAAACAAAAATTATGTATAGATTACATTAGATTTTCCTTGAATTGACATACATAAGCATATATTGTCTTACATATCTGTCTGCCTTTGAATAGAAGTAAACTTGATAACACAGGTGGTCCCAGTCTTTCTCTTTGCTTGTAGTATTTTTGACTGACCATATAAATATAGTCAGCACTAATTTGCATGCAACCTTAGAATCTTAATACATTTTAAAAAGGATGAAATCAATAATGTTCTGTAGGAATTAAGTTTTTGGCTACAGATTAAGGGCATCAGTGTCCATGACACAGTGTTTTATATTAATCTTTACAATTCTAAAGAAGTTTATCATTTTCTATTAAGCTTAAGAAGAGAGGTCAAAAGTACATAGAAAAGCTCTTTCTTCTTTCAAATGGAAACCTGTTGTACTTTTCTGCAAGGGATTATTTTACTCTGTTTTCAAATATCAGACCACACACTAATTTTCTTTCTCTAAAAAAACCCCATTTTGCATTGCATGGCCAAACAAACGAACACTGAAAATGAGTATCTGCTGCTTGTATATTTTACTTAACTGTTTTGTAAGAAAGTAGCCTACGTAAAAGCTTGACCCTTCGAATTATTTCAAAGATTCAATGTTGTATCTGATGTTTATGTACTTCTAAGAGCTTGCTTCTTTAGTAAGTGCATCATCATTAAAAGTTACAGAAGCATTCAGCAGTGAGGGGCAGCATGTTCTCTTGCTAATTATGACATGAATATAATCATCAAACTCAGTGAATGAACACATTTACATTCCTCTTTATGAGAAAGAAAACATCAGTATCTGGCCATACTTCATAATGTTATCTGTAGGGTTCTATTTTTTTAATTTTTATTTCATGTTGCTATAAGTAGAAAGACCAATTATTACAAGTAATGCATGTCAATAATTGAACCTCTCAAGAAAAATACTTCTTAATTACTGTATGCCTGAGCCGAAGAGAAAACAAAATAAAAAACTCTAAATCTCTCTTATGGTACTTTCATCAGATGAAAGGAAATCCCTATAAAGACTATGACCAAAAACTTCTCCACAGTCTTTATACTCCTAGCCTTCTTAAAAGCACTGGTAAAACTCACTATAAACTCAGTTATGTTCCTGCCAAAATTCTGTGACAGCAAATATGAGATTCAGTTGGTAATCATCAAAGTTATACTAATTTGGCTTATCTTCATTTTTAAAGCAAACTGAATAAACAAAAGATGCTAGCTTTTCCATGCATTTCAAAGAAAAAACACATTTAGTTTTCAGTATACTTTCATATATCTCACTAGGATGAAACGAAATCCCATGGAAGTACATGGAAGAGATTTCACTAACTTCAGAGAATTTGGTTTAAGTTTGTGGTTTGACATCATTAATGTAAATGTCAAAAAGATTTTCAGCCATAAATAACATCACAAAACAAATGGATGTAGACTGAAAAGACAAATTTGTAAGGTCCAGATACTCTCCCAGTTACTCACACTAATTAGAACCTTATTGTTGCATAGGCACATTCACTTCTTCAAGACTATTCAAGCTGTTTACAGTACTCCACAGCAACAAAGGCAGAAAATCTCCAAATAAAACTAGCCTGGAGAAAAGAACCTGCATTTTTGCCTTTATCAAATTAAGTTTCTATAAACATTGGTATGAACAGCATTTTGTTTTCATGGCTGCCAGCAGGAAGACAGAGTCTGAGGAATAATCTTTTGGCTGGGCTGTCCTGTGACCATTTTACATAGGCAAATTTTGCACTACATGAATGAATGTGTGAATAATATCTAGTTTTATTTAATAGATGTTATTTCAAGTACAGAAAGGTACATTCAGGGCTAAACTACTAGACTTTTTTTCATCAAATTGCAGTCAACACAAACATTAAAATACATATTCATTAGTGAGGCAAACGCTGTCCTTTAGGTACATGCATTTGTAGTGAACTGAGTTTCAAAACTAAATATTTTTTTCAAATTATAAATTCAACATTTTATTTCTAAATTATCTAAGCATTATTTATTATTAAAAACCAAACCAAACCAACCAACCAAACAAACAAAAAACTAAAAAAACCCCACAAAAAATAAGGAGACATTTTCTGGCTGAAACAAGTTGTAAAACTCAATCCACCTCAATCTCTCTAAAATAAAAATAAAAAGGAAAAATCAAGCCAAGGATTTTTACTGCTACTTATTTCCCACAACTGGCTTGAAAGCACTTTAGAAACCCAGAGGACTAGATAGGATTTAAGAGACTTAGTGCCGCTTTCAAAATTTGGCTCACAAACACCTGCCCTGCCACTGAGGTTTGGTTACAAATGTGTGTTTCTGTGTGAACGTGTACAGAGTTTGGAGGGATTTTTAGGGATCCATAAACTGGCTCTGTCAGAGCTTGTACATTGTCTTGGGCCAACGCTGTGCTGTGAAGAGGCACCACAGGACTGGGAGCACTGCCAAGGCACACTCCTGCCCTCAGCAGGGTTTGGTAGCACAGACACAAGGAGTACAGCACAGTCACACTGCTCCTAGCTGGACACCAGTGGATACCAGCCTGGGATATTACACTGAATGGGGTAGAGTGGAGACTAGGAGACATTTTTGGGGTGGTGATGAAGGATCTGTACTAGAACATATGAGGCTTATGCTGGCCATTTTCTTTTCTGAATTTTCCTACACAAGTTTCCTGAAGATCTGGTTCTTTCCTAGCCTTGGTAGTGCTGAGCAGCCCAGGAGCTAAGGGCTTTTGTCATTTACAGACCTCATGTACCTTCACCTAAAGTACGCAGTTCAGTAGCCATTTTCAGAGCGTATCTAATGGAACAGACCCTGCACTAATACACACTTTTTTCTTGAATTATGCTAAGAAAAAAAAAGAAATTAAGGGGAAAAAAAAAAGCTACCCTAACTTTCCTCATAATGACCAAATAAGGATTCGTTTTCTGTGTGACATAACATCTGCCTCTTTTTGTAGAACAATGACAATTATATGGCTTTTCCTTTGACTCATCCTGGCTAGACGACGGTGGTTTGCAATGAAAGTGGTATTTATGTATTTATTTTCACTCAGAAAACAGACTGATGCTATGTCTGAGAGAACTACTTTTGGTTTGCTGTTTGTGCTGTTGTTTCTTTTGTTGTCTGTGTCGTCCTTTATCTGTCACACCAGCTCACCACTTTAGTCATTTATTATTCTTAGGACCTTTTTTCCTCAACAAAATATGTTTTTATCTCTAATGGACTGTTTTACCAGAATGTTTCTGTGTAACAGATACATGTAAAAAGCATATTTTATGAAGTCATCATAATATACCTTTCATAATTTAAAAAACTACAAGTTTTGTTTTGATTTTAATTTATATAATTGAGATGTCTCCTTTTTTTTTAGTGATGTAAATAAATCCAATGAAAAAAGTAGTAATAAGGTAATTTGTTTCTTCAAGTGTTGAAAATACCAGTAAGCAAAATATTAAAACATAGCATAATTTGTTTAAGTCATCTAACTTTTACAGTAGTTTAGACCACTTAGTAGGAAAAAAACATGTAAGTATTTGCTGAAACATTTCATATATATTATATAAGATGTTCATGTGTATATGCTCTGTTTATGTATATATGTAAGTATGTATATGCTGAAAATCCTGTCTGTGTAAGTGCATATGCATATGTGTGTGTATATTGCCATTCTGGGTGAACATAGTTTGGCAAACTTTGAAACTGTTTGAAAAACATAAATTGCAGCTCATATACATAAATCCACCACCCAAGATGTGTGTTTTATCTGATTTTAGCAGATTCTGAGCTGCACATTGTTTTTCTTAGAAGGAATTTTCTGGTATTTTCTTGTCTTCAAAACACAGGCTCCTGTTCTGGTTACACACCAGAGTTAATTCAACTCTGGAAAAAAGTTATTGAAATAAAAGCATTTTCAGATTAATTTTAAATAGGATTTTTTACAGCCACAGATTTTTAGGGCGTACACTCATGCCCACATACTCCTGAGTTTTTTCTTATTTTATTTTTTTAATAAGGGTATGAATGCACAGAAAAAATATACAAACATAAATATATGAAAAGAAATATGTTTTTTTATTACAAGCAATTGGACTTTCCTCATAAGAAATGGTTTGGAAATATTATTCAGCTGCTTTTGAAATGTATTGATTAAATTATGTATAGTCAACACATTCTGAGGAATATATGCAAGTTACCAAATGCTTGTTTAGTTACTAGAAAATCTCATTAGCAGAGAAATAAAATAGCCCGTAAGTGAATCTCATTATTTGTCTCCCTCCTTCTGCCATGCCAATAACATTCAGAATTTCAAATTACATATTCTGATGAGAGGCACGCAGCAGGTGTGTGTGTGATGGGACTACTTCTGTTGGATGTTGATTACTCTCTGTGTAACATGAAAAGCTTCCCATTCCCACAGCTTTATGCAATATATCAATGGTAATGGATTCATAATCATTATCAAGCTTGATAGAGGCTTGACTACTGTGACAGATGTCTTCTCAATTTTCCTGTTCCGTATGTTCTTTTCCCTCTGGAACAATGCTTACATAAAATTCCAGTATTAATATATCTCTTTTATGTTGTTTTGTATCAATCATTCACTGCAGGGATCAATCTTTTAATTCAGATGAATAGGTAATTACAACCAAATGCCAAACACATCAGCAGAAATTCAGCAACTGTCAAGCAAACCATAGTGACCAGAATTATTTGTCTGTGCTAAAGATAGACCAGGGATATTATTGCACGTTTATGCACCTGAATAGTGTTTGCATCGGCAACAGTAATACTTATCTGGCATACTTGTCTGAGAAAAAGCAATAAGTAAATCCATTCTCTTTCCTGCTTTTCATGAGATTAATGCAAATGAGTGTGCAATACTGCTGACCAAGTGCTGTCCTGCATTTACCGTGGTAAATTTTTGTAAATATATAAAAAAACAAAAGAGCTTAATCATCCTCTAAGTCTTTCAGTGAAAAAGAAAATAACCTAAACGCCATGTTTTCTTTTGGCAGCAAAGTTTTTCTTCCCTGAAGCCTTTATTTCCATGTGTTTTCCATGTTGGTTATTTGATAAAGAATTTCTAGAAAACTGCTGCGATGAAAAAACAGATGTATTCTACTTAAAAAAGATTCTTTAAATTCCTGAGTTTGATATTTTCCCCCTTTCTTCGCTTTGAGCTCTGTCTTTGGGGTAAGCTAGATAGATTCTAAAGAGATCCTAAGGATTTCAGATCACCCATCTCAGCTTACAGTGTTGATGCACCCAGACATCAACATTTGTGTGCTTAGCATATATCCACATACACTTTCCCCCAAAATTATTCCTCACTTGTTTAGCTATAGTCTAAGACTCTTTTTTACTCTAACAAATGGTTCTCCTCTCCTGAGAACCTCCTGTGACCTATGCGGAGTCTGAACTTTTCTGCTATTCCTGCTATAAATATTCTGACATATAGTGATCTGACTAGTTAAAAACTTTTACTGGTGGCATATCCACAACCTCCTTGTTCATCTCTTCAAGCATTTCATAATCTTTCTATGTAAGGTTTTCTAACATCTAAATAGCATTTCTTATTCCAATTTGAAGTAATCCTTTCCTATTTTTTACCAGTCCTGTACATGGATAAATATTTATCTTCCTCTTGGTAAAAAATGTTTATATGCTTCATCTGGTCTTTTCCCCTATGCCCTGACTAAGCCTTTGTAGACTTTAGTCTACAAAGAAGCGATTATTATCTGGAAAAGTAATAAAAGTGTTGAATGAAATTAAATCTGGTTCCTAAGGTTTTCTATAGAATACTTATTTCCTTTCATGCCCTTGAATATTTCCATAAGTAACTAATCTCCAGATGTGCATATGCAGATAGGTTTTTACCTTCCTTACATTAGTTTCTTCAAGATTGAGTTCTGGGTTTGCTCTGGAGCATGCATTTAAAACAACTGCCTTCAAATATTTGTTTAACTGATTGTCCCATGATCTTCCCCGGGAACTGAAATCAAGCTGGTTAGTCTTTATTTCTTGACTCTTTTTAAAGTAACACAGTATATTTGTCTTTACATAATCTTTCAGCACCTTGTCATTAACCCTCAATTTTCAAAGACAGTAGCTTTGCAATTGCTTCAGACAGTGCTTCAAACATCCTATATGAAATTGATCTGGTCCAACTAACTTGAAAACTCCTAAATTATATGTGGACTCCTTAACCTGCTTTTACCTTATTTTTCCCACCATTTACCTCTATCTATCTACTTTAGGCACCACTTCACTGCATTTTTGTAAGGGAAATTTAGATCATACAGTATAGAAGTCTCTGTTCCTTGTTTCTAGATCATATGTACAAACCAGGATACATTCCAAGAGAATTCCCAAACCAGTCAGGGAGCTGTCTAGTGAATATAAATAGCTCCAGGGCTAGGCAGTCCTGGTAAAAAGACAGATGTGGTTCACAGGCTGGGGATTACTTGGATTCTATGTGCCTGAACTCTGGTTCAGGCAAGATTTAAGCAGTCTTAATTACTATACTTGCTTCCTTCAGAAAGTCAACTTTTCATTAAAAAAAAAATTAAATTAAAGAAAAAAATTTTACCAATGGTCTGCACATAAGCATCTCCTTTTCAGAAACTGAGCAATCCCAGGGACTGAGAAGATAAAACTAAAGTGAAAAATTATGACAACTCTGCACTTGGAACAAATACAGGATGTTTACTGCCGGTATTTTAATAGCGTTAGATCAAATATGCTAATATTTGTAGATAACTTCAAAACTGGAGAGGCTTTACACACTCAGGAAGGTTGGGCTCAGAAGTGATCATGGCCCTGAGGATTTTCAAGTAAGCAGATGACGTTTGTAATCGACAAATGCTAAGGCAATGCAGAGAATTAAAAAAGTACAGAAGGAGAAAACAGAAAAAGGACGATGAAGCAGTATCCATTTTGCGAAATCAGATTTGTTTTCCATTTTTCAACTTTCCTAAGTTTACTCTTTCAGACCACATGGAACTGTGACTAGAGAGGGCTCAGCATTTATTGTTTTCCATTGATTTGAAGGAGCTCAGACTGTCAAAGAACTGGGGGCAAAGTAAATTTCTTCCTGGACCTGGATTCAGCTTTGAAAAGGGAAAAGGAGATCTGGACATGGGTTTCAGCTCACAGAGACCTGGGTCATGCCCAGAGAAACTGTTGGAGAACAGAAGAAGGAGCAGGGGCCAAGTTGCAACACCTGCATATGGCAGAGGTCTGCAGAGGAGTGTCCAGCCCTGGAAGCTGAACCCTCTCCCGGTGCTCACTGAGTGGTCAAAAACTTCCTGGAGCCACTTGAACCATGTGACAGGTCTACTGTCACTTTAACCTGCTCACTTCTCTTCTTTTGTTTCCCTCAGTAAAGTTTGAGAATGATACTGGGAAATACCCATGTGGGAACTTTTAAGATCTAATCTATGAAAATATTTGATTTATCAAGTATAATAAAAATAGTATGTCTATAAGGTCGAGTCGAGATCAAAATCCCTCTGTGCTTGCTATAGTTCAAAGCACAATGGGTCAAATTCAACACAGAAGCAGCCCTAAAAGCTGGCCTCTTTTACATATTGAGCTGGGATTTGTAAAATGCAGTTGGGCCAATATTAGCAGATCAGAAAGCAGCAAATAAAGTACCTGCTAGGTTGAACCTACTGAGCATGTATGATAGCTGATGGGCAGTCCAGACTGGACTCCTGGGCTACCAAGGATGCATCTGTCATTTTAGGAAGTGGAACATTATTTTCAAATTTAATTCAAGTTGTTTAAAGGACTACACAGAGACTGCTAGGAGGCTTTTCTTCCCCGTAACAAGAACCCATCACAAGAGGAACTGTGCATCTGCACAGCCTTCCTCCCCATGCCTTCCCAAAAAGTCAGCATCTCTTTACAAGAGGAGGGTTGGTGACATCCCCTCCAGCAGTGACAAACTGACCACTCAAGCACAAACAATCATGATGCTCTCCACCTTGGGAATGCCTGATTTCCACAAAGGAGGTTTGTGTTTATACCAGCCATCTGAGTCTTTGGATATGTATATAAACACAAGGGTACAAGTTGTGACACAGTTTTCACTTATTTAATGAAATTACAAGCCATATACTTAATTAAAAATAAACTAAAAAAAAAATCAAATTAATTTCAAGGAATTATTCCTCTCATCCATAAAAAGATCGTGTCCTTTATTAATACAATCAGACTTTAGTTCCTCCTTGACTGTAAGAGGGTGTGCGCTATTCATTTGAGATTTTATTTTATCTCTTCATGTTTCATAATCAGTAATTCATGCTTCATTAAGCAATCACTGGGATATTCAAAAGGAGTCTGGAGACATAGACCAGACTTTAATGTTTGAATTGAGAAACTATTTTGTTTTGTTATTTACTCTAAATTAAGACTGAAAAAAATGTATTGAGCATAATTGTCAAGCCATCACAGACCTTCCAGTTTTGCCTGCTATCAGGCACAAAAGGTGATCAGTGAACTTTTTTACAATGCATCTAAATTAAACTGTAATAAAACTACTGGTTTAGAATAAGGGAAAATCCAGAATGATCTAGTGATTAAGAGACTGTCGTATATGTCGGAAATATGCAAGTGCAGGCTTTCCTGAAGGCACACCACTATTAATAGAGAATGTAACTGTGGGCACAGGTTGATTCTTTGTTCTGGTTAGTAGCCTTAACAACTGTCTATAATTAGGGGCCCAACAACCAATGACACTTTAA
This sequence comes from Lepidothrix coronata, assembly GCF_001604755.1. Classification (NCBI taxonomy): domain Eukaryota; kingdom Metazoa; phylum Chordata; class Aves; order Passeriformes; family Pipridae; genus Lepidothrix; species Lepidothrix coronata. The sequence continues at coordinate 7,035,068 of NW_016690189.1, forward strand.
AAAGTAAAGAAGGAAATAAGATTCTATGTCACAATTACATTAAACAGTTTAACAAGCCCATGACTGAAGTTTCTGTACTTTTCTAAGATACAGTAGATTTGTTAGCATGAGCCATTTAGGATTTATTTAAAAAAAAAGAAAGGCTTTTGTGGTTATAATGCTTCACTCTACAGTGCTTGAAAATTGAGGCTTTAGGTTGTAATTCATGGTGCTGCATCTAGTGCCTATGGGTGTAGTTCCATACTGCAATATCTCTGCTGGCAAAGCTGGTTTGAGAGGTTCCCATTCTGAGGGTTAGGTTCCCACCACCACCTACATGAGTGTTCCCTTCTCTCAGTTGTGTTGATTATTTGTGAAGCCATGCCACAAAACGGTATGAGGGATCAAGCAGCAGCACAGCCCTGCATAGACCTCTATATGCCCAGCTGCAGGGATGAGCGGGTTAAGGAAAGTAAGGGATTAAGAGAAGGTGACTTAGGGAGTGTGGGACCTTCTTTAACCAGGATTGACCCTAGTGACAGTGGTAAGGAACACTGCACAAGTAGCAAACACCTGTTGGAGGGGGAGTGGGGAAAGAATTGATGTATGATTTCAGGGTAAGAAATGAAATGTTTTTTTTCCTCAGAGCCTTATTTTTGGAGCGTTCAGTTCCCTGATGTGGTTCTCAGCATAGCAAGAGTGGTAATGGCTTGGGTGAACAAACAGTACACCCTGATGTGTAGGGAGGAATCCCTTAAGCAAATACTACTGCTGATTGTTTTGTGTGTGGAAACTGCAGGGTAGGCTCCCTGTGGGAAGCAGTCAGTGGAGCTGACTGCCTGAGGCAAACCACCAGGAACCAGCAGCATCACTCTGCAGCCCACCATCAGGACACAAATCAGAGAGAGCCCAGGGCTGATCCTCCACCAGGGTCTTCTGCTCTCTATGAGTCACTGAGGGTAAGGGTATAGTGGATTGCTCTCCTGAACTCACTTGTCCAAATCCTGCCTGTGTCATATTTTAGTGCAGGGGAGAGGGTTGGGTCTGTCTAGCTACTACCAATCTTTTGCCTTATTAACACAAGCTGTAAAAGTGGTTTTCTAACACAATAGGTGGGTGTTCATATTATTATGGTGCTTAATCACAGTTTACATGACAGTTTATTGCACTTGGAACTATTATATCAGATCCATAATTTAAAAGTGCCATATGTTTAGAATTATTAAATTAGCATTTCATTAAGGCAACGGGTAAGGTGTGAGGTTTCTTATTTACTTGTCATTTCAAAAATTATTTAGGTAGAAAAACCTAAAGCACTACTCAAAAAAAAATTAAAAAAAAAAAAAGAAAAAAGAAGCACCAAAAAGAAAACAACTAACCCTAGAAACATCCATTACAAACTATCCTTAAATTTTAGACCTTTATTCTTCAAGGACCTCACCATGACAAAAAATAAAAGTAATCAAGCTCTTTACCCTCATCTATACACACATCCACCCCTTAGAACTAAACAAATCTACCAAAAATTCAACATCATATCATTCACCACAGTTTTACTGAAAAATTGCGGTACAGTATTCTTACCTAATGAGCAATGTACATGATGACACATTGACTGCTTCTTCAGGATCACTCTCACAGAACAGAATCTCACAAGTAGCTGGAAATATCAACCTTGTACTAGTTTTCGGAATTTCCTAATGGTCTTGGGAAACTCTGAAACAAGATGATCCTTATGTCGCACAACTCAGCAAGCCTGTTCTGCATAGCAAGCTATTTAAGTACACACTTACCTTTATATATCTTTAATATATACATATATAATATAGATGTATATATTATAAACATATGTTTATAGATATAAATAGATATACAAAAGGATCTTTTCCTTTCCAAGTCTTGGGGCTTTTTATTCTAGATTCACTGAGTCAAGATCTAAGAGATGACAGAGAAAAAGCTGAATCTGAAATTCAACTTGATTGTTGAATTTTCCAGGGTCAGATCTTGCAACCAAAATTCTTTAAATAATTCTGGCAGGAATGCGTATGGATTATCTCCTCAATGCACCAAATTTCTGCATGAATGTTCACAGATTGGATTCCTTGGGCTTCTTTTATAGCGCCTCTGACTTGCATTGCAGTTTAAGGTTTTCTTGCATTAATACATTCAACAACATTTTTAAGCTATTTAAATCCAGATTAATTTTCTTTTTATCCTTAATTATATCCTTTCAAAACAAATTTCCATCTGTTCTTTTAAGTTTCCATCATCTTATTTTGGGAAAGAGACGTAAAAAATGCAGTGTATTTCCTTGATAATTAAATAAAATAAAATACAACTCCACTTTATAAAATCTACCCTTTTCCCAGTTTTAGAGGAGCCACATTTCTTCCATTCTTGACAAGTAGATAGGCAAACTATTTTTGATCTTTATGAGACTCCTGTTTTCACAAAAGATGAATAAGAATTTTTCTCACACTCATGGATTTAGACACATAGCCCTTTTTTTGACTGGACCTAAATCCAAAATGAAACAATATCTAAATGCAAGCAGCAGAATCTTCCAAGATTCATCTTAGTTATTATACATGCTTCTATCTTCCCTTTTGAATATATTTTTAAAAAAAGG